>NC_140934.1:89894966-90359966 GCF_014529385.1 Adiantum capillus-veneris
TTTGTCTTATTGGTAAGACAGGAAAAACTTTAGAGATTTTTGGTACCATCTCAAGGAGGTTAACATCATTGAGGGAGCAAAGATTATTTTGAAATTCTTTTACTGCTTCTAGTGCTGCACTATCTCGACAGAATATGCCACCAATTTGAGGGATGGAGGGGGTATTTGGAGTGCATACAAAGGAGGGGTTAAGCCCACAAAGTTTTCTAAGGAAGTTTGATAGCTCAGCTCCTCATCTTGCTGCTATTGTGAAGCAAGGACAGGAAGTTGGGCAATATATTGGGACAACAAATAAACACCTTCTAGGGGTCTTTGTCCAATGTAGCCAGATTTTTTACCCAGTTATTAAATGACAACATATGCAAGACAGATAGTTTTTTATCCGAGACAAGAGCCAAATCATAAATAAGTTGTGAAGCATCCAAGCTGCTAATACATCTGAGGACAAGAGAGGAGGCCACAGAGAGGGGCTCCGAGGTTATTTCCAATCCTTGAGATAGAGCAAGAGTCTGCAAAAATAGTTAGGTCAGGTTTACTTTTTCTTGCCATAGTATTGAGGCGGTCCGGGGCAGGCAACAAGAAGAGAGGCCTCTAAACACCCTTCGAGGCTCCCGTACCGCTCAATTGGGCCTGGGGCAAGCACAATCAGAGACACCAACAACCCACATCCAGAAACCAACCAAGAAAAGGGGCAACACCTAGTTATAGATGCGAACAAGGACGCACGTGATATCTCCTTGTACTCAAACGCACAAAGAGAGGGGAATGCAAGATAGCCACACACACCAAACACAAATATTCACCATGCCAGAGAGAGTTAAAGAGCACAAATCAACTTGAGCAACTCAGTCTTAGCCTTAAAGACTAGATGCACACAAAGCTTGATGAGAAATAGAGAGACAACACAAAACTTGACCTTGTTGCCAATACACAAATTGTCTTAGGGTCATGGGAGCCCTCTCACCGAGCACCCCCTTACAATTGACTTTTTAGGCAAACAATTCAACAACCCCTCAAACCATCAAGCATGAAATAGCACAATAGACTTCAAGGACAATATACCTTCAACCACCTCATGAGCCAACTTATCAAGTCAAATTGGAGAGAAGAGTCGTAGTTGCAGCATACAATTGCACCCAAAACTATGAATCTTATTTATGGACAAAAGTAGGATACAAGTGTGATGCAGAGTATGGTATCACTCCACTCCTCTAGATGGCATAACTAACTTCAAGCTTCTCCATGCACCTATGTGTAGTGATGGAATAGAGCACTCACAATGCACACACTCTACACAAGTAGGCTTGAAGAGTGGTGTGTTATGTGTTGAGAATGGTGTGGTGTAGTGTGATCATGTGATGATTTACAAGGGAGAGAAGAGCTCTATTTATAGGTTTTAGAATCCCCGATTAGGATTAGACCTAATCAAGTTTATTTGAAGAAATCAAAGATTATGCATATTTTATTTTTTTAAATGGGGGTGGGTCTCTCTTGTCCTTTGAGTCACATGGATGTGGGCTCAAGGGAAGAGAATTATTGAGGATGAAAGGAGAGAGGGTTGAGTGAATAATTTGGGAGTGCCTACTCTAGTACAGGGTGCATTTTACAATAAGGTTAGTGGTTAGTAGTTAGTAATTATCACTACAAAATATTTACAAAATCATTCACCAAATGGTGAGATATATGATGAGAAAAGTTAGAGAAGGGATAAGCTTGTAAAGCAAGGTTGAAGCTTTGGAGAAGTTGACATTCACCTCTTTACAGCACCGGTAGAAGAAGTAGTCAGCATGGCGAAGTAGCGCGTGTCGATGAAGCTATGTTATCTTCAAACCTTGGAAATTCATGATAAAAGCCTTCATTTGCAGAGGTTAGCCTGGGATTTTTTCTGATTTTTTGAAGTTCTTTACAAAGCTGAAAAGAGTATGGTAATATGGACATATATGTAGAGAGAAAGGGGAGCACCTAGGGGTGTAGAAATGGAGGATGAAGGCTATGGAGGTGTGAGAGAAGTGGCAATGGTGAAGAGGGTGAATTAGGACATGGGAGTTGCAGGTTTGGGAGTGGGAAGGAAAGGGATGAGTGTGTATGTCGGTGGGAGTGTGAATGTGAGAGAAGAGTAAGAGAATCCTTGTGTGCATAGAGTGGGCAGACTGGGTCGCACAAAACAATTCACCAAAATTTTTTCTTATCTCCAAAAATGCTGAAATATATGTAAAATAATTCAGCTCATGAGCTTCATTTTGTATGTTGACAACTTTTGCTGATTCGGATGATAGAAGGGTGCCAAAATTCGCCCAAAAAGTTGTGTATTGTGGGACTGCAAAGGTGCTTATGTGGGACCCTTTTTGGTTGAATTCTCCTTATACATCCAAAGGTGAGTCCCCCTATGAGCCATGAACTGACCTAAGGAATCCAAGTGGCCCTTTCCACATGCATGGATGATGAATTTTGAAGAATAAAAAACAATTGCACATGATAGACCTAGTGCTTGGATTTTTCCTAGCCCTTGTCTTATGAGCACATGGTGTATGGAAAAAATATGTGCAGGATCCATGAAGGAATATCATGATAGGAGTTTTTTATTTTGTTTTTGGGTGAAAGAGTAAAATATGCAAGTGAGAAAATATCTAGTGAAAGTGAGTGACAGTGTAGAAACAAATTTCGACTTCCATGAGGGTGTGGGATGAAATGTATGGGTTTATTTTGTAAAAATAAATATTATGGGCTATGTACACACTAACATAGAAATATTTCATGCCATGAAAGGATGCAAAGAGATTTAGAAAAATGCACACTTAGGTCTGATAACGCACACCTAGGAATATGTATTTATATAAATACAATTTTTTTGAAAAAAACCCTTTATACTTAGGTCCTTTATTTGATAAAAAATATTTACATGTAAAGAGGACCGTAATATTATAAATTTATTTTTTGGTCTCCTAGCCCAACGACTCGCTCAATGATTTGATATATAAAAAAATATGATAAAAACCTAAACACACGCACACTATTTATAATGAAAAGGCGAGCCTAGTCATTGTGCTAGGGTGTTTTTGTGGGGTGAAGTGGCTTCTTAAAATTATTTTATGAGAGCCGAAAATGGTTATCAGTATGTAATACATAATTTGGATTTCCTAGCAAGGAAAGGTCTAGTTCTAGTAGCCAAGGCATTCTTTGGTGTATTGTCTTTAAGGTAAAGCTTAATCTGATCAAGAATCTTTGCATGATTCTCAGGGTTGTGATTAGTACTCATGTGAGCTGTCATTCTATAACATGAGAAATCCTGAAACAGAGGTGACATAAAAATTAGCAAAGTGTCTATATTGTAATGTATACTTGTTCCTGCAAACCTTCAACAACCGGCAAAGTCAGAGACTATGGTAGCCGTGAGCAGGGAACCAGAAAAAGAGTCTAAAAGGGGCCACCTAACACGAGTCTACCAATGAAGGAATTACAGAGTATGGGTCCAAATTAGAGCTCCATTCCTAAGATAATTTCCTAGGCCAGCATCCCGATTTCCCCCGAAAAGAAAAAACCTTATGTATAGGATGTGTGTGTAGCTATTTAAATCTTAACTAATAAGACATAATTGAATTTTTACATTCAAAAGATAGCTGGCCAAGGAATAATGAGCTGATATGTACAAAAATAACTGAGTATCAAAATTATTTAGGTACAATGATTGTAGGAAAGAGATCCTCTTTCAGTAAGATCAGTAGTAAAAGAACTTCCCCGTTCCTCAGTGAGTACTTCTTTAAAGTAAGGTTGCTTGCCAAATAAAAGAAAAACCTCCAAGATAAGATAGAGTCCTTACCTGCATCCATCCAAACAAGACAACAATTCAGTTAGCCTTGGATGGGTTTTACAGGTATCAATGGACCATATCAATTGTTATCCATGTCCATCTTATAGGTTTTAGTTACTTTAGACAAGCTAGGTTATTCATTAGAACTGGTATGTTTAGCAATCTTTTCTTATTACTTCACAAATGAGTGTTACAGTCTACTTTCTAAATGGTGAAGTCCATTAAGAGTCAAACTATTTCGAGAGCCATAGCGCAATAGCTATGTAACCATATACTTACCTTCAGAATTAGTAAACCCATGGTATCAAAGGTACCCCTTTAGACAAAGGGATGTGAAATCCGGCTTGCTTTTTGTCAACCAAAGGTATCAAATGAGGGTGATGACTACCTCATTTTTTTTCAATAACCACCAATAAGATACCAGTATAACCGGTTAGTAGAGTAGGAAGACTCCTTTTCCTTAATGTGGAACCTTATTTTTTCAGAGCAATAGCTTGCACGCTATGCCAAAGCCGAAAAAAACCCACCATATACTTACCTTCATCATCCCAAGATATACATAAATCATTAGCAACTTTTTAGGAACAGTAGTGTCCCAAGAGGTTGAAGAACAGTAGCTCGGTTATTATGCCAAGAGCCCAAAGCAGCTGTTTACATACTTACCTTCAAAAATTAATAGACCCATGATTTCATTATACCAGCTATTGGCATCCCTTTAAACAAAGAAAGGTAATGTCCGGCCATGTTCTAGCAAGATATCAATCATTTTTTCCATACAATGTAACAACGTAAGGTACCAAAAAAATATCTCCTTTTCCCAATGAGTAGACCAGTAAAGAAAAAAAAACTCATAGGCCAATAAAGCCCGCAATTGCAACGTCCTGCAGCGGCTATAACAGAGTTAAAAAAGTCATCAGCCAAAACCAAGTTATGCAGATATTGCCTTTATTAATGTATTTGATGAACAACAGTCACTTTTTATGGATAAGAAGTTACTAGGACCAAACTATATCAGTGTCCAAGTGTAGCAACCGTTGAGAACATCCAAGTTATCAAGCCAAACCAACACATATACACACATACACACAAATATACACATACACATTGACTCAGGCTGATGTCAACACATACCCCTATTTCCAAACCAAATGTTTTAACCACATTTATGCCTGCAAAGGTAAAGTCCTGCAGCGGCTAAAAAACAGATCCAATATAACAGCCTGTAATGACAACCAGCTCATGGATGTGTTTTTTTTAATACAAAACCCATAACCAGGTACCTTACTACAAAACGTAGGTAAAGTCCTAACGCGGCAGAAAGAGCCAATATAGCAATCTGTATAGCTTACACCATTCACTCAGGTGTTCTCCCCATTGGTACAGTCAACAAAAGAGGGCCCAAAAATAGTTTCTCTTTATGCACAAGCAGTCCCAAGGCCCACAACAATGCCCAGGTGTAGCGGTTAAAATTATGCAGCGGCTTTTTACAGAGCCGACCCCTAGATTACATGTAGGCATTCCCTTCAAAAAACCATTATTTTGCTCAAATGCTAAGCCATATGGCTCAAAAGTTTGTCTCTATGTTTAAGACAAATACACAGTGTATAACTCAGACGGCATCTTTCTTCGCTAACCATGCATAGTACTGCAACAACACTTAAACAAAAACCGAAGCTTTGTAGTAAGGTACCTGTGTTACTTGAGCTGCAATCTCCATTTTAGCAAGTTCAGACAGTGGCAAAACACGAGCAAAAAAAATACCTACTTGAGGGCTAAGTGAGGGCCAGAGTATGCCCTCACCTCAGTTTTTATAGGATGGCATGCACGCTCCCAGAGCCAGCAGGTTGAATGCAATCGGCCGCCCTCAACTGCACGAGCCTGTAGGCGCCATTGCCTAGGGAAGGCGATAGAGAGTTAACAAGGGCCGCCTACCCCATGTGATGATTTAACTTGATTCTTCACGCTTTGGTTAAGCAGGGGTAAAGTCCCCTTATAAGGCAGTTTCCAATGGCATGGAAAAAAGGGTATCTTCATTATGCAACCATGGGGGGGGGGGCGGGGGGGGGGGGGGGGGGGGGGGGGGGGGGGGGGGGGGGGGGGGGGGTATTGTTTTTTTGGGGGGGGGGGTTTTTAAAAAAAAATTATGACCAGTATAATAGTGTGTGTGTGTGTGTGTGTGTGTGTGTGTGTGTGTGTGTGGTGTGTGTGTGTGTGTGTGTGTGTGTGTGTGTGTGTGTGTGTGTGTGTGTGTGTGTGTGTGTGTGTGTGTGTGTGTGTGTGTGTGTGTGTGTGTGTGTGTGCGTGTGTGTGTGCGTGAGACGGAGTGAGAGGGGGGGAGAGAGGGGAGAGAGAGGAGAGGGGGGAAGACGTCGGGGGGAGAGGGGGGGATCTCACTCCAAGAAGGAGGAAAGGCAAGGGGGGGGCGTGGGGGGGGGGGGGGGGGGGGAGAAAGGGGGGAGGAGAGAGAGAGAGAGGAGAGAGAGAGAGAGAGAGAGAGAGAGAGAGAGAGAGAGAGGAGAGGAGAGAGAGAGAGAGAGGAGAGAGGAGAGAGCGAGAGAGAGGAGAGAGAGAAGAGAGAGAGAGAAGAGAGAGAAGAGAGGAGAGAGGGAGAGAAGAGAGAGAGAGAGGGGGAGGGAGCGGGTGGGGGGGGGGGGGGGGGGGGGGGGGGGGGGTGGGGGGGGGGGGGGGGGGTGGGTAGGGGGTGGGAAAGGGCAGACAATGAGAGAGAGGGTGGAAAGTGCGAGAGAGACACACGCACAGAGGGGAAGACGGCACGCACAGAGGGAAGACGGCACGAGAGAGAGAGAGAGAGAGGGAGAGAGAGAGGAGATGCTAGGGTTGTACTTGAGGTGGGAACCCTACCCAAGCTTGAGGGGCTTATGAGCCGAGCTTGTGGTAGGAATAGGGTCCAAGGTTGAGGGGCTTGAGGTGTCTGAAAGTCAACAAGTATCCGTACAAGGAGGGGGCAAGCCCTACAAGTAGGGGCATGAGAGAGAACACACACACCCTCACACAAGGCAAGCCTAGACCAAGGAGGTAACAAGGACACATATCAAACTCCTCTCCTTGTTGCCCTCACAAGGTGCCTAGAACCTATGGTTGGCCTCTCAAGGGGTCCGATGAGTTGTTAGTTTATTTAATTAATTTTTGAAATCATTATTCAGCCCTCTCTCTCAAAGGGGTAAGAAGGACACTTGTCCTAATGCTACCCTTGTGGCTTGATATGCACTAAGCATGTGATTGGCTAGGCTTGAGGAGGTCCAATCAAGTACAAGCTAGTGCTACAAGAGGGGGTCCACCAAAGCAAGAAGGGGGCTAGATTGGGCGTATACTCTCCCACCCTCTCTCTCTCTCTCTCTCTCTCTCTCTCTCTCTCTCTCTCTCTCTCTCTCTCTCTCTCATTGTGTGAGGTGCAAAGTGCAAGAGCTCCATCTCCTTCTCCAAGCTTGTAGAGAAGTTGAGAGCCTACACCAACACTCTTGGCTATGGAATGCAAATCCAACCAAGAGCCATGCTCCAATGCTTTAGCTTGCCATCTTCATTACTATGGTATTATGTATGCTAAGCAAGAAGAGTGATGATAAGTGAGGAGCTATTCTTTCTCCTATGAATGTTTCTTCGTCCTCTTCCCTATCCTCATTCCCCACTAGCTCTCTCCACCTTTGAAGGTGTTTGAGGCCTTGGGACTGAGTCAGGGGATGGTTAATGCTTTTTACAAATTCTATGTCATGCTCATGATGCATGAAGCTTTCCATCTTCATTGCATCACCTAGGTCACAAGGAACACAAAGATTGTATTGTACCAAGTCTCTCTTGATGGGAGACACAATAATACAAAAGCCTATTGGAGGGGGGATTGGCTCCACATACATCCGGTTCTCAACTGTTGTCAAGTTCTTTAACTGTCTCTCTTGCAAAAGTATTATTCATGCCAAGTTAATTAAGTATTATGGTTTAGTTGCTACCAGTAATTAAGTTCACCCTCTATGTTCTCAAAGTAGCCTCACAAAAATGCTCACTCTAATTCTCCTAATCCAAAGCACAAAGTAATCTATACATAAGTTTAATTAGCATGGCTGACAATAATCAAAAGAGTAGAATGAACATTGATAACTTTGCTTTTGCACATGAAGGTGCTAATGATGATGCACCCATGTTTGTCAATTATCTTGTTTTCCTCTCCAAAAGGAGAGAGAGCTTAGGAGGCCTCTTGACGAGACCCCCAAAAGAAGACTCTCTCCCATAAGAGAGGAGGAATCCAAAGAACATGAAAGAAGTGAATCCCTAAGTTCCTCTAAAGAAATCATGTTTGTGATGACGACGTCTCTCAAACACCAAATAGAATTTGTCACTCTACTTCGGGAGAATGAAATGGACTAAAGAGCAGACATGCTTGAGGCAGCTACATCTCCCAAGCACCAAATGGATTAGTCATACATTTTGGAATGATGTCATAGGGTAAAAAGGGATCCTCTACCCGCTAAAAAACATTGACTAATGAATAAGGATTTATCTCTCCTACCTCATAGTTGAGGACGACTATGATTTCAAGATAGACGTAACGTCATAAAATCTAATACCTAACCAACCCAAATTCTTTTCTCATATTAGACTGATCATTTAATGTGGGAGAATAAACAGGAACAAGGGTTAGAATATAGACTTCTGCTTATGGATCTATCTCAACACGGAGCCAAGGTTAAAGGGGTCCAAATGAGAGATGATCTATCAAAGAGCAAGGCTAGCTAATGGAGCAAAAAAGACCTAAGGTTTAGCTTCATTAAAGACCTCCAATAGTTAGTGTGAAAAGACTTGGACCTTAGGTAAGCTAGGGTTGTGCTTGAGGTGGGAACCCGGCCCAAGCCTGAGATGCTTGAGGTGCTTGATGACTGAGATGCTTGAGGTGCTTGTTGTGCTTGAGATGCTAAGATTGTACTTGAGGTGGGAACCCGGCCCAAGATTGAGGGGCTTAAGGGCCGAGCTTGTGGTGGGAACCGGGCCCAAGGTTGAGGGGCTTGAAGTGTCAAAAAGTCAACAAGTATCCCTACAAGGAGGGAGCGAGCCCTACAAGTAGAGACTTGGGAAAGAACACACACACCCTCACACAAGGCAAGCCTAGACCAAGGAGGTAACAAGGACACATATCAAACTCCTCTCCTTGTTGCCCTCACAAGGTGCCTAGAACCTATGGTTGGCCTCTCAAGGGGTCCGATGAGTTGTTAGTTTATTTAATTAATTTTTGAAATCATTATTCAGCCCTCTCTCTCAAAGGGGTAAGAAGGACACTTGTCCTAATGCTACCCTTGTGGCTTGATATGCACTAAGCATGTGATTGGCTAGGCTTGAGGAGGTCCAATCAAGTACAAGCTAGTGCTACAAGAGGGGGTCCACCAAAGCAAGAAGGGGGCTAGATTGGGCGTATACTCTCCCACCCTCTCTCTCTCTCTCTCTCTCTCTCTCTCTCTCTCTCTCTCTCTCTCTCTCTCTCTCTCTCTCTCATTGTGTGAGGTGCAAAGTGCAAGAGCTCCATCTCCTTCTCCAAGCTTGTAGAGAAGTTGAGAGCCTACACCAACACTCTTGGCTATGGAATGAAAATCCAACCAAGAGCCATGCTCCAATGCTT
Organism: Adiantum capillus-veneris; assembly: GCF_014529385.1. Lineage (NCBI taxonomy): Eukaryota > Viridiplantae > Streptophyta > Polypodiopsida > Polypodiales > Pteridaceae > Adiantum > Adiantum capillus-veneris. The sequence continues at coordinate 89,904,398 of NC_140934.1, forward strand.
AAGCTTTCCATCTTCTCCATCTTCATTACTATGGTATTATGTATGCTAAGCAAGAAGAGTGATGATAAGTGAGGAACTATTTCTTTCTCCTATGAATGTTTCTTTGTCCTCTTCCTTATCCTCATTCCCCGCTAGCTCTCTCCACCTTTGAAGGTGTTTGAGGCCTTGGGACTGAGACAGGGGATGGTTAATGCTTTTTACAAAGTCTATGTTATGCTCGTGATGCATGAAGCTTTCCATCTTCATTGCATCACCTAGGTCACAAGGAACACAAAGATTGTATTGTACAAATTCTCTCTTGATGTGAGAATCTATAATACAAAAGCCTATTTGAGGGGGACCGGCGCCACATAAATCCGGTCCTCAATTGTTTGTCAAGTTCTCTAAACTCTCTCTCTTGAAAAAGTATTGTTCATGCCAAGTTAATTAAGTATTATTTTTATGTTGCTACCACTCATTAAGTTCACCCTCTATGTGTTCTCAAAGTAGTCTCACAAAAATGCTCACTCTAAGTCTCGTAATGCCGCTATCCTCAAAGTTCATAGGCCATTTCCATCACAAGAACTCACTTGAGTATGCTAAACAAGTTATCACAACTAAGAGATATCTAAAAGAATACCTCTTCTTGTTGTCCATGAAAGTAACTGGCTGACGTAACTCAACAGCAAAGTACAAGTCCTTGACTTAATATTCATTCTTCATCAGTAAACAACCCCACCATAACTAGTGTTCAAGGTTGAGAACTTTATTTAAACATGATGAGGCTAAACTAAGTCTAGAAACATGCTTTGCCTCATGGTAAGCAAACTCCAACTAGAGAGATAACCATTCCAATTGGATTGCTTGGTGCTAGCATACATGCTTAGCATATCCTTTATCACAAGATTAGTACTTGTAAGATGCCTATCCTCTTTAAATAATTGACAATACTGAGGTGTTTCCCCAATGTTTATAGACAGACCTCCGAAATGACTGGTAAAGAGGAATCACACTTCCTTGCATTGTTGTTGATTAATCAATGATTTTAGGAAAAACCATCTTGGTTCACTGTAGTGAGCTGATCTACAATCACCCAAACCAAGCCATGACATCTATTGGTGATTGATAGATCTACAAGTAATGTCATAGAGATATTGCACATAGAGTGTGAAATGCTTTAGAAGCTATTAATGTCATGAACGTGCATGCCGCTCCAAGTCAGCCTTTGCTAAACATTAGGGCCCATAACACCTAGTGTTTATGCATTTAGCAAAAAACAGATTCGAGATTGCATATCCATAATCGTACTTGCCAATGCTCATGGCTAATGTCATGTTTACGGGTCACTGGGAAAGACCTAAATACTTTCCATGTAAAAATCGTGCTAACATATTTGGACCATAATAGAATGTGAAAATTCATCACAGCTAGGTACCAAATGAACTAGTTCGTTAACAGAGCATATCTTTTGTTGCATATGTAAACAACCATCCGTTAAAGTTGTTTAATTTGGACTTGTACCTTAACAAGTCTTATTAGGTATTCGACATGTAACATTTAATGGTCTAGTAACTTGTGTGTAGCCGAAAATAGCATGAACATGGTGAGCATTTCATTAGAATAGCTTCCTAATGAGAATAACAAGAGTGCTAGGGTGGAGAGAGCAACAAAAAGTATAACACCTAGTTAGATAGCATGAACAATACTTCAAAAAAGAGAGAAATTAAGCAATTGACAACTATTGAGGACCGGATTTGCATGGAGCTGGTCCCCCCTCCAAAAGGCTTTGTATTATGGTTTCTCCCATCAAGAGAGACATTTTACAATACAATTCTTTGTGTTCCTTCAATACTAGGGAGTGCAATGAAGATGGGAACTTCAAGCACTAAGAAAAACACTTATCAAACACAACATCAATTCCCTCACGGTCTCAAACCCAAGACCTCACACACCTTCGAAGATGGTGAGAGCTAGCGCGGTATGAGAGTAGATTGAGAGGAAGAAGTAGTATTCTTACAAAAAAGATGTACATCTCCTAACATAATCACTCATCTTAGCATAGCTTAGCTTAGTAATTAGCATGGTAGAGGAGATGATCATGCATTGAAGATTGGATCTTGGTTGGATTTTCATCACAAAGCCAAGAGTTGTTGGTGTAGGCCTCCCTTCTCACAAGCTTGGAGTAGGTGGTAAGCTTTCCATTAAAGCTTGAGAAGGAGAGAGAGAGAGAGAGAGAGAGAGAGAGAGAGAGAGAGAGAGAGAGAGAGAGAGAGAGAGTCTTCTTGCTTCACACATTAATTGTGTCAGTTCAAAAGTGAATAATGCCTTTCAAAAATCAGCCCCCTCTCTCTCTTGGTTGACCCCTCTTGCTATTTGCTCATCCTCACACCTCATTGGACCTCCCTAGGCCTAGCCAATGGAAATTAAGCATCATAAGTGATAGTCTTCTGACATGTGTCCCCCTTTCCCCTTTTATGAGATCTTTAGGTAATTACTTAATTCAACTAAACTCTCATTGGACCCCTTTTTCCTCATGACCAATAGGAATCAGGCAAGCCGTTGGGTTGTTGAATGCTCATTTGACCCCTTGGGAGACTGTCCAATCGTCTTCTAGAGAGATTAATTCTTATTGGTTCTTTTACTAAGTGTTTTCAAATTAAATAAACTAGATTTAATTCTCATTGGTCCACCTCCAAGGCCATCCAATAGGAATTAATTACACCTTGTGGGCATCTGGGCTAGGGAGCTGACATGTGTCCCTCATTCCATTTGTGTAAAGAGAGCTTGTGTGTGTGTGTGGGGTGTGTGTGTGAGTTTCTCTCTCATCTCCTACTTCTAGGACTCACCCCCTCTTATGTAGGGATGGTTGAAGACTTTTGGGACACACACCAAGCATCCAATTTCCCTAGGCTTTTGACCTTTGGACTCAGCCTTTGAATTCTGGAACCTTAGCATTTTGGAAGTCTTAATGGGCTGAACCTTAGGGTCTTTTGAGCCCATTTTTGCACATAGCTCTTTTGTAGATGGCCCCCCCTTTGGATCCCTATTGTGGCCAGTCTGCTAACTTAACCAATATTCTAGATTTTTCTCCCCTGGCACTTCCCCATATTAAATAATCAGTTTAACATTAGAAAATCATTTAGGAGAATTATATATTGATTATTATGACATTACCTCTCTCTTGAAATCATAGTCGCCCTCGACTATGGGGTAGAGAAGATAAATCATATTCATTAGTCCTTTTTCCTAGTGGGTAGAGGATCCTTATGTTACCCTAAGACATCATTCTAGAATGGATGACTAGTCCATTTTGTGCTTGACAGCCTAAGTTGCCGCAAGCATGTCTACACATTAGTCCTATCAATCTTCCATAGTAGAGTGACAAGCTCTACTTGGTGTTTGGGAGACGTCGTCTCCGCAAACTTGATCTAAGCATGCATACTACTTCATTTTTGTGCACAATAAAGAAAAAGAGAGTCTTATAAGACAAAAACTTTGTTCATTTTTAACATTTTTACATTTTCTTACTCTAGGGAAGCATTGTAAGCATTGACAAGGTTTAGGTTATCCTTTAATTGTATGCCTTGCATCCATCTAGCATCTTCAAAAGGATGATTCTTCAACTTAATCAGATATTGTTGGATAGTCTTACCACCTCTTAGTACCTTGTCTTCATGTCGGAGAATGGGCTCGGGTTGTAGCACTTCTTCTTGGTCCTCGATCTCCGGTGGGTCTTCAATAGTTGGTTCTTGAGGTGGCTCTCCTTTGTAAGGCTTTAGTAGGCTCACATGGAAGCATTGTGTATGAGCCAATGGTTGGGCAACTTGAGTTGATAGGCCATCTCATTGATTGGTCTAAGAATCTGGAAGGGAGCATAGTATCTTTTTGCTAGCTTAGCATAGTACTTTTGGTGTCCCGAATGATTCTTTCCTGTCGTGTGCCTTGATCGAGCCTTGGGAAATTTGAGTAAGACCCAATCATTTTCTTTAAAGGCTTGGGCTCTTCTATGCTTGTCAGTAGCAGCCTTTTGCCTTTGTTGTGAGATAGAGATAGCATCCTTATTCTTTTGGAAAGATTCTTGTAGGTCTCGGATCTTCCCGTGTACCTTAAGTAGCAAGGGACTTTTTGATCTTCCCTCAATTACCTCAAAAGGTGCTTTCCCGTGGAAGTATGTACAGTGTTATCGTAGGCATACTCCACTAAGGGTAAGTACTTCTCCCATTGGGATCTTTGATCTACTTCCGTTACATAGGCTTTTAGTAGATCGAGAATTGTTAGGTTAGCTATTTCACTTTGGCCATCCCTTTGCGGGTGATAGGCCAAAGAGAAGTTTAGCCTTGTTCCTAAATTCTCAAAGAGACCCTTCCAAAAATTACTAGTCATTCTAGGATCTCTATCCGACACTATGGACATTGGCAAGCCATGGTACTTGAAGATTTGTGAAATGAAGAGGGTTGGGCCATTTGATGGGCTTTGATAGTCTTTTTGACAGGTATAAAATGAGCTTGTTTACTGGACCTGTCTACTATCGTCCATATTCCTGTATTCACATGGATAGACTTGGGAAATCCAAATATAAAATCCATGGATATGCTCTCCCATGGTGAATTAGGGATTGGCAAAGGTTGAAGCAATCCAGGTTGCTTCCCTCTATCAAACTTCGTCTTTTGGCATACCACGTTGTGTGTTTGCTTTCATTGTAGGCCAATAGAAATATGTTTCTATCCCTTTAGGGTAGACTAAATCCCTCTATGCCCTGCATAAGGAGGATCATGAGATTCATACATTACTTTCTTTCATAGTGAGCTAGTAACACATAGTCTATTTCCATAGAGAAGATAACCATCTTGTAAAGTAAATGGTTCCTCTTTCTTCCCTAGTGCAAGGGCTCATATCACATCTCTAAAATCAAGATCAATAGCACACTCACCTATCATAGAAGATAGATCATTGTGAGTTGCAATAGAAACCGCATTCACTCTCGGCCTTCTTGAAAGTGCATCGGCTAGTTGATTATGCTTGACAACAATGTAGGCAATATGAAAATGAAATTGTGAAAGGAAATTTTTGCACCTCATTTGTTTGTCGGAGAGCTTGGTCTACGTTGTGAGCGGGATGGAAACACACAAAACGCCTCTATAACGACCCGACACACACTCTTGGGAAGATACACACACACACTATGGGGAACCACTCGGCTTACACAACCCACCTGGCCGAGACAAGGAACACACTTATGGAGTGAGAGGAGAGAGACTACCCTTTTACCCACTCCACACAGAGAGACATTCGCACACACACACCCAAAAAACTCAGCTCAAAAGAGGAGAATTTTTTATTTTTAGATACAATTGATCTTGGACCAACACCAATGGGGCAAATAACTCACACAATATGTGTAAAATATGTAAGATACAATCACAAATTGGAGAAGAATCTTTGCTCATAGGAGAAACTTACATAGCCAAAACAGAAAAAAAACAGTGAGGAATTTGGTAAAATGGATAGCACCATCGCGTCTGGAAAGGCCCAAAACCTCAGTCTACAATGTCAAAGTGCTCAAATCCGACCTCGGATGAGCAGTTTACGGCCAAAACAGGCTCCAAAATGAGCAAAAACACAGTTGCGGTTGTTCCTCCTCTTCTCTCCACTTTTTTTCTGGTCTTCTCTCTGGTTTTTTAGTTCCCACACTTAGCTTTATTACTTGGGCACCCTTGGCCTTTTAGTTGACCTCAAACGGACCCCGAACAAGACAAAAACTGACCTCGCAATGCATAGTTGTCACCTTTTTGCATCCATCCGCACACCTGCTCAGCTTTTTTCCAATAATGCATCCCGCCACCACGTGAAATGGCCCCAAAATATGATCCTAATGCTGACCGTTCTGCATAATTATCACAAGAAAATTCTTCATTAAATCTACCACTTGCCTCATGTCTTTCCTTAGCCCATCATCATGCACTGCTGTTGTGACTACTGCTGGCATAACCTGAGGAGTAACAGGAACCACTGGTTCATGATGAACCCCTGCAATGCGACCTTGTAAAGAGTCAATAGGCTGAAATTCAGACCTCATGGGAAAAGAATCTACTCCTAGCTGGCTCATTTTCCTCAGCTTCCACTCTTTGTTCCTTGCTACCTCTAGTGCATCTTCATATGTCCTAGGCTTCTTTGTCTCCACTCTCCAACGTATATTCTCCCAAAGACCAGCCAAGAACCTGTCCTTCTTCATCATGTCAGACGGGGGTACTTGTGGTGCTAAGGCCTTGCACATCCTCTCCCATGCCAATGAAAACTTTCGTATGTACGCATCTACGGGCTCACCTTCCTTTTGCACCAAACCTTGTACTTCTTGCCACACTTTGTCAGGATCTTCTGTCTTCACAAACTCTACTTCCAATCCATGCCTTAGATTGTCCCAACTCAATCTTACAGGTGGATCAGCTATACGCAACTCCTCTTCAAATGCTTTGGACCAAACTCGTGCATCACTCTTCAAACAAATCTGGAGAAGACGTAACATCTACGTCGGGTCATGAATCTGGTTGCTAATGCAGGCAACCTCCATCTTTTCCAAAAAGTCTTCCACATCTTCATCACTTCTTCCATGAAACTCCGGATAAGAGAAAGCCATGGCTACCCAAGTTACGATGCTTTGAGAACCCCTTCGAACACACGTGCAAGAACCCAAAACTTTTGACTGACTCAATCCCCAGAAACTTCAATGGGCTCAAGCTTTAAATAAGGACAAACACATGCACATCAAATGAGTTTTCGTAGTTAATCATCGGAATTACAACAGGCAAAGGACATTACAGTATCTCTCTTAATCTTCTTGGCCCAAACATAAAGAATATGCGCTACTGGAAAAAAATCTTCCTGGACACATGAACATTTAATTGGATTCTCTGAGTTAAATGAAAAGGAGTGAAGTGAGGTCCGTCGTGATTATCCATTAAAAGCCATCCATGTAGCTTCCAAAAAAGCACACTTGACTAATCCTCTGATTTTGCCAAAATTTCAGCAGCATAACAGCATAAATGGCTCAAAAGACCAAAAAACCAGCCATCACAACTTGGAAAAATTTTGACAGAGTTTCCCCAGAAGTAGAGCAGTGAGAACCCAAAATATAGACTATATATGTATGCCCCGAGCATCAATTAGGAATCACTAGTACATAGCGTATGGCAAGGTCACAAAAAGGGTGCTCCAACTACCTGTATCACCGAAAGGATCTCCACATTTGAGAATCCCCCAGCTCAATAAAACCTCACGCTATCGACCCTCTCACAAAGGCTAATGCAAATCGCGTATAGTCAAGTCTCGGAAATGACTATCTTCCAGACCAAGTCTCTGAAATGGCTGGGACTGCCAAATAAAACCAAGTATGGCTCCACAAAAGCGTACAATGGCAGTTTCCACAAGTAACGTACAATACCAGTAGACAATGCGCTCAAACAGGCGCCAAATGATGCATACCCACGGCAACTGCAAGTGACTCCACTGCTAGTATATCACTGTACTTCAGCTACCTGTACCTGTGTGAACCACCTATACATGTACATGTCCCTATAACCTGTAACCTGGAACCTGTAGTATGCAATCTGAAATCTCTACTCCCGAAGCTGAAGGTACTCGCAGAAGATCCTCCGTGGGGGCGCCAAAAGAATGTGAGCGGGATGGAAACACACAGAACGCCTCTATAACGACCCGTCACACACTCTTGGGACGATACACACACACACTATGGGGCACCACTCGGCTTACACAACCCACCTGGCCAAGACAAGGAACACACCTATGGAGTGAGAGAAGAGAGACTACCCTTTTACCCACTCCACACAGAGAGACAGTCACACACACACACACACCCAAAAAACTCAGCTCAAAAGAGGAGAATTTCTGATGTTTAGATACAATTGAGCTTGGGCCAACACCAATGGGGCAAATAACTCACACAATATGGGTAAAATATGATAGATACAATCACAAATTGGAGAAGAAGCTCTGCTCATAGGAGAAACTTACACAGCCAAAACAGCAAAAAAACAATGAGGAATTTGGAAAAATGGACAGCACCATCGTGTCTGGAACGGCCCAAAACCCCAGTCTACAATGTCAAAGTGCTCAAATCCGACCTCGGATGAGGTGTTTACGGGGCCAAAATAGGCTCCAAAATGAGCAAAAACATAGTTGCGGTTGTTCCTCCTCTTCTCTCCATGTTTTTTCTGGTCTTCTCTCTGGTTTTTTAGTTCCCACACTTAGCTTTATTACTTGGGTACCCTTGGCCTTTTAGTTGACCTCAAACGGACCCCGAACATGCAAAAAACTGACCTCGCAGTGCATAGTTGTCACCTTTTTGCATCCATCCGCACACCTGGCACTCAGCTTTTTTCCAATAATGCATCCCACCACCACGTGAAGTGGCCCCAAAATGTGATCCTCATGATGACCTTTCTGCATAATTATTACAAGAAAACATCCACGTTGTGTCCGTACTCATCCACGCGCAAATATTGACCCCATTCGACCTCCTGACGCCACTAGATGCCATCTGACGCACCTGCTTACCTCATGTCATCGGCCCGCGGATAGCTTCCTCGAGAATTTTTACACACTAACAACTCCTCATTATTATAGAAAAAACACACTGGTACTGGTAACAGTAAAAATCGATGCACTATGTACATGTTGTCCTACCTGTACACATGTGGGTCCCACGTAACTACCTGGCTCTGGAAAATGGGCAATTATTTATTTGATGCACCATGCATGTGTATGTACATATGTGCAATCACTTGCTCCAAAAAACTCCTGATAGCATCATGAAGTACTTAAGACTTTGGTGATTCGTTCGCAGAATGAAAGGAGTCCCCATTAACTAGTGCTTCCATGAGTCTAAGGCATGTAGAACTGCGAGGAGTTCCTTTCCATATATGCCTAGAGCTTGCTCAACAGGGTCAAGCCTTTGACTTTCATAGCCTATGGCGTGTCGTTCTTGGAGCCAAACAGCTCCAAGGCAATCACCACAAGCATCACATTGGACCTCAAATGGCTTTGAGAGATCCGGTAGTGGAAGCACAGCTTCAGAGATAAGCTTTTTGAAAGCATTGTTCTCTTTGGTAGACCATGTGTACCTAACATTTTTCTTTGTTAGGTCATGTAATGGTCCTGCTATTAGTGAGAACTTTTCTATGAAGCGTCTATAGTATGCACACATACCTATAAAGCTTCTTAATTCATGAAGATTCCTTGGTTTAGGCCATCCTTTTATTACCTCTAACTTTGATGGATCCATTTGGATGCCATCTTGAGAGATAATGTGACCTAAATAGTGAATTTCTTGTAAGAAAAATTCACTTTTCTTTCGATTAACATAAAGTTTATTCTCTCTTAAAACTTGAAATATTACCTCGAGGTGTTGCTTGTGTTCGTCTAATGAATTAGAGTAGATGATGATATCATCAAAGAACACTCCAATAAAGTTTTGGTGAGGTCTGAATAGCTTCTCCATCAAACAATTGAATGTCGCTGGTGCATTGGTCAAGCCAAAAGGCATGACAATGTATTCATAAAGACCAAATGTAGTGCGAAATGCAGTCTTTACAATGTCTTGATAGAATATCCTTATTTGATGATAGCCACATGTTAGGTCAATCCTACTGAAGTAGGTGGACCCTTGTAGCTTATCAAATAGGTCTTCTACCCATGGAACGGGAAACCTATTTTTGATAGTGATCCTATTTAGTGCTCTATAGTTGACACCCATACGATATGTGCCGTCTTTCTTTTGCACTAGTAGCATAGGAGAACAAAATGGAGATGAGCTAGGCCTCAACATGCCCTTCTCAACTAACTCATGCACTTGCCGCATAATCTCCTCTTGTTGAGCTTGAGAAAATGTATAAGGAGGTTTGTTAGGTGGTGATCTTCCTGGAAGAAGTTCAATTGCATGGTCATCATTACCTCGTTTACGAGGTAGCTCACAAGGGATGTCGTCAATAAAGACATCTTGAAACCCCTTGAGAAAATTGCATAACTCTAATTTCTTTTGATTGTGTATATTTTCTTTTGCTAAAACATTAGGTTCATTTTGAGAATCTTTAACAAAAATCATGTACACGGAAATAGAGGTCTTTATTGACTTGTTGAAAGCTTGTGTATGTACAATGGGTATAGTGTTACCCATTTCCTTAGCATCTATATACATATCTTTTTCCCTGAACTTAAAGGAGATTCTCCTTTTAAGGAGTTTAACACTGGCAGCCATGCGATCAAACCATGGTGCCCCTAGGATTACATCATCATGCTTGAGAGGAGAGATAAAGAAGTCCTCTTTGTCCACATAGCTTTGGACATGGAGCCTCAATTTCTCGATTAAGGGAGTGACTGAAGCTTCCTCCCCCTTCAAAGCACCGTCTACGGGTAGGACATCTCCCTTCTCGTAGGCTTGTATGCCTAGCTTGGTGGCCAAGTCTGTAGATATAAAATTGTGAGTAGAACCACGGTCAAAGAGAATAAAAGCATCATGTTCTCTTACCTTTCCCCAAGCATGGGATAGTGGAGATCCTATGTGGTGAGTTTCCTCCTCTTGGATTCCGACCAAGGTAACTCTAGGAGGCTCATGGCGGTTTTCTTTTGGGGACAAGCGCGGTATGCATGCCCTTGCTTGCCGTACTTGAAACATTGGTTATCCTTGCGATAACGTTGAAGCTCTTCAGGAGAGAGTTTATTTTTGCCTTTGTAAACTCCCTTCTCTTTAGCTTTGTTGGAGTTGCCCTTAGGAGACTTTTGGACATTGTCCTTCCCCTTAGGATCATTGGAACCCTTGTTTTCCATGGGCTTAGAAATTCTTTTAGCACCCGTTTGGAAATTGATTCGAGAGGCCACCATAGTATGGTGTATAACCGCCGATATGGTGCATGGCCTTTGGGAGTTGACATACTCCGCCATTTCTTCAGTTAAGCCCGCACAAAATTGTTTCCTTGGCTCTCCAAAATCCAACTTCTTGAAGACAGTGGATTTGAGTTGTAAGTCCCAAAACTTGTCTACATATTTGTGAATGGATTCGTAGGGAGAGAGCTTCAAGCTTCGCCATTTGGTGAGTACTTTGTCTTTGGCATTGGTGGCCAAAAATTCCTTCATAATGGAATCTCTTAAAGATTTCCATGTTTGTAGAGCTTCACGGTTGGCCCATAGGCTAGACCACCATTGCCTGGCGGACTTTTCAAAGTGCATAGCTACATGGTGTAGCTTAGAGGACTCCGTGAAGCCCTCATCTCCAAACACCACATAGAACTATTGGATAAAGGCCAAGACTTTGTCCATAGCACCAAAAGTGCCATTGTAGGTAAGGAAAGAGATGCTCTTCTCTCCCTCTTTGAATTTCTTGAGCTTGGATGACCTCTTCCATGCGGCATAGGATTTCCTATGGCCTCTTCTTTATGATGGTTCAAAGGTTGCACCCGGTCACTTTCTTCAGAAGGTGAAGAATTTGAGAAAGATGGACAAGATGGTGACCTCTTTCTTGACTTTTTTTTGCCTTGATCTTCATTGTCTTCACCATCACTTTCATAAGAGGAAGAGGATGAAGAAGATGGAGAAGAGGGTGTCCTCTTTCTCACCTTTTTCTTCTCTTGCTTTTTGTCATCACTCTCTGAAGTATGGTGTGGAGAAGTATGTGATGGTCTTCTCCGTTTTGGAGGTGATGGAGAGCGTTTAGCCCACCGTCTTCGTGGAGCCATCTCCACCGAGGTGGCAGGAGACTCACTTCTTTCTCGTTCCTTCGGTGGAGGCTCTTGAATTCTCCTTTGAGAGGGAGATGCGTCATCAAGGAGAAAATTTCTTAGCCCTTCATATGGATCCTCTTCTTCTTCCCTAATCGGAGAGAGGCCTCTTTTGGAAGTCTTGCAAGGAGGCTTCCTAGGTGCTCTCTTGTCATGGTGGGAAGCTTGGAGAATCCCATGAGCACAAAGCTGCCGTTGCACTTCACTTTGGAGGGATGGATTGCCCATGGCTTGTTGAAGCCTAGAAACAAGATAGTTAACAAGCATTGGGGGATCATTAGTAGCTTACTCATTAGCAAAATCAAAGTTATCAACATGAATTTCACTCTCTTTACTATTGTCAGCCATTCTGACAACTTTTAGGTGTAAACTTTTTAGGTGTACTTTGGCACTTCAAGACCTAGTTGCTACTCCTCTTTACCCCTTTAGAAAAAGCACTCAAGCTACTGTACCCATGGCTTGAATACCATTAATTGCAAGCAATAGAAGAGAGGGTCGTTCAACACCAAAACAACACCGGAACTTGTCAAGCTTCTAATAGCTCAATAGTGGTTAAGCCATAGGCAAGCCCCGTAGGACTCCACTATTAAGACCATAGCTCTTGACGGTAATGCCATGTTAACTGCACAAAGACAAGCGCATTGTAAGGTTGAAAAATCCCTATTCTACTTACTCACATGCAATTAATAATACCAACCATTTATAGCTAGCTTGAGGACCTCCCTTCTTGAGCAAGAAAGAGAAACCTTGTGCTCTGATACCAATGTAACATGTAATGGTCTAGTAACTTGTGCGTAGCAGAAAATAGCATGAACATAGTGAGCATTTCATTAGAATAGCTTCCTCATGAGAATAACAAGAGTGCTAGGGTGGAGAGAGCAACAAAAAGTAAAATACCTAGTTAGATTGCATGAACAATACTTCAAAAGAGAGAGAAATTAAGCTATTGATAACAATTGAGGACTGGATTTGCATGGAGCCGGTCCCCCCTCCAAAAGGCTTTGTATTATGGTTTCTCCCATCAAGAGAGACATTTTACAATATAATTCTTTGTGTTCCTTCAATACTAGCTAGTGCAATGAAGATGGGAACTTCAAGAACTAAGCAAAACACTTGTAAAACACAACATCAATTCCCTCACGGTCTCAGACCCAAGACCTCACACACCTTCGAAGATGGTGAGAGCTAGTGGGGTATGAGAGTAGATTGAGAGGAAGAAGGAGTATTCTTATGAGAAAGATGTAAATCTCATCACATAATCACCCATAATAGCATATCTTAGCTTAGTAATTAGCATGGTAGAGGAGATGAGCATGCATTGAAGGGGTTTGAGAGTAGATTGAGATGAAGAAGGAGTATTCTTATGAGAAAGATGTAAATCTCCTCACATAATCACCCATAATAGCATAGCTTAGCTTAGTAATTAGCATGGTAGAGGAGATGAGCATGCATTGAAGCTTGGATCTTGGTTGGATTTGCATCACAAAGCCAAGAGTTGTTGGTGTAGGCCTCCCTTCTCACAAGCTTGGAGTAGGTGGTAAGCTTTCCATTAAAGCTTGAGAAGGGGAGAGAGAGTCTTCTTGCTTCACACATTGATTGTGCCAGTGTGTAAGTGAGTAATGCCTTTCAAAAATCAGCCCCCTCTCTCTCTTGGTCGACCCCTCTTGCTATTTGCTCATCCTCACACCTCATTGGACCTCCCCAGGCCTAGCCAATGGAAATTAAGCATCATAAGTGATAGTCTTCAGACATGTGTCCCCCTTTCCCCTTTTGTGAGAGCTTTAGGTAATTACTTAATTCAACTAAACTCTCATTGGACTCCTTTGCCTCCTGGCCAATAGGAATCAGGCAAGCCATTGGGCTATTGAATGCTCATTGGACCCCTTGGGAGACTGTCCAATAGTCTTCTAAAGAGATTAATTCTTATTGGTTCTTTTACTAAGTGTTTTTAAATTAATGAAACTAGATTTACTCTAGCCTAATTCTCATTGGTCCACCTCCATGGCCATCCAATAGGAATTGAGTACACCTTGTGGCATCTGGGCTAGGGAGCTGACATGTGTCCCTCATTCCCTTTGTGTAAAGAGAGCTTGTGTGTGTGTGTGTGGGGTTTGTGTGTGAGTTTCTCTCTCATCTCCTACTTCTAGGGCTCGCCCCCTCTTATGTAGGCATGTTGAAGACTTTTGGGACACACACAAAGCATCCAATTTCCCTAGGCTTTTGACCTTTGGACTCAACCTTTGAATTCTGGAACCTTAGCATTTTGGAAGTCTTAATGGGCTGAACCTTAGGGTATTTTGAGCCCATTTTTGCACATAGCTCTTTTGCAGATGGCCCCCCCTTTGGATCCCTATTTTCCCTCCTTTGGATCCCTATTGTGGCCGGTCTGCTAACTTAACCAATATTCTAGCTTTTTCTCCCCTGGCACTTCCCCATATTAAATGATCCGTTTAACATGAGAAAATCATTAAGGAGAATTAGATATTGATTATTATGACACGACAATTTTTGGCCAACTGAAATTGTTCTTGATACAATGTGCGCAAAATGGTCTAATAAATGGATGTGACCATCACTTAGGGACTTGTTGTGACACGTAATTGAAATAATGATGTCTATGTCACTCTTCTAGAGACTCATATTCTCTACATGTGGAATATGTCTCATATAAGGATGTCAAAAAAAAAATCCATCAAGTACGAGGTGTATTTGTGTGTGGAGGTAACTATAAACGCTCAACGACATGAGTGCGAGGGACCCTCATAAACCTTGCTCCACACTTGGTCAAACCAAACTCCATGAGTTCCTAGACCATGTTGCTCCTCTTGTGACAACATGTGCCAAGCGAAACCCTACAAGCAGGTCCATAACTGCATAATGCAGAAATGTATTTTGGACAGTACGGCCCAAAATACTTTGCTCCTACAAGACCTTGTCATGTCTTTGAAGAGTAAAATGGATGAAAGCATTTAAGCTAACACATCCTACTTAGAAAATTCAAGCAAAGCATATTCAAAAATGGAATGAAAAAAATCACATGTGTACTTGAAGGTTTACATAGTATTCACTTACCCATAGTCAAATGCACTCGACCAAATCTCCCACCTTGAAAGGCTTAGTAACACTAATTGAAGGATTAGTGAAAATCAAACATTATAAAATGGTTTTTATGAGGCTGGGCACCCTAGATAGGATGCCAAGTGCATGCTTGAAAAGTTTTTTTGCAAAATCCTAGACCTTCTCCACACTTTCCATCACTAATGATCCAGTTGATTCACTATTAAGCAACTGAGGACAGTTGCTATCCCTGGTGGGAGGGATGTTACGAGACCGGGCACCCTCCTACTGTATGTGTTTAATTGCAATTGGGATAGCCATGTAATGGTTAATTATGTGATGTTTATTTGATTTTACTAATAGTGAGTGCTCAAAACGGTGCAGTTCGACACCACCCCTCCTTTCGTTTAAGGGCTCTTTCCCGCAACCTTGCCCAAAGATGCCATGTCGGAATTGCCAAACCCCTATATGTGTGTGTGTGTGTGTGTGTGTGTGTGTGTGTGTGTGTGTGTGTGTGTGTGTGTGTGTGTGTGTGTGTGTGTGTGTGTGTGTGTGTGTGTGTGTGTGTGTGTGTGTGTGTATATATATATATATATATATATAGAGAGAGAGAGAGAGAGAGAGAGAGTGCTCCATATCACTTCTCCACAGCGAGCAAGTCTTACATGCCACTTCTCCACACTGCTTCCCCCCCTCCTCCATGGCTGGCTTTGATACCAATCTAAGATATTGGGAATTGACCCATGCAACTCTCCACCCATCCATGCCATATATAGGCCCTTGGCCTGCTAAATATAGCCCCTTGAACCTCATGTGCATCTTGGTCCTTGGCCTCCTACCCAATCCTACCTTAGGCCTGACATGGATCCTTAGGTGAGAAATTGGATTGTTGCTACTAAATATTTTTTATCCTCAGATCTATTTGATAAGCCTCGGTCAAATCTACCTTAACTTGCCAAACCTTCTCTTCTAGGCACTCTTCTAAGGCGTTCACTAGTTTTTCAGCTTTCTTTTCATCTTCTACCTTATTAGATTCACTTTCTGGGAGATCCCTCTTCATATCCTCTGGAAGCTTTGGCAAAAGACTTTGGATGGTTTGGCCTCTAACCATTCAAGTTTCTTTGGCCTCTTGAAAACCTTTGGAAGCTTTGGAAAAAGCATGTGGATGGTCTGGCCTATGAGCATTCAGGCTATGCTGGCATCTTCATAGCGAGATCCTCCGTGATCTTGGCTACCAGAATCTTTTGCTCCTTCCACTAGTTGACCTCCTTAGCCTTTCCCTTGGCCTTCCAAATGGCCCTCTGCTTCTCGCATCTTTGAGTCTCTGTAGTTTGTGGTTTAATTGACTGGCTGATCTGGTAACTCTTTAATCGCGCACTCTTGGTGATCACACGCATTGCAATTGGGTTGGTCGCTTTTCCTTCAAACACCTCAGATTTTACATTTTTAGAACATTGTGCTACAAAGTGTCCATATTTTCCACACGTGTAGTAGCTGAAATTTTTCTTTGCAAAATCAACTCTACCTCTCCCCCTACCAACAGCACTCTGATACCTACCTCTTCTTGGCCCATTGCTGGTACTAGCCTCATTGTCTCTAGCACCTAACATTCCATCCTAATTCTCTCTTTGGGGTTTGTCAGTGCTATTATCAATACATCCTTGCCTTTCTTAAAAAATGGCAATACTTAGGGAAGTGACTTGAATGGGACACAAAGCCTCTTTGAGGTTATCAAATCTCAAGAAGTGAAACTAGCAAGAAAATGCATTAACTCAACAAGCTAACCACCACTCCTTGATTGGAATATCTGCATATGTCCTATCTCATTGCTCTAGGTCGTCACACCATTTCAATGACTAGATGAACTCAAATTGTCATGAAACTTTAAGGGAAGCTATATTAGGTCTAGGTCATCCTATGATCGATAGCTAATTGAAAGAGAAAGAGACAAGGAACACAATGCAATTCTTGGAAATGAATTTGGATTACCGAATCAAGAGAAAAATGGATTACAAGTTGGAGCAGAGCAACCGCGTCGCACATAGAGCTCTTCTTCAAGATATGTTCAAATTAAGGTTTTTTACCTTTAATATACCTAGGGCTTTTCAAAATGGCCAACGGTCGGCTACTTGGCTTTGTGTACATGATCAAATAATACAACTCAAAGCTTTACAACTTCGGATGAAAATTGCATAGGCTCGTTTACTAGGCTTCTGGAAAAAATAAGATATATTACATCAAATATGTGGCTTGAGTAAGATATGGTCAACTAGGAGGGTGCTCGCTAGCTACATCAGCCAAACACTTCCCCCTTCCTAGCCGTTGCACATCCTTGTGCAAGTTGTGGAAGCTCTTCAGTATCTGAATTGTCTCTTTTGCAAAGCTTGACGACTTTGCCTCTCGAGCTATGACGTCCAATTTTATTGCTAAGTCTCGAAGTGGGTTGTTTAGTAGCATACTCTGGTAAGCAACGTGCCTTCCTTGTAGATCCTTTGCTGGTGGTTGAAAATGGTGGAGTCCATCTCGAAGAAACCCACCATGAAAGCTTCTTTGAATGTCTGCATGTAGTGTGAGGGTGGAAACTTTATTCACACGTACATGCTCATAATGAAATTCTTTGGGGGAGCTTGTGTCTCCAGGTTCCAATTGATTCCATCTATCCCTTCAAGGAACACCTCTCAAGGGTGTTCTGCTTTGTCAATGTCATCAAATGCTTCAATGCAAGTGAGGATCATCCTGGCAATCTTGCATGTCATTTGGCAAGTCAAATTAGGTGCACCCCGTAGCAGCTTTATTATAGCCCTGAATGTATGTGACATGTAGGTTTTTGTGGGCGTATGGTTGTGAGTAGGCTTGGCTATAACTAGGTAGTTCAACACTAGTGGCCTTGCTCTTCCATACAGAGTAGGTATCCCAGGATCAATTTTTTTCTCTCATTCTATGCGTGCTTATATTCTCTTGCCTTAGAGTCAACGTGCTTATATTCTCTGAATCTCTTGCCTCAGCATGCTCACTTGACTTTATTAGCACGTTGACCCAAAGTTTATACGACTCACAAGATCTTGGTGGCGAGATGCAAGGTGGCTCGCATGGGGGATCCATTAATCACTCCTCTTGAAGAGCCGACTTTGTCTTCACAAACGGAGGGGAGGAAAAGAACCTCTAAATCTTATACAAACGTTACCGATCCAGAGAAGATCTTGAAGCCCTCTTCATTTGGCATGCAAACATTGACACAGAAAAACTTGTAGTGAGTGATAAGGTTGTGCTTTACTTTATGGGGATGTCGTTTGTCGCTCCATGGATTGTAGGAGTGGGTTATAGCTCTGACAAGCAATAGGAATGCAATCTACCAATTCCCCGCCGTTAGGAAAGGATTCTATGTGGTTGGATTTGGTTATGAAAGGAGGTATAAGGGGCGCCTTTCACTTTGCTTATGCTATGCTATGGATCCACCTGAATTTTATTCGAGCGAAGAATTTATGGATTTCTTCCCAGTGTGGGTTACTCTCGAGAGCTTCAAGGGCTATGTTGACTCTATATCTGCCATGTTGGACAGGGTGTTGTTCATTCTAAAGCTGAATGGATAATATCGGGCTTTGATATAAAGATCTATCTTTTGTGGAATATGAGCAAGCCCATTCCCAAATATCTTGATCTGAATATGGGCAGTTATGGTGTCTTCCCTCAAGACTTTCCATTTGATTCATTTTGAATTCCTGCTACAAATGTCAAAGGATTGGCCATTATTCTATAGATTGTCCTGAGGGGGATTTTTCTAGTAGTCAGAGAACCAAGAGACTTGGAGGAGGATCAATAGAGAGGTCATATCCCAGGTAGAGGAAACCAAGAAAGAAATAAAGACCAATGGACAAGCTCTGTCATGTGAAGTGATGGTTGAAGAGATGGGCTACCCATCAACTGGGTTGCATGAGAATCAAGTTAGACCCTCTGGTGAGGGAAGCAAAGAAACTATAGACTCGATCAATGAGGTGCAAGAGAAAGCACGATTGCTTGATAATCCTGCTCTAGAGGCTCAGATACACATTGATTCTGGCCAACCTAAGGCCAATTCAAAGGGTGTTCAAAACATTAAGCTTGACCCCATCAGCCATATTGTGAACATTTTGGGTTATACAAAAAGCATTGTTAGTCTACTTAAATGAAAGCAGTGAAAATGGTGACTCTAGCTCTTTTTTCTCAACAGTATGTCTTCGATGCACCGGTTTGGCGATGAAGGGGAGTGTTGTAGTAGGGCTATATCCTTCATGGGCAACCCCAAGCCAGTCTTGGTTCCCTTTTGCTTTTGATAGTCATCACATGGTGGTGCCCTTTGTCAACCGGTGTGATTGGGGGTTGTTGTGTAGGATGTAATTTTTTATGGATGCTTGCGTGGAGCATGGCTCAAATTGTAACCTTTTTGGTTTATTGGTAAAAAACTTTATTAGTACTAGTTAATGGTTGACTTTCTCTTGTCATTGACACTCCATACAATGGAAATGTACTGAAGAAAAAAAGGATGGGAAGCAAGAGACTTACTTGGACTTCCCACGCAGACTTTGTTCCTAGCGTGCCAAAAATCTCTCCATGCGACTTTTCATGTTGTCAACGGTTTATAAGCTATCCAATTTTTTTTCCTAATATTTTTTCTTGAAGTTTTGGCATTGGGCTTTGACCTCCATTATCCACACGTCTTTCTATGGAACCCTTCTCTCCATTACAATCTTTAAACATTGAGGGAAGCTCCAAAGTTGCATCTATACTATTATAAAAACGGGAGGATTCCGCCCCTCCCCCTTGACACGTGGTGGAATGAGATTCATCCGGCCTATGTGCACCTCCATCTCGAATGAGACAGGGGATCTGAGCATGAGCACCCGTGCCCGAGAGAGAGAGAGAGAGAGAGAGAGAGAGAGAGAGAGAGAGAGAGAGAGAGAGAGAGAGAGAGAGAGAGAGAGAGAGAGAGAGAGAGAGAGAGAGAAAGGGGGGGGTGCACTATTGTGAGTCCCAAAGCTCAAAATAAGGGCCGAGTCACACCCGATGCAAGCATGGATAAGGGAAGAAAACCCAACCTCCAAACTTTGGTCGCTCGAAGAGACAACGAGTAAGACAGAGAGAGAGAGAGAGAGAGAGAGAGAGAGAGAGAGAGAGAGAGAGAGAGAGAGAGAGAGAGAGAGAGAGAGAGAGAGAGAGAGAGAGAGAGAGAGAGGGCATAGGTGTTGCTTCCACAAAAGGAGTGAAGGGGGCACATGTCAACAAATATGACCTCCACTATTTTTTCAACATTTGCCATCTTTTTTTATCCTAGTAGCTATGTGTATTGTGCAATCTGTATTGCCCTCAATTACCTCTTACAACCTCTTAGGTGTTGCTATTCAAGAAAAGGCCCGCTTCTTTTTACCTCCCCATCTGTAATGGTCAAGGGATTTCCCAGCCCCCCCCCCCCCCCCCCCCCCCCCCCCCCCCCTCTCTCTCTCTCTCTCTCTCTCTCTCTCTCTCTCTCTCTCTCTCTCTCTCTCTCTCTCCCTCTCTCTCTCTCTCTCTCTCTCTCTCTCTCCTCCATGCTCCTACATGTGAGAAGAGCGACGTTCTAAGAACATAGATATTCGTGGAATTCCCAAAGATAAGTTAGAGACTCCTCATTCTCTTCCCAATGTTATTGAATATTTCTTCAAAACCCACTTTGGCATGTCGAGAGTTATGGTCTATGGAGCACATAGAGTGGGGAAGCAAGGATCTCCTCGCTCGGGAGAACGGAAAATTGTATGCACCATGCCGGATAAGATCAAACAAAAGATTATCCTTGATAATAGTTGAATCTATTTGAGGGATACAAAATGTTTTGTATGTGAAGATCGCACTATTAAGCAACAAAATATGTGTCGCAAGGCATATGAGGAAAAGAATAAGAAAAACAAGGAGATGTCTCATGATGAAAATGTGCCTAAGGAGGAGGCAACTCCCTTGAGCAAATAGGGATGCGTGACCTATGAGACCGAGTTACAATTGAAAATATGCTTTTGAAATTGTAATGGATACCCATGGAATGTGGGGGTTGGCATTGATGAACTAACAAGCAAAGCCGATGTTGTACTTCTTGTTGAAACTTGGGAGCATGATACACAAAGGATTAATGAATTGGAGGATTACAATGTACATTCATTGATGTGGTCAAGAATCTCAAGCAACATAGTGTATGATTAAGAAAGGATTGGAAGATTTTGTATCAATTGTGAAAGATGACAAGTACAAACGTTATGTATGGCTAAAAATTATGACACCAAAAAGAGCATCCATTTTTGTAGCCGGCTGCTACATTCCTCATCATGATTCCCCCTTTATGCTTGCATGGATAAAGATAAGTCATTTTTTGATCTAGAAGAGGACATTGCTTATTTCAAAGGCGAAGGTGATGTTATTGTATTTGGGGATATGAATGCTTTCACAAACACATTGCAACATGATACTCAACAATTTGATATGCCATAAATTTTAAGGGATTTAGAGAAAGTTCACTTGTATGATCGTACTTCAATGGATGAGAAAGATCCGGATCACTATGGAAAGTTACTTTTACACATGTGTAATAGCACGGGTATGCTCATTGCTAATGGTATATCTTTGTGGAGTGGAACCAATGGATTTACATGTAGGAAACATAATGGGGACAGTGTGATTGACTATATTCTACTCTCCAAAGCCATCATGTATTGCATAAATAGTTTTATGTTTGGCCAATGGACCCCAGAATTCAACCATTGGACCTTATGTATTGACGTTTCATGTGGAGAAGCAACTAAGTATGATAATCTCAGCCAAAGGGAAAAGAAATTATCACTATTATGGATTTCAAACGGGCACCAATGTACATTGAATGGTTGAGCAAAAGTTATGGATGACAAAGCTTGAATATGACGCACCATTGGAAACTAAATGGGAAGCTTTCAAGAAATTTATTTGTTCTTGTACCGAAGAATGCTTTGCCATAAAGCATCTCCATGGTATCAACAAAGATAGATCACGCAAAAGGTGGTTTGATAAAGAATGTCAAGATACTCAAAAGTCCTTGATAAAGCTTGATGCAATTGTGGACAAAGACAACTATCAAAGTCATTTGCATACATACAAGGCATTGATTCAAAGGAAGAGAAGAAGATGGGAAGTAGAGCAACAACTTTTTCAAGTCCAAGAAAAGGCACATGCATGTGGAAGATTTTGGAGAAACTTGAGGGGCAAGCAGGTTGAGAATTTTGGTAACTTGAGTCTTGTGGATATGTACACACATTGTACGCAATTATATGAGCAAGCAAATGCTGAAAAAATGCATTTTATGGTTCACTCCCATGGATGCCCTCTTTTTTGACTATTGAGGATGTATGCGGTGGTCTTGAAAAGTTGGCCACTCGCAAAGCGGAAGATCTTCAAGGTATCAAGCCGGAGATGATCAAATGGATGGGAGATTTTACCCATGAGTGGATGTGTGATATGTTCAACCTTGCACTTCAACATGGTATGCCTTATTATTGGAGTACTAATTGGGTTAAGCCTTTGCATAAAGGAGGGGATGTAAAGAATGTAAACAACTACCGGACTATAATGATTGGGTCTCTTATGGAAAAGTTATTTGGGTGCATAATGGAGATGAAATTGAGTGGTTGGGTTGAAGAGAATGACAAGCGTGCAAAAGGACAAGCGGGTTTTTGTCGATGCCATAGCACCATTGATAATCTTGTCACTCTTCGTGTTCTCATGGAGGAAAGCCGGTTGAAAGGCAAGCGATTGTATTGTTGTTTCGTGGAAGCCTTTGATATGATTCCCTCTAACAATTAGTGGAGAAGGATGGAAGAAATCCAAGTGCCAAGTGAGTTTATGCTTGCGGTTTCTCGAATCTATAAGAAGGTGATTTGTCAATCGTGCATGGGAAGAGAAATTTGAGAAATTTCAAAAAACATTGTAAGCACTATTGGGGTTAAACAAGGATGTCCATTGTTATCAACTCTCTTTGGTCTATGCATCAATCAATTGGAACAAATGGTACTTGACTTTATGCAAGAAGAAGGCATTGAAGAGGCCACTATTTGTTGCAATGTGGTAATCTTGCTTTTGTTTTATGCGGATGATGTAGTGCTTCTAGAACACACTTTAGAAGATGCACAAAAGCTTATGGTTATCCTTGAGAGCTTTTGCTTGCATAGTGAGCTGATTGTGAATGAATCCAAAACAAAGGTTATGCTTGTGAAAACCAACCATAAGAAGAATCCATGCATTGTGTCAACAATGAGACACTTGAAGTTGTTGAGAGATTTAAGTACCTTCGCCTTGAGGTTTCGTCCAATCACAAGTGGCATGAATGTGCTATGCGTCGTTTGGAAGTGGGAAAAAGAGCATATTATGCATTTGAGAACATGTGTAATGTGGGAAACATCAAGTGTTGGGTTCTCAAGAAGTATCTTTTTGATGCATTGGTGACACTGGTTCTTCTTTATGGAGTTGAAGTGTGGGGCGGGAGCATCTCAAAGTCTACTTGGAAAGATTTTAAGAATGTCCAAAAGTGTTTTCTTGCAAACTTTATCCAAGTTAAAGACACAAACACCATATATGCTACTACTTCTTTGAGTCGCGATCTCTTCCAATTGAGGTTATGGGCATGGAAAGGGTTGTGGAGCACATGATAAAGATGCGTCAAAACCCCTCACATTCACTTTCTACAATTGCATGGGAAGCAAGCAAAAAAGTTTAAAAGACGCATAAAAGCAAGATCTTGAGCATGAGATGGATGCAAGACATAAAGAAGTGGTTTGGGAGATGGGATTCATTACTCTTGCTACATGATGGTTCAGTTGACTCCCAAGTGAATGAAGCTTTCCTACAATGGCAATGTATTACGGCTTGGGAGAAACCCGGTGGGTCACGCTTCATACATTATACCACCCATATTTCCCCCAGCTACAAAACCATGCTCTTTGTTGAAAGAGGAAACCGTACTCACACTTACTTGCTTGAGCCTATCCCCTTGTCGACAAAATGCACTATCGTAGCCATTCGGCTTAGCTCCCATTTCCTTCGATGTGAGACAGGTCATTGAGGAAATGGAGAAAAGTCAAATTGACTGTACACAGATGCTCACTGCAAGTTCAAGGGTCCGAGTACCACACACTACTAGAGTGCTCAACTTTTGGTCACATCCGAACTTGCTTCTTTCACATTCTCAGCCATGACTTAGACCTACACACTTTCCTCTCCCAGCCACAGTGTGGGCTCTCGATTGCGACTCTCATCACCAGCATCAAGAGTCACTCATCAGCCATACACATACTACATCACATGTAACTTTGGTCCCATAGGTCATATTTGACCTCCGAGGATGATAATAAAATCTCTCAATCTCTCTCTCTCTCTCTCTCTCTCTCTCTCTCTCTCTCTCTCTCTCTCTCTCTCTCTCTCTCTCTCTCTCTCTCTCTCTCTCTCTCAACAAGGCAGCTATAGGTTAGTGTCCAGGTTGGGAGAGCCAGCCAAGTTTAGGTTGGAAAGATAGGGTGCAAAGTTACTATGCCCTACTGTATTGTTGTCTTAGGCACACAAGATGGTGTTAATGACATGGAGTTGGGTGATACCAACTGAGTGACCCATGGTGCTATTAAATCTACACTAGACGCATGCAAGTGTGTATGCCTTCATCCACATAGCACTGCTAGAGGCTGTGCCGCCGCCTGTTGTTGTACTAGTTGAGATAGAAGCAAAAAGCTTGAAAAACATTGTCACAATTATAGAAGCACAAAAAGGAAAGCTCACCAAAAAAAAACCCTTTTCAAGGCATCATTGAAGCTATCACAATCCCTTCTACCATGGTTTCTGCTATCACACCATATGCATATGTGCACAAATACTTCTTTGCTTTAGGGTTTCTGTCCTGCAGGTTGTCCTTTCTCTTCAAGCCTTGTTAGCTTTAACTTCATTTCTCACATGCCCTTAACAACCTTATCAAGCATTGACGTATCACCTTTTGGACTCACAACAGTAGGCTTTGGTGAAATCTCTGGCGTGCAAGGAGTAGAGGTAGTACCATTCACCACTATCTTGTCCCTAAGATGTTGCCTCTTAGCAAGCAATGAGACTACATCCTCAACATCTTTCCGCTCAACCTTTAGACCTTGTTCTCTATTGTTGGCTTCAAGGAGTAGCTCTAACTTTTCTTGGAACTCAAGGCCTGCAAATTGAAGGAATAGTTCAGTCTTTTCACTATCCAAATTAGCTTGCTCTGTTCCTGATAGCTGAGCATAAAGCTGCTCAAACTCTCTCAACAATTTAGTGATGGAAAGTCCTTTTGGCTTTGCAACCCATTCCAAGAATTTCCCTTTTGTAACCCTTTCAGAGTCTTCTATAAAGTATTCCTCCTTTAGGGCTAATTTGAATTGCTCCCAATCTCCTTCATGCTCCTCCCTGATTCCTCTTACATGGTCTCTAATCTCAGGGACCACAACAATCTCAAAACTACAAATCATGTCCACCTCTGGAACTCGTTGTAGCTCCATCTTCTTTACATAACCATGAAGAAACTTTGTGACATCTTTTCCTTCAAATTGGTCCATTTTGTTCACAATAGCTTAAAGGGCTTTGGTTGTTAACACCTCCCTTCTTTATGCAGGCTATTGTTGTTGCATAAACATAGCAAATGCTTGAAACATATGAATTGCACCTTGATCAAAATGCATGCCTTGTTGCTCTTGTTGATCCATAGCTTTAAATTTTTATATTTAGACCTTTGAAAAAAAAAATTTGAATTCCCACCCCAACTGCTTCACATCCGGTTCACCAAAAATGTCGAGATGTGTGCGATCTAGCTAGTAAGGTGTAAAACCTCTGCCTGTGAGAGTTCATGATGAGAGTCACAAACACTTTAAGATAAATCATTTATGGAAAATTACTGTGAGGTCCCCAACCCCAAGAAGATTGGGGCAACTTGATAGATGGCCTTCCTTTATTCTCAAATTTTGTTGACGACACCCTACTCCATTTCCAGAAAGTAGAGATACAAGCAACAGAAGAGAGGAAGTCCTCTATCCATCATGTTTGTGGTTATAAGGGTCATACATCACAAGTCAAGTCGATAAATCAAGGATTCCCATGAAATCTATCTCCTAACATAAAGATGAAATCTCATTGACATATTTAGAATCCATAAAAAATGCCTTTTTTCCCACGTTTAAGAGGTACGACCGTCATCCATAAACCATAAATATGATATGAGACTTAGTCTAAACTACCTAAAAATCTTGTGAAAAGTATCCAAATAATCGGGTTCACCCGATCCATAGACATAGATCTGTTAGGATACTAGTCTCCCACTTTTCACATCGCACTCATCCATTCTTCTTGTTTTCTAATTACTACCACATTGTCTTACATATACAAACAATGTTCTTTTATTAATTTTAGGCACAGGTTCTTTCATCCAGCCCTTCAAACAATACCAAAACAATTCAAACAAGGCCTAATGCTCGCCTAATGAAGATAGTCCTATAATTAACAAAAATAAATTTTCCAATTTCTTATGAGTTGTCACTACCCGCGGCTGGACTTTCTCTGTCTAACCAACAGAGCCTTTGCAAAGGATTTATTTGCTAATTGCAAATTGTGCAACCTTCCCATCTTGCTAACCGTGAGGCATCTTGCTAACCGCCAGGCATCCAGCTAACCACAAGGCATCTCGCTACCCGCAAGGAATAAAAGAGAGCCACCAACCTCAGCTTAATCTCAGCTAACCGCGGAATCATCTCTAACCGCAAGACATCTCGCTATCGGCGAGGAACAAAAGATATTCTTTCAATAATTCTTCTCTCTAAATGATTCTTCAAACATGATCAACCAACTCTTCATATCAACCAATAACAACTTATCAAACAATAACAATTTATCAAGAAATAATAATTTAACAAACAATGACAATTTATCAAACAAATCTTTCACTAATCTATGAAAACGTATGCTTGTTTCTTGTGATAGAATTAGGTTTCTTGGATGGTTTAAGGGATTCTCTATCCTTGACTTCCCAGGCCAATCATGAATAGGAATGCAGAATTATAAATTTGTCTTACCGGATTAGCGACATGTCCGATTATCTCCTGTGTTAGAGGTTGGGCTGCTTCAACTTCTTCCGCAGTCGATACATCCGCTTGAGCTACAATTGGAGTAGAAAATACCTTCTTTTGTACCCTTCTTGGATGTGCAACAACAAGAGTATCCTTGGAGCTTCGAGTCACTCGTTTTGGGCCATCGCATCGAGATAGATAAAAGGAAAAGAGAGAAAGAGAACTCAAGAATCCGAAGGGCAACGAGACGATGGTAGAGAGGGAGTTGGAGATGGAGATGGAGATGGGTTAAGGGTGAGAGGTTGAGGGAGAGAAGGGAACTCCGACATTGTTAGCGTGCAAACGGCAAGAAAAACAAGTGCCTCTATAGCCTTGCACGAATCACACCGTCGGAAGGAATAACTATCATAGCGTCGAAAACACCTGTAGTAAACACCTGTAGAGATTTATGAAAAACCCTTCAAGCATGAAAAACACTCAAAATCAAGAGAAATAGAGGATATCATGACGAAGCATGTCTTATAGAGATGTCCGTAGAGTATCTGTAGGCAAAAACCAGATGAGAAATGAAGAAGTTATGGCCACTAGAACATGGAGGTGTCCTTTCTCTTGCCAAAAAATGGGGCTCTCTTATCTTTTATTCCCCCAAAAAATCTTCTCTCTCTTCTCAACCGACAACGATTCATTTATAGGCACCTTTTCATTGGCTCATTTTTTGCCTTTTTTGGTGGAAAATGAGGTGTCGGTGACACTTTGACCAAGGGAGAGGGTGGGGGCAAGTGTCCTCTCCAATGAAGTCCACGAGCCCATGAAGCCTACCAAGCCAAGCTTCTTTCCAGCTGATACAAGCAATAGGGGGTCCTCCTTTGGCCTATATATCCCCTGTTCTTCCCTTTTTCCTTCTCATGTGGGATTATCCCCATGACACAAGGCAACCTCCTCCCCAAAGCTCCCAAACTCTCCATTTCCTCATTAATTACAGTTTCTCCCCCGAGCAGGAGGACTTCTCGGACAACTATCCCCAAGGCATAACTTGCTGCTCCGGTCCACAGAATGATGCACAGTAACACATGGCTCGAAGCCCATCATCTCGGCTATCTCCAAAAATTTAAAATTTCAGAATTTCTAATCTTAGACCCTCAAGTTGGCCCAATTTCTTTTGTCGCATGCATGTACCCATCACTTTCGAAGTTGAGACTGCCCACTTCGGGTGCTCATAACTCATGATGTACAAGTCCGATTCACGAGCTATAAAGCACGACTGAAATTATTTAGTAAAAACTGTTTTGGGAACTCGAACAACCCAAAACATCAGCACCCAAGCTTGGCAAAATCACACCTTTATACATGAATTTTTACAGGACCACTTCCAAAACTTGCAGGCCTATGTACACATATATACATGAGGCCTGAAATTATTTAGTAAAAAATGTTTTTGGAACTCGAACAACCCAAAACATCAGCACCCAAGCTTGGCAAAATCACACCTTTATACATGAATTTTTATAGGACCACTTCCAAAACTTGCAGGCCTATGTACACATATATACATGAGGCCAGTGGGCAAGCTTTTAGGCATGACCTATACTCATCCAAAAAATGCATGATGTAGCTTTCCAACCCCCCCTATCTTGCTTGATCATTCATGACAAGTAGAGGTTTCTAAGGTGAACAACTACTGTAGCTCATTCCCAGAAACCTCATTCACATTCTCAGATGTTTCCGCACTATCTCCCTCTATTGATATCATTTCATATGTCACAATTGTCATCAAACTTGCAAAATATTTCTTCAATGTGTAACCATAAACACGATATTCATGTTGTGCACCACTCAAATCTACCAACTAATATGTGCCATTTTCAAATTTGTTCATAACAGTAAAAGGACCTTCCCACTTGATTTGAAAGTTTTTTTGAAAGGTATTGTCTAACTTACTGTTGTACCGCAACACCAGATCACCCTTTTCAATTCCCTTATCCTGTATGCATTTATTAGCCTTTAGCCGAGCCTTCTTTGTCACTTCTTCATAGTACCTCAAAGCTAATACTCTGTCCAATTGCAAACATTGTAAATCCAACAACCTTTTTTGCCAAGTATCTTTTTGCTCTTCATCTCCCAATGACAATAACTTGAAATATTAAAAATTTTAAAAAGTATAAGCAAGCGAAACTTGTTTCTGACACAATGGTAAAGGGCAAAAAAAACGGGGCGGGGGGGGGGGGGGGGGGGGGTGGAAGGGAAAAAGAGGAACTACACAAGAGTCTACACCAAACGCATTTTGCTATATTAGCTCATCAGTGGTGTAAACAAACAGGGAGAGTGGAAGGGGTATAAGTAGGGAGTCATGGTTCAAAAACCTGTACAAAGTACCATAGTTAGGGAGGAGAGGCTAGTTTGGAAGGTGAGTAATTCCTCCTTAAATGTAGGGGGTACATGCAAAAAAGGGTGGGAAAAGTTTTTTAGGTGGGAAGTAAAAGATGGGAGTACAAGTCACTTAGGGGCTATTTAAAGTTAATGAGGGCCTAAAAAAAGGCTAGTCAATCAAAATTAAAGAGCCTTGTGTGAAAAAGTCAAGTTTGAAAGAGGCATAGGAGAAATATAAGGGGGTGGAGGAGTTAGTGTAGGAGAGGATAGCAAGGTTTGGAAAAGGTAAAGTGGAAACATAAGGGGGTGGAGGAGTTAGTGGAGGAGAGGATAACAAGGTTAGATAGGGTCGGGTTTGGTAGGGTCGGGTTTAAGGGAGAGGAGGGTGCCAAGGTTTGGAGCATTAAGCCAACATACGATAGGCTTGGGAAGGAATGTGAGTTCAGGATCATTTTTGAGAAGCTTAGGGAGGGGTTTGTTGATGGTGCGGGAGAGGTTTAGAGTGCGGGTAAGGGAAGAGAAGGGAATTTTTACAATGGTTGGTGAATGCTTGGCTCTATGTATTTTATGAAGTAGAGAAGGTCTTACTTCATAAGATACAAAAAGGAAGCAAGCTTCCAAAAGAGAGGGGGGATAGCCTTTAGCTCTAAGCCTTGCCTAAAAGAGGTTGCGAATAGTGATGAAGCCCGAAAGAGAGCTTTCCCTGACAATGTATCTTTTGACTTCTGCAAGGATAAAAGCAATCTTCTGGTGTGTTGGATGCCAAGACCGCCAAAAAATGTAGTTCTAGGAGTTAAGGCTTTTCTGGTGACAATGTGAATCAAGAATACCGAAGGTGGCAAATGAGGGTCCTTTGAAGAAATGGATATCCAAAATAAAAGCCTCTTGAGAGGAGATGGAAGAAGTAATTTTAATATGCTTTTGGAGAGGATGTCCATAGCCTTGAAGAAGCTTTTTTAAACAGGAGGCAGGACCCTCCCAAATGCCAAAATCATCGTCAATGAATCTTTTGAAATAAAGGAGGGAAGGGGAGATGAGTAGCTTCATGCCTTCTTCCAAGGAACAAAGGAAAAGGCAACCGTAGACCACTGTTGAGCCAGCAGAGGATCACACCCACATTTTTGCCCACACTCATCATTTTGTAACCATTGATTGTAATAAATGTCTTTCCGACATTAATTTTGATTTGAGCCATTCATTAAGTAACGGGACTCAATTGAGTTTCCAGCTTGTAATCCTGAAGTAATTTCACTTGCTGATGTAATTAGTTAGAGATGTTCTCACCTCCAAGGCTGGGATATATAAGCCAAAGTTTTTGTAACCTAAGGGGATTCAGATTATTAATCAAAGTGAGTTTTTGAGCGCCGTGACTGTGTCTGAGAGAGAGAGAGAGAGTCTTATCTACTTGCTACGTGAGCTACGGAGCCGCCATTGGAGAAGCGACACCGCCATTGTGTTAGCAACGGCGAGAGCTACGCACAGATACCAAGAGTGCGCGCTATCGGCTTCTATGTGTGGTAAGTTCCTACGAGCTTCGGTGTGAGTTTTCTTCCAACTCGTGTGTCGGAATTGAGCGTGCAGCATATCTATAGAACCACAACGAGTAGAGCTACGCATTAGTACCATCGGGGTCAAGTTTCGGTCACCTGTATTTTTCAGCCTGTCTTCATACGCGTTTACCGCACGGAGTGGTTATAGGTTGATTTTGCATTTCAAGTCTTTAGGGTGTTGTTGTTACCTAGTGTATAGACTTCCCCTTGAGTTTGAGATCGATTCAATGATTCTAGATCTTGTTTCGTATAGCATTCGTTCGTAGTACGGATTTCAGTCACTTGCGTATTTTAGAACTTAGATTTGATTTCCTTAGTAGTGATTGTCATTAGAAGGTCGAGTAGGTGATTTGACACCCACCTAGTTGTTTCCATGCGCCTGCGGGTCAAGCTTCGTCCTCGTCTGACAAATTCTGTTGTTGGTTGAGTTCTCGCTATTTAGCTTCCGCTAGCGGCGTAACCGCCTTAACATTTGGCGCCGTTGCCGGGGACGAGAGCCCTAAGTAGGTGACCTTAGACTAATCCTACGAGGTGAGTCGTATAAACTACTTTGTATACTTTAGTTAGAAAAGATCTAGGAGTGGTGGACTCCGAAGATCTCGAGAGATACTAGGAAGTGCGGTATTCTTGGGTCTTCCGTGTTGACAGTATTTTTAGTTTAGCTTAGATTTGTTTGTTGTTTTGTTGGTGTTGAGTAGTTGTTGATAGAAGAAGAATTTGCTAGTCCGTGAGTGACAGTGGATCTCTTTAAAATCACAATTACCAAACCCATTTTATGATTAGGAATAGCTTAGGTAGGACTTCATTTGATCCTGATCTAGAGCTAGTAATCATTGGAGTATTTGCTTGATATGGTTGATTGCATGTTAGATCACTAAACCGTCGAGTTAGTAGTGAAACTTGCAATAAACAAAAGTCAGAGAAATTTTCTGTGTATCTGGGAGCTGCTGAGCACTTGAGAAAGCTTTAGGAAGGATTCTATGCAAAAAAACTGGAAATCTGCAACTTTAGACATCATACGCGTATGATGTCTAAATGACCAAACAGAGACCAAAACAGAAATTTTGACTTTACCAGAGTGTTCAAAAGGGGGGTTATACCCTAATTTCAACTTAAAACAAGAGCATTAACACTCAAAGAAACCCAAAAAGACAAGCAGGAGTCCAAGAAACGCAAAGAATAGGAAATTTTGGATTCAGATCTTGTTTTTACATTCAAACCTGACAAAAACACTTGAAACTCAATTATAAACATTGGAGAAGGCTTAAAACCAAAAATAGTCAAAATCTGGGATAAAAGACATCATACGCGTATAATGTCTTTTAGCACATCCACTGCTTATTTTTTATATCTGACCTGACAAAATTGTTACAAACACTGTAGAAAGCATAAATATCAAGTCTTGACCCAAATTGATGAAAAAGACATCATACGCGTATGATGTCTTTTACCTAATTTTGGACATATTTTGATACTTTGCCAACACAGATCCATTGTAATAGCTGTCTAGAGGTTATATTTCAAGTTTCATCCCATTTGGATCACAATTGACCCAAAACAAGTCAAAAGCGGAAAATTGCCAAGAAAAGCCTAAATCAGCCATAACTTGCTTAAACAGAGTTCAAACTAAATTTTGTGAGTGGACAGAGCATAAGGGGGCCACTGAGAGTGAGCATAACCAAAATAGTCCAAATCTGTGAAAAAAGACATCATACGTGTATAATGTCTTTTTCAGCATAACTGCAACAAAATTCTCACTTGATGAAACAGAAGTTGTCCAACTGACAAGATTAAACAATTGACCAAGTATCAATCAGTTTGGATCAATTCTGACCACAAAAACTTGGGAAAACAAATTGCCGAGATGGAAAAGTTAAAGTCCTTTAGGGGAATTGATGAATTTGAGATCGGGCAGAAATCTCCAGAATAACCAACCAAAACAAGGGGAACAAGCAAGTGTCATATCAACCGAGGGAAGTGTAAACCAAAGTTGGGTGCAACCATTAGAGCCGATCTTTGAAGGAAGTGTTTCTGATACTTCTTCGGAGAAATCTTACGAGATTTTCACTGAACACTTAGAACACTTGAACCTGAACAACAAAGAAAATATGGCAGCAGGATCATCAAACCCTTCCGCCACAATGAAGCTATTGTTCATAAAATACCAGTACGACAATGAGCAAGGTGCCAAGATCTACAAAGATGGAATGGACTACTATTGTGTAAAGATAGAAGATAGACCTAGTGAGTTCAAGGACTTAGTGCCTGTGAGCTATAGCGGAGATAGATATCTAGATGACGAGGGTACCATGTACTTGGTAGTCCTAAACCCTAACATTGTGGACAAGTGGGGATTGATGGGCACCAAAGCCAAAGTAGATGAAGAACTTGAGGAGAAAGCACCAATAATGAACTTCCTTGATGCGAGGTTAAGAAGAGAGAATGAAACTACAAGGATCAACACTGATAACATCTATGTGGGGCTATACAAATATAATAATGGGGAGCAAGATCTCTATTATAGATGTGAAGAACCCTACACCGGAGAGTTGACAGACCAAAAAAGACTTTATGTCTTTACCTACACAGAGGGATCGGAAGTGAAAATTGCCGCTTACGACAAGTATGGGAGGCAATACTCAACAATGGGCAAGAAAGAATTAGAAGGATATACATACTTTGGGGGACCACTACATCAGTATTATGTTACTTCTAGCTCACAAAGACCAGCACCAACAAATGGAGTGCAAAACCCAATGACAACAGGAGGACAAAGAACTCAGGTTGCTGACTCTTTCAGTCAACCTCAGTACTCGAAGCCCGGACCAATGGGATCATTACATTCCAGAGAGTCAATGGATACGAATCGAGGTAGTGCAGTTCCAATCCCCACGTATACCACTCCAGGTCCAAGGTTCGAAGCGGAACCATCACATTTACCTCCTAGTAGTAGATTCAGGGCAGGGGAACCGACAAGGGTAACCCATGAAGTCCATGATGCTAGAGAAAGCTTTAGCCGGGACACAGGAGCAATGAGATTGGTAGCAGACCATAGACGTATGAGACCATCTCAAGTAGCCAAGTGTATGCCAAAGAAGTATGGTGGTTCAGGAGATCCGTATGCACATGTGTCACTCTTTAAGCAAGTCTTAAGAGCTGAGCAGATAACAGATTTCCATACACAATACGAGGGATTTGGTCTTACTCTAGAAGGTACGGCATTGACATGGTTTCAACCACTGAACAGAGGGGGATTCCATGACATTGACCATTTGCTAAGAGAGTTTGCTGAGGAATTCTCAAAACGAGGGATTAAGCACAATACGGTCTCACAAATATATGCTTTTAAACAGAGAGAACACGAAAAAGTGAAGGAAGCTTCACTTCGCTTCAAACAATACATTGAGAGATGTCCAGTACGTGAACGACCACAAGATGACAGACTATCTGTTCTCTTTATTGAAGGATTGAGAAACGACACTCTCAAGAAGGACTTGCACTTGAAAGCTTGTACAAGTTTCGAGCAAGTAACGAGAGAAGCATTGTACTTAGTGGATAACTGTACGGTTTATGGAGAGGTGTCAGCGGATACAGATTTTGCATCCAGTAGCTCTTCCTCCGTAGCGAGCGAGACTACCACTAAAAAGAATGTTCAAACAACAACCATGCCAAATGTAGAGCAAATGATAGAAGATGCTCTAAAAAGGATGGCACCATACCAAAAACCATTGCCAAAACCACTGAAATGGTGTGCTATTGAACAAAAATGGACAAACCATCCAACAGAGGAGTGCTATTACAACAAAGGGTATGTAAGGGAGCGTCAGTATGCACCTCCTGCTCAATTAGCACCACCTAAGGTACATCCAGTACCTCGATACCCAACGGGAAATGTACCAGGACCTATGGGGATAGAAAGACCGCAACCGGTATTGGGACAACAACCACCTTTACCAGGAGCAAGACCAGTGGGCATTAGATATGCACCAACCTTAGAGAATCAGGAAGAACAAGCCTTAGTGCCTGTTCAAGCCTATTATGAAGAATCTGGTGCACACATGTCTCCAACTGTGTATTACCCACCAGAAGAACCCAAACAACCAGAACCATGGGGCATGATTGGGAATGTTGGAATACCAACAGTTACAAGTGCTTCTGATGAAGAGAGATACAATTTGGACGCAAGAACATTGATGTTCATAGCTCATGGAGGGTTAACAGGACAAAGACCATCCTATCCACAAAGGACGAATCAAGTGGGACCAAGACCAGCACTAGGACCCTGTTACAAGTGTGGAGGTGACCATCTGATGAATGTTTGTCCACATACGGAAATCATTAGAATTAACGCTTATTGCACTGAGTGTGGGGTTACTCACTTCATTGAGGATTGTTCAAAGAATCCAAACAAAGTGCAAAAGACGACATTGAATATGCTAGAAACTATTCCTACCAGCAGTGGGTCTGAAAATGAAACTCTGATACCAACGCAAGTTGTTACTAGAGCTCAAGCTAAGAAAACCACTAGAGAACCTGAGAATGGAAAGTTAGCGACTGAAGTGGTTAGTCAAGGACCGCGGAGTCAGAGAAACACATGGAAAGCTAGAAAAGCACGCATGAAGTTGAGAAAAGAACGTGAAGACGCTATTCTAGCTGAGGAACTAAAGCAAACTAAAGATAGATTAGAAAAACTTGAGAGTCAAAACGGGAAACGAGAGATGAGCCCGGAAAGAACGAAACAAAAGAGTATCAAAGAAACAACGAGCTTAAGCTCAGGGGGATCAGTGCTAGTCGACAAAGTACACGAACCATTGGACGCACTGATGAGAGCTTACGAAGCTAGGTTAAAGAACAACCAAACACAAGAACAGAGGTGGATGACATACCCAAACGCGGAATTGGAAAAGCAGAGACTTGAAATGTGCCAGAGAATGATCGAGACTGCACAAGCCTTATTAGAACCACCAAGAGAAACAATGAATTGTGGAACGGAAAACCCAATTCAGCAAGAGACTATCATTTCACGGGTAGCTGAAAAGACTCCCAGTGCACAAAAGCCTGAAAATACACACAAGGATGACCGCATAGTATTGAACACAACCGATCAGGAGATAGAGAGTTTTCATCCAGTCATACAGAGGTCTTACGGAAGAGATGAGGATTACAATGAATTTTGGAAACAAGTGAGAGAGGCAAACTTTGCAAACGAGCTAAGTTGCCAAGCTAATCAGACAAATTGGGAAAAGGACATCAGGAATCCTCCCATAGTGGAATTTGAGGCAGGATCTCAAGTGGACTTGGATCTGCAATCTTACTGGGGAGATGGGGGCTCTGTTAGAACAATGGAGAGCAAACCTCATTCACTGAATACCTTACCTTCATACTTAGGAGAGTATGAAGCAAAATCCGAGATTAGAGCACTTCCCTCACGAAGAATCTCATCAGAAAAAGTCATGGACTCGCAAGGATTGATAGAGATCTTGTCAACACCAGTGACATGCACTATCACTCTAGCTGAGCTTTTGAGGCTAAGACCACATATGTGGACCACTGTAGGAAAATGCTTGGAGAAATTTGGGATAAAAGACCCAACATCGAGACTGCAAGAGGGTATACAAGAGCTGAGCAAACCACAAAAGAACGCTAAGCCTGTACCCTTAAACAAGGTCGGAGAGTATTGCGAAGGTGAAGAGGGGAATACAACCTTACCAGTTGAATTCCAAGGAGTGAACACGATGGCAATACTAGACAGCGGAGCTGGGGTAGCCATTGCTACAAAAGAAATCTGGAAAAAATGGGGGAAACCAGCAATAAGGAAGACTAGGTTGAAACTCCAATTAGCAGATGGACACATGGAGAAACCTATGGGGTTATTAGAGAAAGTCGTAGTGACTTCTTGCGGCATTGAATACGAACATACTTTTGCTATTGTCGATTTTGGCAAGGAGAATAACTATGATATCATACTGGGAAGACCATTCATGAGACAGTTGAAAATGGTCCAGGATTGGGGCTACGATCACATATACCTGAGAAATATGGAAACCACTACACGTGTGAACCTGAGAGACCATAGCTACAAAGATGTGAACCGAACACCGGTAGAGGAGTTTGATTCAGCTACTTTGGCGGGATCCGAATTTCCAGCTTGGTTAGGTAAGCCCAAGGAGTTATGGATGTGTGGAGCCTCGAAATGTGGAAGTCTGAGGCGAGAAGAATATGTTTTAGAAAGGGCTATCGAAGACGAAACTTATATAGGAGAACCCTTTCCAGAGGACACGCTTGAACCATTAGAATGGACACACATTCTAGCAACCCTAGATGTTTGTGCAATTCCGGATGGTCCCACAACAAAATTTTGCGACAAGGACGGGTACGACGTGGTTCCGTACTTCATGTTGAGAACTGTACTCAAAAAGAAACTGAAAAGAACGATACACTGGAAAAGGAAGATGAAGAAGAGGTGTTTCACGACATTCCCGATCATCCAGAGTGGGGAAATGAAGCAGACAACGAGTCAACGGACAATTCAAGCGGAAACGAAGAAACTATAACGGATGTCCGATTTTATGATTTTCCGAACCAAACTAAACAACGCCAGAAACGCTATAGAGCAAAGAGAAAAACAAAGGGGGTTAGAACCAATCCGATGCCTAGAATAAGAGGAAAAAATCAATTCCTAATGCTAGTAAAGGCGGAAGATTGTGTTAAGGACAAGATTTCTGGAAGAATGAGAGGCAATGATCAAAAGAGCTTACGAAAAGACAAAAGAGGCTCAAGAAATCAAGTTCAAAGGAATGGAACGAAAACTGAAACAGAAAAATCAGAAAAGAACAAGCGCAACAGAGAACACACGGAGTCCAAGTTAGAACGTAGAAACAAGTACAGAGAGCTCAAGAAAACTCTGAAAGAAGTTTGGACGACAGAAATTGAGAGTGGAGAGGACGAAAACGCCAAAATCAAGGAAAACATGGATGTTCCCTCTCACTACAGGAAATTCACAATAGAGGATAGGAAGGTGGTATTAACCCAACCTATTCGAGAGAGAAAGGAGAACGAATCTTATGACGGACCGGAGGATGCAAAAAAAGTTGATTTAGCAGCTCCAGGTGAGACACCTAGACCGGTGTACATAGCCACAGATTTGTCTCCAGGCGAGGAAGAGAGACTTTTGAGTCTTCTCAGAGAGTACAGGGATGTGTTTGCATGGTCTTATAAGGACTTAAAGGGAGTTGACCCATCGATATGCCAACACACAATCCCACTAAAACAAGATGCAAAGCCTAGCAGACAGAGACCATACACATATAATGATACGTTTGCTAAGCGAATCAAAGAAGAGATAGATAAGCTAATGGAAGCTGAATTCATATACGAGATTGAACACACCGATTGGGTATCTCCGATTGTGGTGGTACCCAAGAAGAACGGAAAACTCCGAGTGTGTGTCAACTTAAAGAAAGTGAATGCTGCAACAATCAGGGACAATTATCCCCTGCCGATAACTGATCATGTTCTAGAGCGTGTATCAGGGAAAACAGCATACTCCTTTCTTGATGGTTTTTCAGGATATAACCAGCTAGCCATAGCACCGGAAGATCAACATAAAACAGCTTTTGCAACGGAGTGGGGATTTATGCTTATCGGGTTATGCCTTTTGGTCTAACCAATGCTCCCGCAACCTTCCAGAGGCTGATGACGCATGCTTTCAAAGAATACTTAAGGTTGTTTCTAGAAATATACATGGATGACTTATGTGTACATTCTCTTCTGAGAGATGAGCATCTAGAACACCTAAGAAAAGTATTTGAGAAATGTAGGACATATCGCATTTGTCTCAATCCTGAGAAATGTGTGTTTATGGTCCGACAGGGCAGAATTCTGGGACATATTGTCTCACAAAACGGAATATCCACGGATTTAGAGAAGATAAAAGTTATAGTGGATATGCCTAGACCAACCAATGCGAAACAAGTACAGAGCTTTATGGGACATTGCGGATATTATAGACGATTCATTTACATGTACGCTATAATAGGCCAACCACTTTACAGGCTAATAGTGAACTTTGAATGGACAGAGGAGTGTGAGGAATCATTCAAGAAATTGAAAGAGGCACTCATTACTGCTCCAGTCTTGAAATCACCAGATTGGGAGAAGATATTCCATGTGCATATAGATGCTTCGGCATATGCAATAGGATGCATTCTGGCTCAGCCAGAAGAAGGAAACATGGATTTTCCTATCTGTTACGCCAGTCGACAGCTCAACAATGCAGAGAAGAATTACACCACAACAGAGCGAGAAGGATTAGGAATGATATATGCTGTGAAGAAATTTCGGCATTATCTTCTAGCCAACAAGTTTGTGTTTTTTACGGATCACCAAGCCTTGCTCTACCTAGTGAATAAACCATGCAATACCGGGAGAATAGTGAGATGGTTCATTATCTTACTGGAATTCGACTTCACGGTAGTAGTAAAGAAAGGAAAAACACATCTTAGAGCTGATCATCTTTCGCGATTGACGAATGGAGAAGACCCTATAGGAGTAGATGACGACATGCCAGACGCGTACTTGTTCAACATAGAAATGATACCGAAGTGGTCTCAAAATGTCGTTAGCTTATTAACCTATGGAGGAGAGTTTGATAGAAGAGAATACAACCAGAAACATATTGCTATTCAGCAATCCAAGAATCTTCAATTGGTTGCAGGAAGGTTGTATCAATTGGGAAATGATCATGTTTTACGACTATGCATCAATCCTGAGGAATATAATATATATCTGCGCGAAGCACATGTTCAGGAATGTGCATTTCATTGTTCAAGAAGGAACACATATAGGAATTTGTTACAATTGGGAGTCTATTGGCCAGGAATGAAAGAAAGCGTACATGAATATGTCACTGTATGTATTGTATGTTCATCAAAACCGCCAGCAGAGTATTCGACATTATATCAGATAATGATCGCTCCGGAATGGAGTCAGTATATTGTTGAATATCTCACAAAAGAACTTTCCCAGAAGGAACGTCAAAAGCTCGTCAGAAATCTGTAGAGACAGAAGCTAGAGATTACGCTTTAATAGGAGATCAACTCTATAAGAGAGGTAAAGACAACCAGCTTAGGATTTGCGCATCAGAGTCTGAGTATGTGATAATCCTGGAGCAAGCTCATGGAGGAGTAGGTGGAGGCCATTTCTCAGGTGATAAGACAGCAAAACTTGTCTTAGCCGCAGGAATATGGTGGCCAACATTACATATGGACGCTGAGGAATACGTTAAACGGTGTGATGACTGTCAGCGGACCAAAGTACCACTTAAAAGAGATGATATGCCGCTTAGACCAATGATGGGGGCAAGAGCTTTTGCAAAATGGGGGATTGATTATGTCGGACCCATTTCACCTCCTGCATATAAGACTCATGCACAATACATCGTTGTGGCTACAGACTATCTAACAAAGTGGGTCGAAGCAAAGGCAACTCAAAAAGCAGATGCCAGGACCACGGCACAATTTCTATATGAATACGTCTTTGTACGATATGGATTGCCAATAGAAATTGTGAGTGATCGAGGCACACATTTTATAAATGAAGTGATAGAGATCCTTCTAGATGAATTCATGGTAATCCATAGGAAATCAGCCCCGTATCATCCACAAGCAAACGGACAAGCTGAAGCAACAAACAAAACCATATGCACGGTCCTTACGAAGATTGTATCTGAGTCGAGAACTGACTGGGACCAGAAGTTGCATTCAACATTATGGGCATATAGGGTAGCATATAAAACATCAATAGGAACGACCCCATATAACATGGTTTTTGGGCTAAATGCTATCTTACCAATAGAATTCTTGATTTCAACCTTAAGGGTGGCTAAGGATCTAGAGTGGACAGGGCACGAGCTTTCTGATAGAATAGATGACCTGGAAAAGCTAGATGAGCTTCGCCTAAAAGCAGTAGCTTCTATCTACGCTCAAAAAAGGCGACAAAAGGAATTTTTTGATAAGCATGTGCGGACTAAAGAGTTTAAGGTTGGGGACTATGTCCTAGTTTACACTCTGAAACAGCATGCTAAGAAGCTTAAAAAGCGAGGGATGGGACCTCTGGTGATTAAAGATCTATCACCAAGTGGAGCCGTCAAGCTTGCTACATTAGACGGAGAAGAAATGCCCAATTGGATTAGTGGATGCAGAGTGAAAAAGTATCTTTTGCCGCTAACCCAAGACATGCTTCTCAAAATACATCAAGAAAAGCTGTGTGTCCAGAAAAAGAAAAAGATTGTGGAGGAAAGCGCAAGCCGAGGCGAAGGAAAGAATGGAGAAAAGAAGACTACTACGTCAGAAACAGCGCAATGAAGGAGCAATACGAATAAACGCAGTCAGTATAACAGAAATGGATAATGACAAAGAAGAACCCATCATTGAATGCAAAGTAGGACCAACCAAATCAAAGCCAGAGCACTATTGGATTCAGGAGCTCAAACTAACCTACTTTCACTCAGTTTGTATAGACAATTGACAAATGACACTAAATTACAAACTGCCAAGCAAGAGTTAAAGAGTTACTTGAGAATTCAATCAAAACTGTCGGATGCACAGTTTTACATATACAATTAACCAGTATGTGTATCCTCATATGTTTTACGTGGTTGAAGACCAAGCTACACAACATCCATTATTGCTAGGACAACCATGGCAGAAGCAATACAATGCAATGATTGACTGGAGTTCTAAATCAGTGCTTATCAAATACGAAGGTGAAAGTCAATCAGTTAAGTTCACCAAAGGATCAGAGCCAACTCCAAAGGAAGAATCCAAGAACAAAGGTAAACAACAACCAGAGAAAAAGAAGAAGCAATGGCAACCAAAAGTTTCTATACAACTGGATTGCTCTTCGACGAGGAACTCTCAACATTGGATAAGGAAGACAAGCAATAATATAACAGCTCAACCTTGGGAAAAAACGGAGTCAACGTTGGTATGGAGACCAAAAAAGGTTGTGCCAGAGAACACAAAGGTGGAAAACAGAGTCTTCAATACCAGACAACAGAGTGATTCCAGACAATCAAGGACAGTGAAACAGATCTGGATTCCAAATAAGTTCATGACGGCGCAAAGCTATAGCAAGCAAATTTGGATCCCAAGGATTTGTAAACAGGAACTCCCTTCAGTACAATCCACGGAAACTCCTAGATATTGCAAGGCGAGGAAATCAACACAAAGAACAAAGCAGGTTTGGGTCGCAAAGAGTTTGTGGCAAGCACAAGCGAAGCGGAAGCAGATTTGGATTGTGAAAAAGAACAACAAGGTAAAGAAGAATCTATCTAGTGATTCTACTACCGAAGTGCCAAAACCAACCCAAAACCCGACCACCAATCCTTCAATCAAACAAAGAGCAGCTTTATTGGAAAGACTGTTGTATCATCGCTCTACAATTGCATTGGGAACTTATGACCAAAACAACTACAATGCTTCACCCACAGACACTTCATAGTTGTCCAGGAGGACTCAGACTAGGAGGGGGGGAGGTATACAGGTATACAGGAGCTACAAAGTAGCTACAAGCGACAAAAACAAAGAAAAACAAAAATTATATTACAAGGGCAGTGTCTTACATGATTTCGCAATTTTTATGTTTGATTGCGGATATTGATAATATTTATGCCCTTATATACCTTGTTTTGCAACAAGAAGAGATCAAATGATGAATTTGGGTCTCTAGACGTGTAAATATCACTAAATAAGAGTGTTTTTGGAGCTAAAAAGTGGAAAAAAGTGGTAATCCAAGTCCAGAAATCATAAATAAGTGTATATTCATATACACAGGGTTACCAGCTATTTATTGTGTATGTTTGGAATTTTTTGGCTTCAATTTGCTATTTTCCTTTATTTTTTATGATTTTCTTAATAAAAGTAAAAGAAAAATAAAAAAGCAGGTGAAATGAGATCGGAAAAAAGAAAACAATAGATGGTGATGATCCTAATGACAAGGGCAACCCATGGTAAAAATTGAGTACAATTCGGGAAAAGTTGCAGAAAGTCCGAAATGACAGAATTTTGGCAAAGTGTACAGGTTTCTCAGAAACAGGTCAAACGGAGTCCAAATTGAGAAATTTCAAATCCTAAAGTGCATTTCACGACGAGATAGGAGCACATGTCAAATTTGGTAACAAGTGATCCAGGAAGTCCAAAGTTAAGTATTTTTTACTTCACTTACAGGCTCATTTGCACTATTACCCACTTGGAGAGAGCAAAGAGCACACAGGAGCATCCAACCTTCTACAGCCTTCTACGACTGCTACGAGAGCTCAGAGGACACCAGACATGAGAGGTAGACTCGTTGCCATAAGCTTTTGATGCTTATCATTAACTTTTGTCGCGAAAACTGACCAAAACCAAGAAACAAGAGCAGACGGGGAATGCAGTAGAATGCTAGGTAGTGGCACAACCGCCTAACCAAACCTTGCAAGAACTTATAGGTGGGTTACCCTAGTATAGAAGATGGGTTTCTAACACTCAAAGCTTGAGAAAGAACGACTGGAAAAACCCTAGGTCAACAGAGCCTGCAAGAGGCAAACAGGAAAAAGTTGTCGAAACGACACAAAACTTCTCAGGAAGCTTAACAACATCGAGGGCAATGCAACCATGGAGTATCTCCAGGTTTGGACCACCAAAAGTAGGTCGGAACAACCGATTCGGCTGCGGACACACAAAGCGTCATTTTGGCATAACGGCTGAAATTGACGATCGAATGAAATGAAACTTCACAAGCAGCTTCAAATATACATGGATGACTTATGTTTGCAAGCAAAACCCAAAAGAAAGCTGATTCACTTACCGATGGTGAAAAAGACGCTTTCGGGCAACCAAAAGGAGAAAGATGGAGAACGGGGAGCCAAAGTCAAGTTCAACCAAATAGATGGCTTCACAACATATCCAATGAGCTGGAAATGCAACTCTCGAGAAGAAAAGTTGAAGAAATTCAACTCCAAGGCAAAAAGACGACTTCGGAGACTGAAATGCCTATAAGGGGGCTTTTTAGCTAAACTGATGACTTTTTAAGTTGAAAACTAGTTAGCAGGGCTTAGGGCACTAGCACAAAGCATTCTTTGCACAAAAAGACCAACAGTTCAAGAAAAGACATCATACGCGTATGATGTCTCACAGCATGAATTTCACATCCATTTCAACATTTGAGTGCATAGCCTCATTCCACATGTTAATCACATCCTATGAACCACGTATCATGAGAATTGGAGTTAGAAAACCCAAGGAAAACCAAAAAGACGCAAAGTAGGCCATAAAATTGATTTTTGGTCCTAATTTTGTCAAAATAACTCCAAACTCATTGAAACTTTGTAGGATTGTTGATTAACACAT
Source organism: Adiantum capillus-veneris (assembly GCF_014529385.1). Classification (NCBI taxonomy): domain Eukaryota; kingdom Viridiplantae; phylum Streptophyta; class Polypodiopsida; order Polypodiales; family Pteridaceae; genus Adiantum; species Adiantum capillus-veneris. The sequence goes on from NC_140934.1 coordinate 89,948,614, forward strand.
CTACAAGCTATTTGGAACCAAAAAGCACCATTATGACACTAAAGACATCATACGCGTATGAGGTCTATTTGCACTTACAGAGCCAAAACTGCTCATTTGTCATCATACATCCATTATATATATCTAATACATGCTACATATGAAATTTGGAACCATTTGGTCAAGAGGATCACCCCATTAGCCCAATTGAAGGAAAATCCTTCTCCTAAAGCCTATTTTTGGCCCAAATCCAACATACTCAAGTCCAAACCAAGATTTGAGTAGGAACAGTCCTTCACTAGTACATGGGGAGTCCACAGAACCAATCCCATGCAAAATTGATGAAAAAGACATCATACGCGTATGATGTCTCCAGAGTCATTTTTAGCCCAAAATCTATCCAAACTTCATAAATCCACTGAATAAGCCTATCTAAAGCCAAATCCAAGCTTATAGAGAAATTTGATCCAAAAATACACTAGAAGACATCATACGCGTATGATGTCTCACTATGTGATTTTGGCACCTCAGGGCTTCAACCACCAAACAGAAGTGATCTACATGCCATTTGAAAGTGAACCACCAAGTTTTATCCAATTTGGATCATAAAATCCAAATCCCTTTCAAAATTTTGCCAAGAGCCGGAACTGGACTAAACTGGCCAAAACTTGACCAAATGGGATCCAAACTCAAATCCAAGCATATAATACTCATGTATACACTATCAGCTACAAGCACAACCAATATGAAGTCATTTTGACACAAAAGACATCATACGCGTATGATGTCTCCAGCATGATTTTGAGCCCATTTTGCATATTTTTTCACCTACCTTGCATCCTTAGGCCCTGAATAGCTCATGTTTCAATTTTCAAGTCATTTGAATAGTTAAAAGCTTCATTTCGGCTTTCAGTACTAAAAAGACGCTAACTTCTGAAATTGGAGTTACAGGATCCATGGATTCCACCAAGTCATCGGCAACGAAGAGAAAAAGACGGACAATCAAAGATGCTCTTGCAGAAGCGGAACCCTTTGACATTCCAGCAGAAACCCTCAAGCCAACCAAAACTTGGGTGGAGGAAGCAGTATTGGAGAAAGAGGGAATAAAGATCTACCAGGGGACTTTCAGAGATCCTCAAGGGCAAGCGGTGGATGTACCGATGATCCCACAGGAATTGGTAGAATATAGCAGGTCAGAAGACATCAGCAGGTACCTCGAAAGGGCAGACTTGCACAGTTTCTTCACCTCGAGACCATCAGGTGTGGATACAAGAAGAGTGTACGAGTTGGCAACATCCATTCAGAAGGATGGAAAAGCCACATTGACAGCCATGGATGGAGAGAAAGTAGAAGTACAGATCACTCCACAGCTCATTGCAGACGCATTGAAGCTGCACAACAAAGGGAGCTCGGTCAGGGAAAGAAGAGAGGTCATAGAGGTCTATGGGCCCAAGAAGCAGAATGCAACCTATGGAGATATGGCGGACCCAAGAGCGGCAACCCTTTGCCGACTGTACAACCAATTTCTTCATGTTTGCAGTAAAAGACCGCAAAAGTATACGACACCACCCCATGCCATTGCAACCACCATCACATGGGCATTAAAGAGCAATATGCCAAAAGAGGTGAATTACGCTCAACACATCCACGAGCAAGTAATTGCCATGCACAATGAGAAGCCAAAGTACATAGGAGGAGCGGAAATTCTGACAAGAATAGCTTATGAAGCTATTGGAGCTAGAGATCAGTGGCCAAAGGTTCCCTCCCAGAATGAGTGGCTTAGAGAAGCCGACGAGGAGGAAGAACAGCCCGAAGTATCGAAGAGGGCATCCACAAGAGCACGCCGGAAACTAGAAGTAGTTTCAGAACCTGCAGAGGATGTGGACGAGCCGCTTAAGAAGAAAGTAAAGAAGAAGGTTGCTCCCAAGCAAACCAAAAGTCAGAAAGCGGCAAGAATGGAAAGACTAGTGGAGCAGTTTAGAGTGGAAAGAGCTCTAAAGGGTGACTTTGAAGAAAAGTGGGTGCTAGACCCCACTAAAGTCGGAACTAGCTCAGCCAGGCCACATATTGATCAATACGATCAATATATTAAAGATTATGAGGAGTCGGAGGCTATTCTGGAGCAGCAACCTGTCGAGCCATACACTGAAGAGGAGGTACAGCAATTAAAAGCTGAGCTGAAAAAAGACGACAAGGGGAAAAGGAAAGTAGATGAGTCTACTAAGCCTCAAGAGAAAGATGGGCAAGCCGACAAAGGGAAAGCCAAGGAAGCTGAGGACAGATATCCCTCTATGACTGATGTACCAAGCCCTAAGAAGACGGAAAAAATTGTGGAGGAGACCACAGTAGAGGTGGACACAGATAATTTGGAAAAGCCAGAGGCCGAGACCAAAGAAAAGAAGATAGATCCAGTTCAACAAAAGAGAAATGATTATGAGGATCTGGTAGAGATAGGATACACCGAAGAAGAGGCCCTTGAGGCAGTTTATGGGATCACCCTACAAAAACAAGCTGAACGGAGAGGAACGGAGGAAAAAACAAAGAGTAAAAAAGAAAGTGAAGAGAAACTGGACGAACTAAAAGTACTAGAAGAGCCAAAGCCAGTGGAGGTGGTGGCGGAAAGAGTTTTAGAGTTGACAGATGATGATGAAAAAGACATGCACATGGTGCATGAACTGCTCAGCAAGATAAAAGAAAGGTCCAAGGCAAAGGAAGTAGAGATTGAGACAGCCAAACAAAGGGAAGCGGAGTTGCAGAGAAAATTAGAGAATGCTATGACTGAATCTGAAAGTCATAAAGCATCACTCTATGACGCGGAAAACGAGAGAGACAGCTTGATACTCCAGCTAGCCGAGGCTTCAAGAGAAGTGACAAGGGCACAGGAAGCAAGGGAGCGGAAAGAGGATGAGTTGGAGGCGGCCAAGGATGAGCTCATTGAGCTAAGGGAGAGAGTCGAGCTCCAAGAAAGAACAATCACTAGACTCAGGACTACCCCTAGAAGTAGCAGAGCAGGAACCGAACAAGAGGGAGCTATCATACCAGCTTTGGAAGACCATGTCCAAAGCTTACAAAGAGAGCTGAGATTAGAGCAAGTGCAAAGGTTGCACATTGCGGAGGGATCATTGGCCGCAGAGGAGAGGCTCACATTAGAAAATCAAACACTACGGACAGAGAATGAGGCCCTCCGCAAACAGCTCCAAGACCTACAAGAGCAACAAAGAAGAGAGACAGAGACACCACAAGAAGAATCAGGTGGAGCAGCCATAGAGCTACCAGAAACTGGAGAGGCAACCACAATTGAAGATCCAGCCCCAGCTGAAGAGGTGGCCTCGACTTCAAGAATCTCTGAAGAAGAAGAGCAAAGGCTACATGACCAAATAGAAAAGTCAGCAGAGGAGAGTGCCAAGGCGGAAATGGAATGGGAGAGGAGACTCCTAATCTCCATTAGACTTCAGGGACTAGACACAAAAGTGCTCCATGAACAGTGGATGCAACCCAGCCTGCCTTTCCCTTTGATGAAATTTGAAGTGCTAAAGACGAAAAAGAGAATAGAGGAGGAGCAGTATGTCGCTCTTTACGAAGGCGACATCACAAAGGAGGAACAATCAAAGAAGATAGTAGATTCACAACCTAGATGGAGGAAAGGTTGGCTGAACAAATACCCAGCCTACCTCATCTACTTGGTGGAGGCACCAAAGGAGATTCAATATGATGCAACCTTCTGCCCGGTGCCAAGAGTCAGAAACTGGAAAGAGCATGGCAGGATTGCAGAAAAGAAGCCAAATTGGCTTAATTATCCCAGGATGCCAAGACCAAAGGCGGGAGAGAGAATAGGTAAAGCCTACATGGTGATAACCCTAACGGGCACCATCAAGCTCTTTACTGGCTCTCCTGACCTTTCGTGTCAGATGCTCAAGAAAATCTGCAGGACTCTCTTAGCTTGCATTGAGGTGTTCGCGCCAGATAAAGCCACGACCTCGAGTCTACTATCGACGGCCGACACAGTGGCTGATATGATGTACGATCTTTCATTGCAGCCTTCTCCAAAAGTGTTACACCTCCTATACCAAAGGATTATGTTTTTACCTAGCTTCCACATGCAAACATTCGAAGAAGCTTTCTACACCGGCTTTTTCACCCACGAAAGCAAAATATTCGGCCCAACCTTGACCATCGGCAACCTACGATACGAATCACATTTGTAGATGCTCAAGACGACAGGATTTTATTGACCAAGCATAAAAGTCATGTCAGGGACGACATGAACGCGGGGGGGGGGGGGAGTGTTGAGCCAGCAGAGGATCACACCCACATTTTTGCCCACACTCATCATTTTGTAACCATTGATTGTAATAAATGTCTTTCCAACATTAATTTTGATTTGAGCCATTCATTAAGTAACGGGACTCAATTGAGTTTCCAGCTTGTAATCTCGAAGTAATTTCACTTGCTGATGTAATTAGTTAGAGATGTTCTCACCTCCAAGACTGAGGTATATAAGCCAAAGTTTCTGTAACCTACGGGGATTCAGATTATTAATCAAAGTAAGTTTTTGAGCGCCGTGACTGTGTCTGAGAGAGAGAGAGAGAGAGTCTTATCTACTTGCTACGTGAGCTACGGAGCCGCCATTGGAGAAGCGACACCGCCATTGTGTTAGTAACGGCGAGAGCTACGCACAGATACCAAGAGTGCGCGCTATCGGCTTCTATGTGTGGTAAGTTCCTACGAGCTTCGGTGTGAGTTTTCTTCCAACTCGTGTGTCGGAATTGAGCGTGCAGCATATCTATAGAACCACAACGAGTAGAGCTACGCATTAGTACCATCGGGGTCAAGTTTCGGTCACCTGTATTTTTCAGCCTGTCTTCATACGCGTTTACCGCACGGAGTGGTTATAGGTTGATTTTGCATTTGAAGTCTTTAGGGTGTATTTCTTACCTAGTGTATAGACTTCCCCTTGAGTTTGAGATCGATTCAATGATTCTAGATCTTGTTTCGTATAGCATTCGTTCGTAGTACGGATTTCAGTCACTTGCGTATTTTAGAACTTAGATTTGATTTCCTTAGTAGTGATTGTCATTAGAAGGTCGAGTAGGTGATTTGACACCCACCTAGTTGTTTCCATGCGCCTGCGGGTCAAGCTCCGTCCTCGTCTGACAAATTCTGTTGTTGGTTGAGTTCTCGCTATTTAGCTTCCGCTAGCGGCGTAACCGCCTTAACAACCACTGCAAAATTTGACCCCATTGTTGTGCCTTTGGTTTGATACCCACACTTCTCCTTTGAAAGAGAGATAGTGATGATTGAGGATGAGGGAGGCTAGGGACATATTAAAGTGTACTTTTGGTGAGGGGAAAACATCTTGGATGGAATTTTTGAGAGTTAAGAGTCCTTCTATAATGGGGATGCTAGGATAGAGAGACTCTACATCAAAGGAGAAGAGGATAATATGGGGAGGGAAGGAGGTGGATATGAGGTCCAAGATAAGGGAGTGGGAATCTTTTAGGTGTTGGTTTTTAGATAAAAAGATAGGATAGAGTTGTGCATGGAGCCATTTGGAGGCATTTTCTAAAATATATCCCTTGTAGGAACAAATGGGGCGGCCTACAAGGAATGATTTATGGATTTTGGGTAGGAGAAAAAAGTGGCAAGGTTTTGGCTTAACTAGAGAAGAGGAGAGGATGAAATCTCTTTCATTGCTAGGGAGAAGGGGGTAGTTTAAAATCATAGAGGTGAGGAGGGAGGCAACAAAGGCTAGAGGAGGGGAAGAGATTATGGAGTAGGTAGAGGGGTCCATGAGGTGGCGAAGGGATTCTTTTTCATACCAATCTTTGGAGAGGAAAACGGGACCAAGGTTTTTATCTGCCGGTTTGATTACAATGTTTTGGTTATCTCTTAAGGAAGACAGGGCATTCATGAAAAAAGGTTTGGTGTGGAAAGGAGGACAAAAGGAGAGAAGAGCATTGAGGAGAGTGAACACATTTTTGAAAGCCAAGTTTAGAGTGGAGGAAGGCAAAGGTGGATTCCAAGTGGGATTAGGAATGGATAGAGAGAGGGTAGAGGGAGGGAAAGAGTTCTTAAAGAACAATCTAAGGTGAAAGCTTCTTTTTAAATTTGATTAGGCTTTAAGTATGGAATCCGGAGGGGCTGGAGGAGAAGGAGGGATATAATTGAGTCCAAGACCTAGGAGTTTATGTTCGAAGGAAGAAAGAGGGTGACTTGAGAGATTGTGCGAAGAGAGGTTTGTAATTTTGTGCTCAAGAGTGAAGATAGAAAGATTTCTTAGAACTAAAATTTTAAAGAGGTGAGGATTAGTTAGAGGAAGCCAAAATTTATGACGCTTTTTTCCGGAGTGGGAGGGATGGGGGAGGAGAGGGAAAGTACAAGGAGGAGGGGTCCAAAGGTGAGGGAAAAGGGGGGGTTTTGAGAAGAGCAAGTGGACCCAAGAGGTAGGGTGCTCTTGCCCTAGTTTGTCCTCCTCCATTGCAAGTTTTTTGAGCCTTTGGGTAGGCTAAACTTGGGATGTAGAGGCTTGGTTTGGGGCAAGAGGGGGGGTTTGGGGGAAGGAGAATTGAGTGGGTAGTTAGGAGTTTGGAGAAGAGAGGGTAAGTGAGAAGTTTTGCTAGAGGGGGGAGAGGGATTTTTGGGAGTGCTTAAAATGGGGAGATTACAAGAGGGGGAGGAGTGGCGGGGGTACAAAGTAGGGGGGGTGGTTTTGGGTTTCTTAAATGGTTGCCGAGTGAATTCCTCATGGGGGTTTTTTGCCAAGGAAGGGTATGGTTTGGAAGGTTTGGATTGGAAGGAGGGAGGCTTAGGGTGGGTAGTGTGGTGAGGGCGTTTGGGAAAAGGGGGATTGTGAGGAGGTGAGAGGAGCTTTTTCATTTGGATGGTAACCTCGTGATGCACCAATTCACCTACCGTTTCCTCTTTAGGTAGGGATTCTACTTCTTCTAGGAGAGAGATTTGTGATCTCTTCCTAGCACTATGAGCCACCATGCTCAAGGAAGAGGCCAAGTGAGTTTGAAGAATTTCATTTTGTAGGAGAGCATCAAATTCATTGAGGGAATTTTTTTTCCAAAAAAGGAGTTGGTTTGCCCAAGCCGAAGGTAGCACCCTAGGGAAGGAGATGGGTGCAAGTTTTTTAGCGAGTTCTAGAAGCCTCTCTTCCACGATGTCGTGGTAGTCATCAAAGCTTTTTTGAAGATTTTTTATGAGTAAAGTTTGGGCTTGGATGTAAGCTTTAGTGCAATCTAGTTGAAATTGTATGTTTAGTGCCTCTAGCTTAGCACTTAAAAGCGCTTGTGCATAAATGTCATCCAAGGTAAGACAAGGGGTTTTCATACAAAGACTATGAGGGGCCTTTTGGTTGGAGTGAAGGCTTTGAAGGTGAGTGAGATGGGATTTAGCTTTGTTAAGCTTGAGATTGAGGGGTTTAAATTTCTCCAAATAAAGGGATATAATTTTGTTGAATTCTAAGGGTTTCTCTATGGCGGGTAGGATGGGGAGGGATGGTGGATGGGGAGAAAGATTTGAAGAGTTAGCGGAGAGGGAGCTGAAGCAAGAGGGGAAGGTAAGGGGGGGATTAGTGAGGATGCCACTTTGAGGAAAATTGGAGAAAATACCGCCTTGGTTTGGGTAGGAGGAATTCGTGAAGCCTTGCTTAGAAGTTCTAGCCAAGCCGGGATGAGTAAAAAGAGAGGGGTTATTTTTGCCGCGGTTGTTGGTAGAAGGAATAGAGAGTTGATCGAGATCCTCGATGAGTAGCCCCAAGATCTCCTCCGGACTAAATAAAATATTTTTGGACGAGGTAATGGAGGGGGTAATGGGAGGGGTTGGGATTAGCATTGGCGTGGTTAGGTTTGAAGAGGGAGGGTTGCTGAGGCTAGCCGCCACCGAGACAAAGCCGGGAAAGGAAACCACGTCAACGGGTGAGGTGTTAGGGTTTTGGGAAACCGTGAAGGGGGAGGGTGCAAGATCCACGGAAGGAATTCGGGGGTTTTGTTCATAGCCGTGGGAACAAGGGCCAAGGGGGTTTCGTCCATAGCCGTGGGAACAAGGTCCGAGTACTCTCTTCCACCAAAAAGCTAAACTAAAACTCCTGAATTTCAATAATCAATCTCATCATTGTTTTTTATATTTTTGAATTAATGAACAACTGGGGAAGCAATGAATAACTGGTGAGAAAGGTGAATGACTTTTGTAGCGAGTAGTGTCTAAATCATCTGCAAGCATAAACCATACTAGTCATCACCAATTCAATTTAAGAGAAATCTCTTTCATGATGAGTTTTCACTCTACTAGCATAATGAACAGGCTTCATATACTGAGATTCCTTCCCCTTTTGCAGTAACATGGCCCCAATGGCATCGTCTCCCACTGATGGGTTAACATAAAACTCATTTTCCCAGTGAGGAGCTTGCATAATGGGTAGTGTACTCAAAACCTCTTTGACTCTGTCAAAAACATCGTCACAGTCCAAGAGACCACTCCAAGGGATCATTCTTAACTGCTTGTTGTAATGGATACAATAGTTGTGATGCCAAAGCTTTGAAACAAGGCATATATTTAAACTTTTGTATGAAAGTGGCTTGTTGGAATTAAGGTTGCAGAGAAACACACACACCTTGGAGAAGACGAAGGAAGCTCAAGGCACACAATAGAGAGTGTATTACTTAGTGTGCAATGGAAAGATAGATACCCCCACAGTGATGGGCGTATATACAATGCACGGGGGAAAAAACCTCCTAAAGAGGGAAAAAATGCCCCGGCGGTCCTAGTGTGTTCACACATCACTACCTCATGTATGTGGTAACAAATCCCCCCTGGAGTGATGCGGTGAACGAGAGCTGGCACATGAGTAAAGGGAAGTGCCATGCCCTAAGGACATGATCAGTCCACAAAGGGGAGTAACACAAAGCTTTGCGGAAAGCTTCAAGCTTCTCATGAGACAATGCCTTTGTGAAAAGATCTGCAAGGTTGTCCTGTGTTGGCACATAAGCCAAGCTGATCTCTCCTGCTGAGAGCCTCTCCCTGACATAGTGGTAATGCACCTCAATGTGCTTTGTGCGAGCATGAAAAACTGGGTTCCTCGCAACTGCCAATGCGCTCTGAGTGTCAGTGTAGATAGTGTTGGCAGTGTCCTATCCAACACCCAAATCAGCCATAAAGTGTTTGAGCCATACACACTCAACCGTAGCTGTGAAGACTGCCCTGTACTCAGCCTCACAACTCGAAGTGGCCACAGTAGGTTGCTTCTTGCTCAACCATGATATACATGAACTGCCAAGCATGAAGAAAAAACCACGTGTGGACACTCTCGTGTCAAAACAACCAGCCCAATCTGAGTCCGAAAAAGCATGTAAGTCTGGCGGCAATGATCCCCCCTTGGGATAAAACAAGCCAAGATGTAAAGTGCCACTAAGGTAGCAGAAAATCCTCTTGACAGCCTACCAATGCTTAGACCCTGGGCTATGCATAAATCTGTTGACCTGTGAGATTGCAAACTGAATATCCGGCCTCATGTTGCATACATAAATGAGTCAGCCAACAACAGTTTGGTAAAGAGTGACATCAGCAGGATCGCCAGCATCATGTAGACTCAACTTCAAACCTGTTTCCATGGGAGTGGCAATAGGTTTGCAATCCTCAAGTCCAAACTTACATAGCAATGTCTCTATGTAACTTTTCTGACACCACGCAATACCACCATCACACTGCTTAAACTGTATACCCAAGTAATGATGCAACATCCACAAATCTTTCATCTTGAAAGTAGCATTCAAATCAGCCTTAAATTCAGCAATATGTCTCTCATTTGGTCCAGTGATCAGCAAATCATCAACATAAAGAACCACAATGAGAAGTACATCACCCTCACGCTTTACATACAATGTGCTTTCTCTTGGACTATTATGAAAGCCTCGTTTAACCAAATGAATGTCAGCTTTCTCATACCAAGCACGAGGAGATTGCTTCAACCCATACAAAGCTTTCTTACATCTGCACACTTTGTCCTCTTGTCCTTTTATGACAAAGCCGCGAGGCTGCGTTACATAAACTTCCTCAAATATGTCACCATTCAAGAAAGCGGTAACAATGTCTGATTTATGTACATCCCAACCAAAATGAGCTGTCAATGCACATAGAAAACGCACAGCAGTCATACGACAAGTGGGAGCAAAATTCTCTTCATAATCAATGCCTTTTTGCTGTGCATAACCCTTTGCAACAAGTCAAGCATTATGGCGATCGATCTCACCATCCGGCTTGCGTTTCAACTTATAAACCCACTTCGTACCAATGGCCTTTTTGCCAGGAGGCAAATCACATAAAGTCCATGTATCATTTTCTATAAGTGCATCATATTCTGATTGCATGGCAGCCATCCAATTTTTTGAATTTTGTGCTTCATCAAAAGACAGAGGCTCCTCAACATCATGTAAGCTAGACATAGCCAAAGCATAACAATCTGATGCATAAGATGCATGGCGAGAGCCTGAACAAGTACGACTAGACAAAGGTGCATCCAATTTACTGTCACGCAAAGTGTGCACCAGCCATTTTGGCATACCTCTAGCCTGCTCATTTTCAGCCCTTTCCTCATCAAGTACATCATGTACATCTGCATCAGTAATAGGCTGATCTAAAACATTTTCAAAAACCCCCATAGGCTGTACATTTGCCTCATTGGAACTTACATTCGTATTTCCACCACTGAAAAGAGGCAACAAAGTGTCATAAATGTCCTGTGAGCTTACATTATTGTCTCTAGTACATGACAGCAAGGGCTGAACAGAATCTTCCACAAACACTACATCCCATGAAACCAGAATACGTTTTGTTTGCAGATGATACAACCTGTAACCTTTGCTTTCAGTACTATAACCAACAAAAATACATTTGACAGCCTTATCATCCAATTTTCTGCGCTGCACTTGTGGCACCAAAGCATATGCCAAACAGCCAAAAAACATGCATGTGCTCAATAGAAGGCTTTCTATCATGTCATGCTTCATATGGAGTAATAGACTGCAAATCTTTTGTAGGACACCTCTTAAGTACATAAGTGGCACACATGATGGCCTCAAGCCAAAAAGAATGCGGCAAAGCTTGACTTTTGACCATACATCGTGCCATTTCCGTCAGTGACGTGTTTTTCCTCTCAGCAACACCATTTTGCTAAGGTGTATAAGGCACTGTACATTGGTGTTTTATCCCACGACTAGCCAGAAATGCATTAAATTCATGAGACATATACTCCCCCCCTAAATCAAACGGAAGGTGCCCATAGTACATTTCGAGACATTTTCAGCCATAGCCAGAAATTGTTTGAAGCACATAAAAACTTCAGACTTCGCTTTAAGCGGAAATACCCATGCATGCCTGGAGTAATCATCAATGAAAGTCACAAAGTACAAGTAATTTCCCAAGGCCGAGTTTGCATGGGCCCACAAACATCACTATGCACAAGCTGCAACCTGCATGTGGCTCGGACTAAACCATCCTTTGGAAACTTAGAACGCTGCATCTTACCCAAAATACAGCCTTCACAAACATGTTTGACAGGTGCTTCAAGAGGTGGCAAAGAAGCAACCATATCAGATTTCTGCAAACGCTTCAGATGACCAAAACGTGCATGCCAAAGTTTTGCATCTGAAATAGCCCTTGAATCTGCAACAGCATTTGCAAAATTTTGTCCACACTTGTCATACAAAGTGAGCTCATACAGCCAACGGCACAAAAGGCCAGATGCAACAATTTCATCACCAAAACTGAGATCATAAACTGTACATCTGTCATCCACAAATTTGACTACATGTCCAAGTCTAGCAAGTGCGGATACAGACAAGAGATTCTTCTTGATCCCAGGTACATAAAGTGCATCAACAAGTGTGAAAGAACTACCATTAGCAGTAGTAAGCACAATCTTTCCAACTCCCTGAAGTGGATAAGAGGCATTGTTGGCACAAGTGACTGAATTCCCATGAGGGACAGACTCGAGAGAGGTAAACAATTCACGATGTGAGGTAATGTGCTTTGTAGCACCATTGTTGAAATACCACACATGTGAATCTGCAGCAACTGACAAGCATGCATCATGGACAGCAGGATTGTAAGTGCACTCTATGCTAAAAGCCCATTCTGCATCAACATTAGCATTACAGTCTCCTTTCACAGAAGACTCAACAATGGCTGCATTTGTAGTGGAACCAGCATTTGCAGTGGAACCACCCTCTTTCTTCTTAGCCTCTTTGGCCTTCAACTTAGGACACGACTTGATCAAGTGATCATTGGCTTTACAATAATGGCAACGCATCTTCTTTTTTCCCTTATCACCAGAATTTCCAGATGAATTGCTGCCAGGAGAAGCATTAGGAACATAATTTTTACCACTCGCAGCAGAACCATAAGTAGTGGTTGCATTGCTGTTACCACCCTTTCTTTGAGAAGCAATAAAAGCTTGTTCAACTGCACGCTGTCTAGTCCTGTTTTTTCTCCACAAAATGACGAAATAGCCTATGCAGTACTGCGTGTAGTGGAAACGGAGGCCGAAATGAGCCCAAATCAAAATTCTAAGCAGACTAAGCTCTACGAGCTTACCCAAAGTATTTGTTGACCTGCGAACGCTCGCCAAAGCTCATTGAAATCAGAGAAAGTGAGCAAGCGTGTGCTGGAGCAGTTGGCGACTAAGCCCGGGAGGAGGTGACCTACTCTGATACCAATTGTTGGAATTAAGGTTGCAGAGAAACACACACAGCTTGGAGAAGACGAAGGAAGCTCAAGGAACACAATAGAGAGTGTATTACTTAGTGTGCAATGGAAAGATATATAGCCCTAGAGTGATGGGCGTATACACAATGCACGGGGGGAAAAACCTCCTAAAGAGAGAAATAATGCCCCGGCGGTCCTAGTTCACACACATCACTACCACATGTATATGGTAACATGGCCAACCGTCTGGTATCTTTTGGAGATGACAAAAACAACAAAGCCTCCACTTTCTCTGGATCCGCTTCAATCCCATTCTCTGAAATCACATGTCCAAGAAGCTTCACATGTGGCTGTGCCAAATGACATTTCTTAAGGTTCAGCTGACCCCCGCATTCATCATACCTTGCATAGTCATTTCAAGCTTTTGAACATGCTCTTTCCTTGAACTGTATACACAGAAATCATCTATGAATCCTTTGACAAACTTCCCGAGGAACGCGGTAAGGACCCAATCCACTTTTCTTTCAAAAGCTCCAGGCCCATTTGTCAACTCAAAAGGAAAGCAGCAAAAGCAAAAACAATCCCATGGCGTGATAAAAGTAGTCTTTTTTTGGTCTTCAGGAGCAAGGATAAAGTTGAAAATATCCTGAATAACCATCACAGACACTGTATCTTTCAAAGTCAATCACTGCATCTAGAAGTTGATCAATGAAAGGCATAAGGATCTTTCTCGGTCACTGCATTTAATGTCTTGTAATCAACACAAACTCTCCAACTCCCATCTTTCTGAGGAGTGACCACTACAAGGCTCACCCATTCAGCATTATCAATTGGCACAATGAACCCTGCATCCAAGAGTTTATCCACTTCTTCTTTTAAAGCATTCATTTGCTCCTTACCCATCCTTCTTAATTTCTCTCGTATTGGCTTTGCCCCTTCAACTAGCTCAATCTTCACAAGATCTCCAACAAAACCCCTTATTTCTTGGTAAGAAGTGATGAAAAGATCTGGAAACCTGTCCAACATTGTTATGTACTCCCTTCTTTCTCCTTGCGTAAAATCAATACTCGACATATTTTGAATCAACTCTTTCTTCACTACTGGCACTTCCTGTTTAGGCTGCATCAATTCTTTAAGCTGCTCTAAAAAACTTGAAGCATTTATATTCCCTGACACTTGTAATACTTCACCCACTTCTCTCTTCTCTTTGTCCAACAACAAGAATGACACCTCACTCTCATCATTGGAATTGAAAGCAGAGCTACTTTCTGAATCTTCAAAATTGTTTTCACTGGTAACTTCGGATTCATCATTCTCACTCAGATATTCTAGTGCCGTAGGTTGCTTGGTAGTCATATCAAACACCCTCTTTTCTCCCTTCCTTCCACTTCCATATACACAGATTGTGCCCTTGCCCCAATCTTGTACAGCACCAGCAACTTTTAATCAAGGTCGTCCCAAAATCAGAGGAAAAGCTCCCAAGCCAGCTGGCATAACATGAAAGTTTACTATCAACTTCAACTTCCAAATTCTTAATCATCCCCAAACACTTCACTTTGGCATGGTTTGCTAGTCAAATCCAAAATCTAGAGCTTTCGCATGTGATGATGAGACCCAGTCTCTTGACATATGACTGTGTGATCACACAAACTTGAGCACCTCCATCAATGTAAGCCTCTCCCATGCCCACACCTTTGTGCCAAGCATTCACCACAGGACAAATGTCGGGTAACTCTCCCACAGCCAACACTTTGACTTGTCCATACTTTGGCTCTTTCTTTAGATTCACTAATGATTTCCACTTCCTCTTGAGTTTGGGTACCATATTCATCAACTGTCCAAAAGTACATTCTACTTTCCTCCCAATAAGGTCTTCCTTCAAACTGTAAGCTGTTTGGCCTTCTCCTAAAGGTAAATCTGCTATGTCAAACCGTCTATGAGGTCTTCTCTTCCTCTTGGCTTTTGCATCTTCACCCTCTTTCTCCTTCCATTTCTTTTTGCTAGGACCTGGAGCGGCATAGCCTTCCCTCTCTCTTTTGCCCATGGACAGCATATCTGCTTCTTTTTTTTCAACCTGCACAATACCCACATTAACACTAGAGGTTGAGGCCTAATTTTCATGTTCAATAATACCTTTATCTCCCCGTATATCCAATACATAATCATTAGCTCTGTTAGGAATCTGTTGGGGAAGTGGAAACATATCACCTCCCATCCTTGTTGGCTTTGAACAATAAGTGCTGATATGACCAAGTTCACCACGATCGTAACAGGTAGGGATGAACCTCCTTTGCGGCTCAAATATCCCTTTTCCATGACCCGCAGTAGCATTAGGCTAAGCTTCACATTCCTGGGCCATTCCTCTACCACGAGACCGCGACCACGACGTCCTCCACATCCACCTCCAAGGACACTGATTTGCAATTCTTGCACAAATCGCACATTGTGTTCCTTATCTCTTGCTCTACAATTTAAGTATAATCATTCTCAATTCTGATGTGGTTCACAACGTCTTGTTTGTGAGCTAAATGCATTGATTTGAAGTCTTAAATGGCTTCTTTTTTATGTTTTGACCTTGGTTAAGTGTTTCTATGCTTAAGGGGGGCCTTTCCGTATAGTTCTGTTTCAATTTTTTACACATTTTTTGTGACGGATCGTGATTTATGTACCTTCCCAGATGACTGCAAAACTTGGTAGGATTGTACCCTAAGGTGTTATAATACCTCTCCTTAAGTTTCGTTGCATTTAGAATTCGTTTGGATGCTGAAAAGGCGTGATGACATAGAGCGGTGAGATCGGACATAGACCGATTTTCTGACTAGGAAGTGGTTGATTTGCTTTTGTCGTAGTATGAATAGCCCTCTGAGTTCACTTTGGTGACATTGACACTCTCATTAAGTTTCTGTGTCCCATCCCAAGTCGCTTCCTTGCATATTGACACTATGTTAGTACAAAAAGCTATGATGCAGACGTCCGTCGCGCGGCGACCCACTAACATTGGCGCCGCTGCCGGGGAAGTCGATCCTTAGGTGGTGAGTGACTCAGTTCTACAAAAAACTCCCTTCCAAAGCTTTTGAAACCCATTCCGTTTACACATAGATAGTAAAGCATCTAGAAATAGGTTTAGTGCTTAGTAGATATTGGAATCCGAGACTAGCCAGTGCTCCTCCTTATGAGCAAAGAGAGCTTGTGAAGTACAAGCGAGTATTTTGTTCTTTTATTTTCCCATGCTTGGAAAGGACTATTTCACCACACACTTTGTTTTCGTTTTTGTACTGTTAAATTCATTTATGTTTGTGCATCCATTTTAGTTTATATGAGTAGGTTAAGTAACAAATTCCACCATCAATTTGGGCCAAAAGAATCAGGGAAAAAACAATCCAAAACCTTATTTTGGTGCCGAAGACCATAACTCTGAGAAGTTAAAAAATTGTTGGTTAAAGCCTCAAAGCTGAACCAAATCCAACAAAACGTGCAAAAAGAGGATATACAATCTTGCTAGAGACAGACTATGCAGAATTTTTCCATAATGTACAAGTCCAACGTGGATTGCGATCCATGTACCTTTTAGACAAAGTGAGAAAAGATTCTTTCTTTTGCCTAGAACGGACTCTCAGGCATCAGAACCTTGAGTTTGTCCAAAAAGGAGTGCTAAAAGATCATCTAAATCAAGAAATTGGGTTAAGCAGAGCAAAACCTTGAAAATTGAGAAAATTTGAAGAAACTAAAATTTTATTTGTCCAAATTCAAAAAGGGTGAGAATTGGGATCAACTAGAAGCAAGGAACCAACAAGACAAAAAATCATGACCAGATGTTGTCCAACATGGATCTCAATCCATGTTCCCGGTAGACGTTTGTAAGTGAAATCTGACCAGTGCAATCCTGAGAACTAAGAGAATAACTTTTCCAAAAGAAGCCGCAGCAAAAAAGTGAAAAACCTGATCAAAATACCAAAAAAGGAGTTGTTTGCAAAAAACTGCAAAGCAAACACAAAATCTTGATTTTGACTTGGAAAAAGTGGGTCAAATCCAAAAAGATTTGAGAAAGAGCATCACCATACCCTCTGTTACAAACTCACAAAAGTTCATGCCAAAATCTTGCAAAACATGGACGCGATCCATGTACCTTTTTGGAATTTTGAGCTGATAATTCGTAGATAGAAAAGTGAAAACATTTGAAGTACTTTATCCCAAAGAACTCTTATACAAAAAGGTCAAAAGGCAGGCCAAAAGGGCATAAACCAGATCAAGGGGGAAACCACTAAAACAGACACTAAAATTGATTTTTGGTTGACCTAAAAAACTTCAAAACACTTAATAACTATATAGCCAGCATCAGTAGACCAAGGACTAGTTGTGTGTCAAGTTTCAACACATTCTGGCAGTGGGATACATGGATCGCAATCCATGTTCCTCTAACATGATTTGATACAAAATTTGCACCATAGCTAGAGGACATCACAGGGAGTCTAGTGACCTTTTCAAAACAAAATTTGGATATAAAAAACCAGACCAAAAGCCTAAAACTACCAAGAACTCTTGCAAAGTGTCAGAATTGACCTAATTTTCAATCCAAAGGTCCATTTCCAAAATTTTGATTCCATAGTACCTACTAATCGTGTTGAATGTGATGGTACCAAAAAAAGTCAATTTGGCTTCCCAACATGGATTGTGATCTATATTCCTCTGAGTCTAAATAAAAGCAAAATTTTACCACGCAGAGAGGTAGTTCACAAGAACCTGGTGGCTTTTTCAAATTTAAAATTGAACCTGAATTGTTGATGTTGTGAGTAAAATTGTGTGCTATTGAAAAACCTCGTTAAATTTTGTCAATTGAAAGCTAGAACTAACAAGAACGGCTGTAAACTCACAGGTATCAAGTATTTTTTGACAAATTGCAGGTATTAGAGAATATTACCCATAAGTAAAATCAAAACGGGGAATTCAAGCTAGCTAATGAGGTAACCCGGTTTGGATTTTGCAATACCAATTCTTCATAAATTTGCGATCAAGAAGATCGTACCAGAATAGGAATCCCAGCATCATAGACCAAGCGAGCAATCACTCAACTGAAGGTAGCGTGAATCAAAGACCACTGCATCCTTTAGAACCCATTGTAGAGGAAATCTTTTCTGACACCTCATCAAAAAGATCATACAACCTAATGACTGAGGACTCCAACAAGTTGAACCCTAAGGAAATAGCTTCCATGGGGGCGGGTCCTTCTCAACCTGCATCTGACGTAAAATTTTTGTACTTGAAGTTTCAATTTGAAAATGTGCTTAAGGCCATAATCTATAAGGATGGAATGGACTGCTACTATGTTAAGTTGGAAAATAATGCAAGCGAGTTCAGAGACCTTGTAGATGTGGATTATGACGGGGATATATATTTTGACAGAGAGGAAATGATATACTTAGTGGTTCACAATCCCGAACTGTGGACAAATGGGGGATGATTGGTACCAAGGACAAGATATATGAAGAGTTAGCACATGAACCACCCAAAATAAATAAGCAACATGCGGTGCTCAGATGCACCAATGAGTCAGAGTGGCTTAACACAGACAACACTTACGTGGGGCTATATAAATTCAATAATGGAGAACAAACACTCTATTATAGATGTGATGAACCCCGCATCAAGAATTGATTGCCACAAAAAACTATTCGTTTTTACTTACACAGAGGGGAGAAGTATTCAAGTGGTCATAATGGACAAGTATGGCCAGAAACACTCTCCTATGGATCATAAGGAGTTAGAACGATATACATATTTTGGGGGGCCACTCCACTAATACTATGTAAATCCAAAAGAAGTGAAAACCACGACTACTCACACAAGACCATAAATTGGGCATGTAAGTCCAGTGAGAACCAGAGTGGAAGATTCTTTTGGACATGAACGATTTCCGAACACAGGGCCTATGCGATCAATGGGGTCTAGGGCTTCTATGAACACACATAGGGACAGTGCGGCACCTAACGTAACTTACACAACTAGAATCCCTCCGACTATTTCACGAGATCAACTTGATGAACGTATAGCGGATAGAATACCAATCATAGTGCCAAGGGGAGATTATTAACCTAGAGAGACCACACCAAGAGGACCAGCGGTGGTGAGGATGGTTGCGGAGTCCAGACGCATGTGACCATCTCAAGTGGTAAATGTGTGCCCAAAAAGTATAGTGGATTGGGAGATCCGTATGTCCATGTTTTGATCTTCAAACAAGTGTTGAGGGAGAAACAGGTAACTAATTTCCATACTCAATATGAAGGTTTTGGGTTGACTTTGGAAAGAACTGCTTTGATGTGGTTTCAACCTTTAAACAACCTGGAATTCCCAGGTATTGAGCAACTTCTCTGAGAATTTTCTGAGGAATTCTTAAACAGAGGAATTAAGCATAATTCTATCTCCCAAATCTATGCATTTAGACAAAAGGAGAAGGAAAAGGTGAAGGAAGCCTCTCTTCGTTTCAAGCAATACATAGAAAGATACCCTGCTAGAGAACTACCTCAGGATGAGAGATTGTCAGTCCTTTTCATAGAAGGATTGCGAAATGACACTCTCAAAAAATACTTGCACTTAAAGGCATGTGTTAGTTTTGAGCAAGTCACGAAAGAGGCATTGTATTTGGTAGACAATTGCAAGGCATATGGAGAGGTGACAGAAGACACAGACCAAGGGATGAGTAGCACCTCTTCAACCACTAGTGAGTCCACAATGAAACTGGGCAGGCAAAACCCAATTGTGTCGGACATTGATCAAATGATCAAGGAAGTGATCAGAAAGATGAAACAAGGAAACATGACAAACCCAAACACATGACAACCGCCCACCCAAAAATGTGACACTTGTGGAGAAGATCATCCAACTCAATGGTGCAGCCTTCAGCAGAGGCCAGGAGTAAATGTACCACATGTACTAAAGTGGTGTGCTACTGAACAAAAATGGACAAACCATGAAACCCACAAATGTCTCTATAATAGAAACTATGTTAGAGAGAGACAATACGGGCCACATGGAGGGCAGCAGTATTTGTCCCCTCCAAGAAGATACCAAGTAGGGCCAAATAATGCAATCCAAGGGCAAGAAAAACCTCAACCGGTGTTGGGGAATCAACCTCCTTTACGCCAGGAAAACAGGGCCATGGTAAGGGTTTCTCAACCTATAGAAGCACCTTCTAATCAGAGTATGGTCCAGGTAGTTTCATAGCGAGAAGATTTAGACAATACCTATGAGAGAGGGTTTGATGGGAATGCATATGCTTCGAAGGGACAAATCCCATGGATGGTTCTTGAAGAGATACTAGAGCCCTCATACATAGCACAACCAACGAAAAACCATTACTTGGTCTATCAAAATATGCTTATGTCCATGGCAAACCAGAACTACAAACCTAGGGGATATCCTCCTAGAATAGGACAACCGATGGGTGATCCACAAGCTTCTCCACAACCTGTAGGGCCATGCTATGAATGCGGTGGTGATCATTAGGCAAGGATTTGTCCACACAAAGGAGAACAAATCAAACTTTTTGGGTTCTGTGAGGGGTGTACGAATGATCATCTCATTCCACATTGTCCAAAAAACCCTGATAGCAACCATGAACAAAGTCGGAATCGTGCCAAGCTCAAGCGAATTATAAACATAAACAACCATTCCAATAAACATGATAATGAGAGCCCAAGCACATGAGGTTGCAAGGAACGCCCCAGCCAGCCAAATAGAGATAGAATTTTATCTGTCAAAACCCTTAGGAAATCCTGGAAGGCAAAACAAGACAAGATAAAAGCCAAAAGAGAGAAAGAAAAAACAGCTTTGGAAACCAAATTACTAACAGAGGAATAGTTGAGGATGGAAAGAGACCTTAAGGAAGAAGGCAATGTAGCAAAGCCATCAGCAATACCGTCGGGAGGATCTATCTTGGTGGACAAGGTCTTTGAACCCTTGGATGCGATCTTAAAAGCTTATGATGCTAGGTTAAAGCCTAACCAAACCCAGGAGGATAGGTGGCTAACGTACCCTCAATCAAGGTATGAAAAAGAGAGGTTAAAGATGTGCGAGGAGCTCATCCAAACCGCTCAAGCGCTTATGGAATCACCAGTTCCGACTGCTTCAAAAACAATGATGTTAATTCATGAAAAAATTCAAGAGTTAAAGGAGCGTCTGTAAAGGAATTTCCCTTGGATATGAGGATAGCAGCCAATATGATAGATGGAATGTATTCACAAGCACCTCTGCCAATTCCTAAGGTGGAAGAACAATGGCCACAAGATTTGTGGGAGCATATCAAAAACAGAAAAGATGGAAGTGCAACGCTTCAGTCAGCCCCTATCACGGAGATCCACCTCAAACATGATCTCTACCCAAATGATATTCAATCATTGTATGGTGATGCAGGTACAAAAATATCAAAAGACATCAAACCTCAGTCATTGAAGACATTACCTTCATTTATTGGCAACCATGAAACCAAATCAGAGATAAAGAAAGTACCATCTCAATGGAAGGCTAATCCTAAGATGATGGATACCAAAACTCTTCATGAGCTGATGTCATCCCCTATCCATTGTACGCTAACTCTATCAGAGTTACTACATATGAGACCTCATCTTTGGACAGATTTGGGAAAACATTTGGAGAAAATAGGGCTGGTAATCCGCCACCAAATGCTTCTCCAAAAACATTGAATGCCCAAATCATGAAACAAGCTAAACATGAGCCAGTGCCAGTGAACAGGTAGGAGATTATTGTGAAGGAGAAGAAGGAAATACTACCCTACCCCTGTGGAGTACAAAGATGTGAAGTCGATAAAAATATTGGACATTGGAGTCGGAATAGCCATAGCCACCAAAGAAATGTGGAAAAAATGGGAAAAACTTGCTCTCTGAAAAACTAGAATGAAACTTCAATTAGCAGATAGGTATCTGGAGAGACCTATTGGCATTTTGGAGCAAATTTTAGTAACCTCTTGCGGAATTGCATATGAACACACGTTTGCCAATATGAATTTCGATGAGAGCAGCAATTTTGATATCATATTGGGCAGACCATTTAGCGTTAGCTCAAAATGGTACAAGATTGGGATTACGACTACATCTACCTAAGAAACAAGGATGTCACTACAAAGATTAGTCTCACAAACCATAGCTATAGAGATATGGAACGAATCCCAGGAGAGGAACTAAACTCCACCGAGTGACCAAGAAGGAGAAATATCGGCTTGTATACAAAACAAAGCTCACAATTGGTCAGGTGAAGCTTCTGAAGGTGGTAGTTTAATAAAGATGATTGCATTCATGATAGGTCAACACAAGATGAGGCATATGTACCATAGCCTTTTCCAGAAGAGATGTTTGAACCTTTTGGATGGCAGTAGATACTAGCCACTCTTGATGTATGTGTGAATGAGGTGACCCTGACCAAATTCTGTGATGAGGAAGGATGTGATATCATTCCATTCCAGATGATGAGTGTCACCTAAATCCAAAATCAAAATTCGAAGTCCTTGACAAGGAAGAAGTTGCAGATTGTCAACGCATAGTGGATGAGATCTCAGTAAGGGACCTTGACCAAACAGATGAAGAAGCATTCCAGGACTCCACGGATAAGTTGTTAGAGGACAAAGAGCTTTCTAGTAGCTTAGATCAAAACATCAAGCGAAAGGATCAACAAGTAATCTACTATGATTTTCCAAACCAAATTCCTCGAAGACAGTCTAGATATTGGAATAAACGCACGAACAAACGAAACAAGACGGAAGAATGCTCAGTACCCCTGTTAATCGACAAAACGCAGTACTTAAGGTTGGTTGAAGCAACGAATTGCCTTAAAGATGGGATATCAAAGAGGTACATGAAACCTGACTCAAACAAAACAAAAATAAAAAAGAAGAACAAACAAAAACCATTAACGAAGAGCATTTCCAAAAAAGAAACAAAAAATCGAGCACAAAAACAAGTACAATGAATTGAAACGAGCTTTGAAGGAAGTTTGGACAATAGAATTCGAAACTAATGAAGAATCAAACGATGATAAATTTTATGCACCTCCCCATTACAAGAAGTACACTATTCAAAATAGAAAAATTGTGGTGCAAAAATCCAAACGAGGCCCAAAAGAGCCTGGAACTTCATATAATGGGCCTAAAAAATCCAAATGCATAAACTTAGTAGAACCAGGCGAGGAACCTAAACTGGCATACATTGCCATGGACCTCACCGAAGAAGAAGAGCGGCTTCTGATAGATACACTCAGACGGTATAAAGATGTGTTTGCTTGGTCATACAAAGACCTAAAGGGGATAGATCCAGAGATCTGTCAGCACACAGTACGCCTTAAAAGTGATGCCAGACCATGCAAACAACCTCCTTATACCTACAATGAGACTTTTCCCAAGAAAATTAAGCAAGATATAGATAAACTGAAGGATGCGGATTTTATCTACGAGATTGAACACACCAATTGGGCGTCCCTAATTATGATAGTACCCAAAAAGAATGAAAAATTGTGTGTCTGTGTAAACCTCAAACAAGTAAATGTTGCCACCATCCGAGACAACTATCCACTACCAATAACAGATCATGTTATTGAGAGAGTTACAGGGAAGGAGGCCTATAGTTTTCTAGATGGATTCTCAGGTTACAACCAGTTAACCATCAAAGCAGAAGATCAACATAAGACAACCTTTGCAACAGAGTGGAGCATATGTGCATACAGGGTAATGCCTTTTGGCCTTACCAATGCACTTGCCACTTTTCAAAGACTAATGAGTCATGCATTCAAGGAATATCTCAGACAATTTTTAGAGATATACATGGATGATCTTTGTGTTCATTCTCACCTGAGAAGTGATCACATAATGCATCTAGGGAAAGTCTTCAAAAAGTACAGAACTTATCGTATTTGCTTAAACCCTGAAAAACGTGTCTTCATGGTAAGACAAGGTAAAATTTTGGGTCACATTGTGTCCAAAAACGGAATTTTTGCTGATCAAGAAAAGATACATATAATTTCCGCACTACCGAGACCAACGAAAATAAAAGAACATGTGTGCAAGAGGCTATATCAAAATCCCTCCCAACATGGATCGCAATCCATGTACTGTTTTGCCCAACCAAAGAAAAATTCATACCATTTGGCCTAGTATATTCAGCCAAGCCTAGCTATGAAGTTTCAAGTCATTTGGATTCCAAAATCCACATCAAAATGCCAAATTTCTCTAAGTCTGAGGATGATTTCCAAAAATTGACCTAAGTACCAAACCAATGATCCAAATTCCAAATTTTTTGGGCCAAGGCACCATCT
This sequence comes from Adiantum capillus-veneris, assembly GCF_014529385.1. Lineage (NCBI taxonomy): Eukaryota > Viridiplantae > Streptophyta > Polypodiopsida > Polypodiales > Pteridaceae > Adiantum > Adiantum capillus-veneris. The sequence continues at coordinate 89,972,611 of NC_140934.1, forward strand.
TGATGAGCCCTACCAACTGGTATTATCATATCTTCAATATGTTACCAAACATGGATCGCGATCCATGTTCCTCAAATCCCAAAACTAAAGAAATTTGCATTGTAGCATCCCTATGTGGCTAGGAACAACCTCCACTAGTTGAAATTGCTAGATGTTCCCCAACATGGATTGCGATCCATGTACCTTTTTGCCAGAATTCATCTTCTGTTACCTTATGCCCTTGTGCCTATAGTAATGCACTGGTGAAATTTGATCAAATTTGGGATAGTTTTGACAAAGTTATGCTCATTTTTCATTTTATGGTCAAAGTTTGCGTTTTCTTCAACTTTCCAATAGTTTTGATTAATTGCTAAATCGTATTTCCAATCTGAAACTGGCCTCAGAATGCCTCGAAGGAAAGCACAAAGGGAGTGTGGAGCACCACCATATGAGATCACAGATATATCCTCGAATGAGAAGGCCCATATCATAGAACAGGTGCTCGAAGCAATATCGTGGCCAATATATTCATCGAAGAGATCACATATATATCCTCGAATGAGAAGGCCCATATCACAGAACAGGTGCTCGAAGCAATACCACGGCCAATATATTCATCGAAATATTTCAAGCAGCGGACGGAGAGATAATAAAGACCACCAGCTTTCCAAGGGAATTGTGGACACTACACCAGAAGTCAGAAGTGCAAGCAGGGTCCAGGTGCCTACAGTTGGACAACTTTCTATGACTACCACCATGGGGAATGGATTTCAGAAGGGCTCATGAACTCATAACCTCGATTCAGTACAATGGGGAAGCCACCCTGGCGGACAAAATGGACCGATAGTCAAAGTTAAAATCATTGCAGAAATAATCAATGAAGCTCTCCATCTGCACCAGAAAACACACAACCTATTGCAAAAAATAAAAGCAATAGATAATGACAAAGCCTTTTTGAAACAAAGAGGACACAAACTAACATATCAAGATTTAATCTACTCGGAAACAGAATTGTCCTTGCGTCTCATATCGCAACACTTCAAAGTACAGAATCCATCGACATACATTGAACCGCTATTGCATATGGTCGTGTTAATTGGGGTTAGCAGAATGAAGAGTGGTCAGTTATGACTTTGGAAACTACCTCCTCATGACAACATAGTAAAAGCAAATCTTAAGGTAGCCAAAAGAGCAGACCTACATGAACATTGGACTAGTGTTGATTTGAATCACCTACCAAGCATTGTGAATGATTGTTGATCTACCACCTACAGAAGCACAGATAGATTTGTTCCACAAATCCAAAAGAGTAGTAAAATCGGTAGCAGGACCATCCACAAGGCCAAAACACCAGAGGTCAAACAAACAAGGCAAAGCGCAACAAGAACTGACACACTGACAGTGAGAAGACAAAGTCGGATGCACAGAACAGCGAGGAAGCATGGGTCTAAAGAAAGTGATACCCCTTCTGAATACCAATTTTCAGATGTGGAGCATGGGAGTGAGTTTTCCATGAGATATACAAGATTGAAGAAGAGAACAGCCCGGGCAGCAAAGGCTATCCCAGTTACCCAAGCCAGAAGAACAATGGAAGAAGCATAGGTGCAAAGAGAAAGAATCCGCCAACAAAAGCACGAGGAGAAAAGAAGTAAGGGAACAGAAGCAGACAATGAAAAAGAAGAAGAAGACGTCCCTTTACTACACAGGCAATCAGCAGCTCTAGAACGGATCAAACAATGCAAAAGATAGGAAGCAGAGGAGGATTTGAACATTTCCAGCGAAATGTGGCAACAGATTTAGAATGAGCTCAAACGAAAGATGGAGCAAAGAGAAAGAGAGGATGCAAAGCGGCCACACATTGATGATCTTGAATCATCTGAAAAATCTACCAAGGCCAAGGGAGAAGATGAAAGCCAAGAAGAGAAGGGTGAGCAAGGCACACAGGACTAGCAAGAATATAATTTTGAATCACCAAAAGACAAAGAGTTACCTTCAGAGGCTGGAACAAAAAAAAAAGAGGAATCTGTAGATATTCCAGAACAAGTGGCGGATAAAGTGCTGTCACAAAAGAAGGCACATAGAAAAAGAGACAGCACCGCTAGAAACTACTACAGCTCCAGCTGCTCTTGAAGTACTAAAAACAAAGTAAGGAACGATGGATGAGGCTGAAACCTCTGATCAGGGGCAAACAAGTCAGAGAAAGCCAAGATCGCCTCGTTTGCAAGTGATGTTAAAGGAGGGAGCTGAAATGATCAGGTCGTTTGTCATTGATGCACATCTAGACCAGATCAAGCTCGAATTCCAATGCCAAAGAGCTCTGTACAACTTGTGCGAGCTAGAGCTAGAAGACACCAAGAAAGAGGCAATTAGAGCATCTGAAAACACACTGCAGCTACAAAACAAAATAGAGGAGTTGCAAAAGATCCAGCTGAAAATCCAATCAGAGCTGCAAAGAGAACAAGAGAACATGGCCTATTACTACAAGGACGTCCAACAATTTAATAAGGCCAACACGACTCTGTAGGTTGAGCAACAACGACTAGAGGAAGGGTTGGTCAGAGAAAGAGAGCAAAGTGAAAAGCTGCAAGAGTCCTACGTGGTGGTCAACAAGACTCTAACCCAGCTTTTAGCCTTGCATCCAGCCATGCCATCTATCTCGGATTTTGCAAAAGAAGAAATTCAGCACTGGATCTTAGAAGTCAAAGACCCCTCTAACAAGGAGTACATGGAATATGAGCTGCAAGTGTTGGAATCAGTTACCCTGCTCATGATCACTCCCAATGAAGTAGTGAAAAACCTTGGGCATGAGATGATCGCCCTGCCACAACTAATGCGGCAGGAGGCCAGATTATGGAAACAAAAAATGCTACCTGACCTTGATCTAAACAACAGAGGGGATCACAGAGATGTTCCTGTCACCGCACTACAAATTTAGACTATCATTGATAATCAACCCCTCTGGCGAAAGAAATGGTCTGAGCAGCGACCAACATGTGAGGTCCCTGCCCCTTTTTGAGAGGAGCGGAGTATCTTTGATAGGTCTCCAATCCTGAAAAAGAAAAACCAACAGACATTGCCTTAGCTACTACGTAGCCACGGGCATGAACCGTTAGTGAAGGATTGGTCCTATCTCGCTATGGCGGAGCGTGACCACCATAACCCTATCTAAAAACTATCTATAATCAATTATACCTAAAAGTATAAATCTTAGAGTGACTAACCTATGCGCTTTTTTCCCCATGTTTCAGAAGCACAGCCTCCAAGGTTTGTCTCTTTTAAGATTTATGACTTTTAAAAAAACAATTTCTAGCGTTGGAAAGTTACCCGACTCATCGGGTCCACCCGTCCATAGAATGATACCGTCGGGGTATCATTCTCCCACTTTCCACACCACACTCACCCTTCTTTTGTTATCTAATTACTACCACATTGTTTAAACATACATGTTCCTTTACTTTATTTATGATACTGGTTCGTTAAAACAACCCTTCAAATAGTATTACAAACAATAGTCAAACAAGAAGTCATCCAATTTTAAACCAACAACCCTTGGATTAGGTTCACTTAAGAATCTCTACTGGCGCTATTATGTACGATCGGTATATACATTATTTATAAAAACCCTTGTCCTAATGAGCGTCCCATACCGCTCGACAAGTACTCGTTGTGCTAATCTGGACGTACTCCCGCCACAGCAACAACAGTGCCAATCTGGACGTCATCCTCACGCCACGGCAAAACAAAACTGCAGTATCCAACTGGGCTAATCTGGGTGTACTCCCACCAGAGCATCAGCGGTGCCATCTTGGGCGTCATCTCACGCCTCGGCAACTGCCACATAATACCAGCGCTAATAAGTAGAGAGACTTGAGAGAAACCATACCGAAGGTTTTGGATAAACATTCTTTCCTATAGCAACCAGTTTAACCAGACATTCTTTCCTACTTGTCAAACATATGCCGAGTTTATTGGGGTTAAGCCTCATGGTTTCAGTCCGTGTTTTCTTTTCATAAGGTAAATAATATATTCCTATGGTCTCGCATATGCAATGATGCATAACTTGAAACTGCAATACTAACATGTACCATAGCTCCGATTGGTGGAGACATAACATGTTCCGCAAGAGTTCCACCGTTACTTGTACCAGCTTCATGATCATTAGCGCCTTGTGTTCGAGCACGCTTTGGAGCCATTTTTTTTGTACTACATTTATGTTATACACTTAGAACTTTAAATTGGTCAATTTCCCTAGTAGTCTCCTTGTTTCCAAAGGGAGTCTGTAATTTGAACCCTCGTGAACTCGCATTCACACTTAGTGTTGTTATTCTACATCTAATTTCTATACATCAAATATTTGTTAATCGTAATTAATCAAAAATTAAGTGTGTAAACTACGAGTGAAAGTTTAGGACTGCATTACTTTTATGCATAACATTTCTAATCCAATTCTAACTTCCATTTCTATACTTCAACTAAATCAATTTTTAATATTATTCAAAATTCTACTTAATCTAATTGACAATAAAATTGGTGAATGAGAATTTCATCATGTATAATAAGAATGTGATGAGTTCTCTTATGTATTAACTTTCAATTAACTATGCATAAATTAATAGTGAAGATGTACTAATTAGAGAGAGTAGGTATACTTAGAGAGATTAAAGTAAGAGAAAATATACACACACATCTTTTCTAAAGTTAATTGAATCTTACTAATCTATTAGAGAAATTAGAGTAAGAGATAGCACACACACACACATATCCTTCTTAAAACTAATTGAATCTTACTAATCTATTAGAGAAATTACAGTAAGAGATAGCACGCACACATATCCTTCTTAAAGCTAATTGAATCTTACTAATCCATTAGAGAGATTAGAGTAAGAGATAGCACACACATAGCTAATTGAATCTTACTAATCTATTAGAGAGATTAGAGTAAGAGATAGCACAGACACACACACATAGCTAATTGAATCTTACTAATCTATTAGAGAGATTAGAGTAGGAGATAGCACACACACACACACACATAGCTAATTGAATCTTACTAATGTATTAGAGAGATTAGAGTAGGAGATAGCACAGATACACACATATCCTTCTTAAAACTAATTGAATCTTACTAATCCATTAGAGAGATTAGAGTAAGAGATAGCACACACACACACATAGCTAATTGAATCTTACTAATCTATTAGAGAGATTAGAATAAGAGATAGCACACACACACACATAGCTAATTGAATCTTACTAATCTATTAGAGAGATTAGTGTAGGAGATAGCACACATACATCATTCCTAAAGTTAATTGAATGCTCAATTAATACGCACCTTATTAGTCCACTAGAGTTTTTGCTCTCTTAGTGGTTTGTGGACGTCTTCTCTCTAAGAGAAGTGGCAGCACTTCGTGACCGCTATAGAGGCAATCTCTATGTCTAAATTGTGAGCGTGGATGCTCTATTTATAGCAGAAAAGAAACGTCCAAAATTTTTTTCAAAAAAAATAATTATTTTTTTATTAAAAAATATTTTTTTATTTTTTTTTTCTCAAAAATCATACCCGCGTTTTTGGTACCCTTGTTGTACCCATCAGCTTGACCACTTTGTCATTATCATCAAAAGATAAGGCCACACAGCCCCCCTTCATTAAGATTAGTCAAGACTAGCCTCTCCTTTTCATATGACAGTGTGTCCCACTTTGTCCCCTCCTATGTGAGTCCAGGTGAGTCCATGTGCCTTCATTTGTCATCCCTGTGTATTCTTTTGTCTTTATAATTATTTATTTATTTCCTTAATGATAATTTACTTTACATTTTTAAGTTAAACTTTACAGTCTTATATTAACTTTACAACAGTAAAAGAAAATTCTTCAATCAGTAAATAAGTCTTACAATAAGTTAATTAGTGATTCATATAGCTAAACATGTCAAAATTTTGTAGCGTAAATTTTAAATTCTACGTTTTCTCAACCTACGATTCATAATTTGAACTTGAATATCTTAAATAATGAGTGATGGTTAAAGAAAATTCAACTGCATAATAGAACTTGTGTGAAATTTGAAAGTAGAGACCTTACAATCTCCCCAACTTAGAATTTGAGATGCCCTCATCTCAAGAACAGTGAAGGGTAATCCTTAAGAAGGGATGTCTCATCTTCCCAAGTAGCATCTTCTATAGGGAAATCCTTCCATAAGATAAGATGTTCTTTGATAGATCTATTCCTAAGCTTTCTCTCCCAAGTTTCTAGGATAGTATCATGTTGGAGTTGTAGAACATCTTGAGCAGGTAAAATGATTTGCTCATCATCAAGGACATGGTCAGGGTTATATACATAAGGTTTTAACAAACTTACATGAAATACATCATGCACTTTGAGATGAGAAGGGAGTTTTAGTCTATAAGCTTGACCACTTACAACCTTGATTATTTCGTAAGGTCCACAATATCGGTAGCTAAGCTTCTTATACCTTCCGAGAGACAGATTTCTCTTTTTGGGCTTTACTCGTAACAAAACTTTGTCACCTTCTTTGAAAATCCGATCAGATCTCTTTAAGTCGGCATACTTCTTTTGTCGATCTTGAGCCGCTTGAATATCCCTTCGAATAGCTTTGGTTTGAGCTTCCATTTCTTCAAGCATTTTCTTTGAAGCTTCTACCCTTATAATGGGGTCAGAAAAGTTAAGAGGTGATAAACATTCTTGACCATAAAGAGCATTAAATGGTGTCATTCCAATACTTCTATGAGTAGAGGAATTGTATGTATACTCTACCAAGGGTAGGTATTGAATCCACTTGCAAGGTTCTCTATTGCAGTAGGCTCTGAGGATGTCTTCAATTACTTGATTAACTATTTCAGTTTGGCCATCAGTTTGAGGATGATAAGCAGTACTAAAACATAACTGGGTTCCAATAGCTTGAAACAATGATACCCAAAACTTTGAAGTAAACTTGGCATCACGATCACTGACAATCCTCTTGGGTAAACCATGAATTCTAAAAACCTCCTTCACAAACAGACGAGCAATGTCTGAAGCTGTAAAGGATGTAATTTACCTGGCATCGTTAGTCTCTCTGCCTTAATCCTTTGACAACACAAACACTACTTGACATAGCGAAGGACATCACCCTTCATACCTTGCCAATAGTAACTTCTGCGAATTGCATTGATGGTTTTGGCATAACCTAGATGTCCTGAAGTTGGGCCATCATGTGCTTCATATAGTATTCCTTAGGGTAATATCCTTAGGTATGCATAGTCAATTCCTATAGTGTTGCACTCAGTAGTCCGAAGTTAGCATTTTTTCCATATTAGCTGCGAAACTGAGTTTTACTTATCTAAATGACTTGAAAATTGAAAATAAAGCTTAAAAGGAACTTGTGAAGCTGTGCATGTGCTCACAGTGCAAATCTGGCCAAAAATTTCCAATTAGACATCATACGCGTAGGATGTCTTTTTCATCAGAATTGGTTCATACTTGACATGCAGGTAGTGTAGAGCTCATGGAACATGGATATATGCTTGGATTTGAATTTGGATATCAAAAAGTGGATTTTTGGGCTGATTCAGGCTTTAGGTCACAATTTGGGTAGAATGTCCATCATAGGTAGCAATTGATGTCCAAATGGGTTGAAAATTGGTATATGGGCTCATTGCACCATGGTATTGGCTCCCATGATGTCATTCTTTGCACAGAAGGCTAAATTTATGCCGGAGACATCCTACGCGTAGGATGTCTTTTTCATCAAAATGACATGAAACTTGTTCTGTGGGTTTTCCTTGGCCTATGGAACATGGCCATGTTCTTGGATTTGAATTTGTACAAGATTTGATGCTTGTAAAGCTCTGTGAGGTGTTTATGGGCTCAAAAAGTGTATCTTGAGGGTGTTGGGGGTCAAAAGTGATTAAAATGGCTTCAAACTTGATATATGGGCTCCTGATGATGAGGTGATTGGATCTGGAATGACAAATCATCCTTTGCATGTCAAAAAGGTCAAATAGACATCCTACACGTAGGATGTCTATTTCATCATTTTTTCTCTCTGACCACATAGATTGTTTGTTGATGTGTTGGTGAATGTGCTGTGCAAGTTTCATGGGATTTGGACAAGATTTGGTAGGTCCATGGCCCATTATTGCCTCTATGCTCTAACTTTGCGTTTTTCCATGCATATGAGGTCAAATTTGGTCCAAATGTGATGAAACTTGGTGTATAGCTTGTAAATGTCATTCAGAACATGTGCATGATGAAAAATGTTGGAGTTTGTGCCAAAAAGTGCCCTTGAGACATCCTACGCGTAGGATGTCTCCTAGTGATTTTTCCATTGCTGGTACTCCCAGTGCTTGCCCTTGGCCCCCCTAAGGCCCTTTTGAGCCTACTTTCAACAAAAAAGTCAAATGGATAGAGAATAACTCCCTGTGTGGACTTCAAAGCCTCCAAGCCGTTTTTTTTACTTTTGGAGTGCTTTTTGGCGATGAAATTTCTTGATGTTGGTCTCCATAGCTTCCCGATCCCATGGGGATCCTTGCCGTATGGTTTTTGTCGACTTTGGCTTCACCGGAGCTCCATTTGGCAATTTGTCGCTCTAGAAGCACCCGTGGTTGTGTTTACATACCTTTGATGATTTGTGGTGGTCTACCACCATAGGACTTGGTTGTTGATGGTCTAGGAAAGCCGCTCGTGAAGTTTGGTGGTAAACGGGCTTGCGGTTGGCCGCAAGTGCAATTTGACGCTTTGTGTGTCTAATGCCGTTTCTGAAGTTTAGTGCAGCTTCGGGTCACTTTTTGGTCATGCAGGTCGTATAGACTTGTCGAGCATGTCGAGATGCTCCTACCCATGAATTTTGGTAGCATTTGGTCGCCGTTTCGCCGATTTCCCATTTGGTGGCCTCTTGCGGGTTTCTGAGAATTAGGGTTTTTCCCGATGGTTTCCTACTGCCTTTGGCTATCCTGGACTGGTCTCCTAGACTAGGGTAAGCTGCCAATGAAGTCTTGTTATTTTTGGGTTAGCCGTTAGGCCGCCGTCTCTACTTGTAGGTCTCTACCGCTCGCTTTGTGTGTGACCCCTATGCTAGTTTTCGCGACATAATGACAAACATGCGCGAAAAGCTCAAGGTGGTGAGCCGACCTCTCATGTCTGGAGCTCGTCGGGTAGTCGTGCGCGTTGTAGAAGCTGCTGGAAGGTCGATCCGCTCTAGGTGGCAAAAGCTCTCTCCACAAAGTCAATAATGAGAATGAGCTAAAAATGGGGTGAAAATTTCTTATAATGAAGGTCCCCGAACCACTTTTCATGAAATTTGACATGTGCTCCTATCTTCTTGCGAGATGCGGTTTAGGCTCAAAAATTTCCTGATTTGGACTTCATTTGCTCTGTTTACCAGAAATTTGGCATTTCGGTCAAAACCTGGCCAAAACACGTTTTTCGCTTCAGTCTCATAATTGCACCCCCACTGTACCATACGTTGTCCTATAGTCATTGATCATTCCCATATTTTTTTTTTTCATTACGAGTGTTTTCACCTGCTTTTTGTATTTTTGAAGTTTTTCTGCCAAAAATTAGCAAAATTAAAAGGAAAATAGCAAATCAAGCCCAGAAAATTCCCAAAAATCATAATAAATCACTAACATCATCGCAACACATTATATACACTCACATGCAATTTTTATGGCCGGGTTTCTCCGTTTTACCAATATTTTGCCTGAAAAATGGCTATTTCTACTTATATACACACACCTAGGGGCTTGATTTGGCGTTTGGCCCCATATACCTGTAGCTTCATGCTGTATAAGGGCATATGTACTTGGGTTACTCCAGAAAATTTCGCAATCAAACAACAACCCTTAAAATAGTCGAAAATCATGCCCTTTTTATTGTTTCTATTATTGGTTCCGCATTTGAGAATGCCTCCCCCCCTCGTAGCCGGAGTCCTCCCGGACGACAAGGTTTTGCCTCGGAGTATGTGCCGTGCATAGGTTGAAAAAGTTGTGCTAATGCCTGGCCGATTAATGTGGCCCTACTTTATGCATACTCGGTCAGTGCATGGAAAAATTAATGATGTGCAAGAGAAGGGAATAAGCAAGATGCTTATTGGCATTCGCCGTCGAGGTTTTTTGCTTTCTTTGCAAGTAAAAGCTGTAACTCTACTGCTCTCTGTTTAATTGTCTTTTTTGCAAAAGGAAATTTCTTTGTCGACACTGTTGATAGAGTCGTAGATGTTTCTAAGGATAGAATTGGCTGGGCCGTAATGGCTATGGGCCGTAATGCCTTTGCTTTCCATTGGTATTATGTTGCTGCCGGTTTTTGTAGATGGTTTGGCACTTTCTTGTTTGCCACTGGTTTGTCTGTTATTGGCATCCACATATGTCGGTTTTCCTTTTTGAAATGCAGCTGTCTGCTTTCCGTTGTTGCTTGTACTGAAGGGAGTTCCTTTTGCTTTTGCTTTGGTATCCAAATGTAATTGACATTTGGGTTATGGCTAAGCATTTTCTTTGGGATCCATATCTGTTTTATGACCTTGGTTTGGGGTTGAACCTTCTGCTTTGGTGGAATCCTTTTGTTGCATTGTTGTTTGTTTGCCATGGCATTTCTATCCTTCCGCATCCATACTTGTTTTCCTTGTGTTGGTAACCTAGATCTTTGCATTGCGGCCGGTGACTTCATATGTCTGTAATTAGCATGGTTGGCTTCTACCTGATTTTTGGTCTCGGGTATCATGTTGTTCTTTAATGGCATTTGATCTTTTGGCTTTGTTTCTAGTGATTGCATGGCTTGCAGTTGATCATGCTTGTATTGATGAGCAAAAGCTATCACCTGTTGTTCATATGCATGCTGAATTTTGACTGCCTTTGCTTTCCAATCTATCTGCACATTGTACTCTTTTTGCCAAGGTTGCCCTAGCAGCATTTGATTTTGTGTGCTTTCATCTGTCACCACATAGAATTTGTGTGGGTAAATATATTGATGTATCTGTACATGCAATATAGTCCATCCCAATGTTTTCAACAGGTGTGATGTGCTACTTTCCAGCACTTGAGGATTAGGATGAAGTTGACCTGTGACTTTGAGCTATTGGTATAATCCGTAAGAGATCAAATTTGCTTGAGCACCTGAATCAACCAAGGCTGTTGATTCAACTTGATTGCTGTCCATTTTGACCGCAATTATTGGTTCCACTATTTCCTCCTCCAACTTCGTCAGTCGAATGGCATTGATTCGCAATGGTGGTCCACTTTGTTGTTGTTGTCATAGAAGCCGTCTTTTTGCAATGCGTTCTTGTGCTTCGGCTTGAGCTTCCTCCCGTACTCTTTGTTTTTCCTTCATTCTTTGTTTTCCTTGATGAATTTGTTGGAGCATTTCCTGTGTGAGTGGTAGATGATACCTCCTCATTCAACATCCACTAATCCAGTTTGGCATTTCTTCACCTGCTAATGTAGCAAGCTTGACAGCTTCACTTTGTGATAGATCATTAATCACAAATGGTCCCATCCCTCGCTTTTTAAGTTTCTTGGCATGTTGCTTCAAGGTATAAACAATTACGTAATCGCCTGTTTTAAATTCTTTGGTGCGCACATGTTTGTCAAAAAATTCTATTTGTCTTCTCTTTTTAGCATAGATTGAAGCGACAGCTCGTAAGCGTAGTTCATCTAGCTTTTCAAGATCATCAATTCTTGAAGAGAGCTCATGCCCTATCCATTCTAAGCTTTTTGCTACTCGTAGAGTTGGAATTAAAAACTCTATGGGTAGTATAGCATTTAGGCCAAACACCATGTTGTATGGTGTTGTTCCTATCGATGTTTTTTAAGCTACCGTGTATGCCCATAGTGTTGAGTGTAGCTACTGATCCCAATCTGTTCTTGATGCTGACACTTTTTTAGTGAGAACTGTGCATAGTGTTTTATTAGTGGCCTCAGCTTGCCCATTGGCCTGTGGATGGTATCGTGCGGATTTCCTATGTATGACCATGAATTCCTCTAGCAGATATTCAACTGTTTCAGTCTCTGGTGTGTCTTCACTGTTGAACAATGAAATGCACAACCCTGGACATGTGCCTCTTCAAGGTAGCACTCGAATTCTTCCGGATTTATACATAATCGTAATATTAGGTCCGATCCAAAATGATACAACCGTCCTGCTACCAACTGGAAGTTTTTTGTTTGTCGAATTGTTTGATGTTTGGATCTGCATTCCGTATTATCAAACCTACTTCCAAAGGAAATAATGCTAACAATTTCCTGAGACCATTTGGGTACCATTTCGCCTTACAAAGGAGAGCCACCTCAAGAACCAACTATTGAAGACCCACCGGAGATCGAGGACTAAGAAGAAGTGTTGCAGCCCGAGCCCATTCTCCGACATGAAGACAAGGTACTAAGAGGCGTAAGACTATCCGATGATATCTTATTAAGTTTAAGAATTATCCTTTTGAATATGGTGGATGGATGCAAGGCATACAATTAAAGGATAACCTAAACCTTGTCAATGCTTGGAAGCAACCTTGTCAATGCTTACAATGCTTCCCTAGAGTAAGCAAATGTACAAAAGTTAAAAATGAACAAATTTTTTGTCTTATAAGACTCTCTTTTTATTTATTGTGCACAAAAATGAAGTAGTATGCATGCTTAGATCAAGTTTGCGGAGACGACGTCTCCTAAACACCAAGTAGAGCTTGTCACTCTACTATGGAAGATTGATAGGACTAATGTGCACACATGCTTGTGGCAGCTTAGGCTCTTAAGCACCAAATGGACTAGTCGTCCATTCTGGAACGATGTCGTAGGGTAACATAGGGATCCTCTCCCCGCTAGAAAAAAGGACTAATGAATATGCTTTATCTTCTCTACCCATAGTCGAGGATGAGTATGATTTCAAGAGAGAGGTAATGTCATAATAATCAATATCTAATTCTCCTAAATGATTTACTCATGTTAAACTGATCATTTAATATGGGGAAGTTCCAGGGGAGAAAAATCTAGAATATTGGTTAAGTTAGCAGACGAGCCACAGTAGGGATCCAAAGGGGGGGCCATCTACAAAAGAGCTATGTGCAAAAATGGGCTCAAAAGACTCAGGTTCAACCCATCAAGACTTCCAAAATGCTAAGGTTCCAGAATTCAAAGGTTGAGTCCAAAGGTCAAAAGCCTAGGGAAATTGGATGCTTTGTGTGTGTCCCAAAAGTCTTCAACCATCCCTACATAGTGATAGCCGTTTTTTGGCTTTCCATAATTGCCATAGTGAGTTACCTCACCCTATCAAATCACTCAAACACTGTGGTTACCCTCACCCTTTCACTGTATATAGGCGTGTGTGAGTTAGGGGACTTTTCCCATATTTTCTTAAAAACCCTCAATTAGCTAGTCACTAGGCTAGTTGAGCCAAAAACTAAATAAATTAAAAAGAAAATTTAAGTATATTATGACCCATTTATGTGTAAATATTTCATTGTATATAGGGCCTAAATAAAAGGATTTTTCATAATTATTTTGGTATTTATTTAAATATTTCTACTTAGGGTGTGTTATTTATGCTATGTACATTGACTCACCATTACCATAATTTTTCTTACTATTTTGCATACTCTTTATTCCATATAAAAATAATTTCATGCAATCTTCTCTTATTTTTGGTGTAACTCCATCCCAACAAAATCCAAAAAAACTAGTTCTATTTATGTGTATATTTTTTCACTATTGTGATTTTTTCCTTCCTACATCTATTCTCTATTACTCTCATAAATTAGACCACCAAAAGTATTCATCTTTTTATGGTAAACTTATAATGAGAGAGATTTATTTTGACCCCTTTATATTTTTTCCACCTATATTATTTATATTTGACATATACATATTTTTTTAGACCCCTCAATATTAAATTTTCTTAGTTGTACTATTCACATATATCATGATCTCAACAATATCTTCAATTATAGAGCTACCAAATAAGATCAAGGGTACGTGGAATGCATGCATGCACCATGGGGGGCTCACTCTTGGAGGTATTCAAAAGAATCATCCAAAGAAGGACCTCACAAGGACTTTGTGCAGTGGAAAAAAACAGTCGGTTTTGCTAAATTTTTAAAGATCACATGCACCCCAAATTTGAAAAGGTGATACAAACAAAAGTTGTAGCTCGTAGGCTGAACTTTGGCCTCAAATTTTTTCATATTTTTTGGAGCTATGAGCTGTGAGCTATGATTTTATTGGTGGACCCCAGTTTGCCCATGCTATGCAGCCACACTCCCTCTTCCACTTTATCATTTTCCTCTTTCGCACACACTTCTCCACTCATCATCCCCACCTCTCTCACCACTCCTCTCTGCACCCTAGTTACCTTCTTCTCAACCTTGAAGAATAAGAGAAACCATGGTGAACTCATGTCTCCTACACACACTTCCATTCCAAAATTGACCACCTAGTCTCATTTTTCCTCATCCATATTACCTATATCTATCATAAAACCACAAAATTCAACCTCTTCTCTTGAAATACAGCATCATGGTGATTGATTACTCATGTTCACTTACCTTGGCTTCCAAGGAAGGTCAAGAGTGGAGAAAAAACGTACCGTCAAAGCTAGTGGACCGTCAACAAGCGTAAAAATTGATCCTACTCAAGACACTTGGAGCATCAACATTGTAAGAAATCCATATTTTCTTACCTTAAGAGTTTTTTCTTCCTTATTTGTATCCTACATGGATACTCCCATTGTAAATATCCCATTCCATTTGTAAAGCAATAAAATACTAACTTACTAACACTAACCTACTATGAAAAGTCCTATCACCTCCACTTCTCTCCTCTCTCTCTCTTCTTCATCTATCCACACCAACTTCTTGATAATTCCAAGCAAGAGAAATTAGATAAGTGTTGAAAATATAACCCAACCATGGTTAGAGGAGTAACCCTAGCCCTCAAAATTGCTATAAAAGGAGGGTGTAGCTAGCACAAAAGGGAGAGCCATAAGCAAGAGCACTATGCTATAGCTTGAGAAGCCAAGCTCAACCTCTCTAGAAGGAGCTCTTGAGTGGAAGCTCATTGTCTTATGCATATGCATGTATTGTATTAGGGGTGATTAGCAAGAGAACTCTATGCCATTGTAAGAGAGAGTGATCATTCAATTGAGAGTAGGAAATCTATCATTTCTCCTACTAGTGTAAGCCCAACATTTGCTGAATCAAGGAGGGTGGATTTGGACTAAGCTTGGATACTTTGTCTCTCTTCCAACGTGAAGTAATGGACAACAATGATGTGTAAGTATCTTGGTGTTCTTTTTAAGTTCTTGATAGCTTGTCTCTGGGTGTTGTCATCAATTTAGCCATAAATCCCACGTACTGTAAGAGGGCGACAGCGTGGAGAGGACTCCCCTGGCCTTAAGACAATGATTGGGGTGGCTTTTCTTGTGATGTGTTGTGGTGTAGTTTACTCAAGCTATGTTGAACAAATACTAATCTCACTTAGATTCGTCATGACAGATTTGTAAGAAGGTATTAGTGCAACAAGCACCCCCCCCCCCCCCCCCCCCTTCCCTCTTTTTCTTACATATATAATTTTGTTTGCTTGATCACTGTCGAACATTTCAAAGAAGCCCGAGCACTCTCTCTCTCTCTCTCTCTCTCTCTCTCTCTCTCTCTCTCTCTCTCTCTCTCTCTCTCTCTCTCTCTCTCTCTCTCTCTCTCTCTACGCGTCCTAGTTCGCATCCAAAACTAGGTGGTGCCCCAAATTTGTGTAGGGTTAGGTTGCGGGTGTGTGTGTGTGTTGTTGTTTTTTTCCAACCCCAACCCAATTGAGCAGCACGGGAGCTTAGAAGAGTGCTTAGAGGCCACTCTTCTTGTTGCCCGCCCCGGACCGCCTCAATAGGAGGGGGCAAGCCCTAGAAGTAGGAGATGAGAGAGAAACTCACACACACACACACACAAGCTCCCTTTACACAAAGGGAATGAGGGACACATGTCAGCTCCCTAGCCCAGATGCCCACAAGGTGTACTCAATTCCTATTGGATAGCCTTGGAGGTGGACCAATGAGAATTAGGCTAGAGTAAATCTAGTTTAATAAATTTAAAAACACTTAGTAAAAGAACCAATAAGAATTAAGCTCTCTAGAAGTGTATTGGACAGTCTCCCAAGGGGTCCAATGAGCATTCAGCAACCCAATGGCTTTCTTGATTCCTATTGGCCAAGAGGCAAAGGGGTCCAATGAGAGTTTAGTTGAATTACGTAATTACCTAAAGCTCTCACAAAAGGGAAAAGGGGGACACATGTCAGAAGACTATCACTTATCCTGCTTAATTTCCATTGGCTAGGCCTGGGGAGGTCCAATGAGGTGTGAGGATGAGCAAATAGCAAGAGGGGTTGACCAAGAGAGAGAGGGGGGGCTGATTTTTGAAAGGTATTATTCACTTACACACTGACACAATCAATGTGTGAAGCAAGAAGACTCTCTCTCCTTCTCAAGCTTTAATGGAAAGCTTACACCTACTCCAAGCTTGTGAGAAGGGAGGCCTACACCAACAACTCTTGGCTTTGTGATGCAAATCCAACCAAGAGCCAAGCTTCAATGCATGCTCATCTCCTCTACCATGATAATTACTAAGCTAAGCTATGCTAATATGAGTGATTATGTGAGGAGATGTACATCTTTCTCGTAAGAATACTCCTTCTTCCTCTCAATCTACTCTCATACCCCGCTAGCTCTCACCATCTTCGAAGGTGTGTGAGGTCTTGGGTCTGAGACCGTGAGGGAATTGATGTTGTGTTTGATAAGTGTTTTGCTTAGTGCTTGAAGTTCCCATCTTCATTGCACTAGCTAGTATTGAAGGAACACAAAGAATTGTATTGTAAAGTTTCTCTCTTGATGGGAGAAACCATAATACAAAGCCTTTTGGAGGGGGGACTGGCTCCATGCAAATCCGGTCCTCAACTGTTTTCAATTGCTTAATTTCTCTCTCTTTTGAAGTATTGTTCATGCTATCCCCGGGGAATTCACCATGGAAAACTTACCGCACCACGTAAGTGCAAGGGAGGGGTTTTTTTTTACAAGCTACATAAGCGTATAAGTTAGGGGTAGGCCCCCAATAATTTATCCCCAAGATTAAAAATAAGGGAGGGGGATATCATATTTTCGGGGGGGGGGGGGGGGGGGCACACATACTATTCCCTATACTTTTCTTTGTTTTATCATGTTCTAGATGTTTGAAGATCTAGCCTATAGCTTTTATACTATCTTGAACCAAAACTAAAGGCCACATGTCAATGCTCGAAACAAACCTCGTTTTAGTGTATTTCCACCTACAAATTTTTAAAATTTACCTCTTGAAATTAATTATGTGGGTTTTGGCAACTATTGAAAAAAATCCTATTAGGTTTTTTAAGTGTATTCAAAGGAAGAGGAGATAAACTACCTTCTGAATATACAAGGATAAGATAAATGTAAGGGAAAATAAAAAAGTTATGTAGTTTTTTGAGAATTTTAAAGTGCATTATGTTCTTAAAGTGAGGAATAGGACTAAGGATAGTGGGAATGGAGAATCGGGATGCTTTAATCAGGTTAATGTAAATTTTAAAGACTTTACTGTTGCTATTAGGCTTAGCTAACGTTCAAATCTAAATAAACATTATTTTTGGTTGGCAAGGCTCCCGCCCCTTCGTGTCATCCCGACTCTTTACAATTTGCCTTGTGAGCTTGTGACTTGTGAGCGTTGTCTATGAGTCCCCTCTCACTCTCTCTCAACATTTGTGGCACACCTGACACAAGCTGTGTCAGATTTTCTCATCCCGCATCTTCAAAGATTTTCTTTGTGAGTCTGTGAGTGTTGAGCAGTGAGAACCTTAGAGCATGTCACATTGTCTCTCTTGGCTGACTCTAACCAAGAAGTAGGAGAAACACAAAAAGAGGTAATTTGACCATAGCGAATTACCAAGCTCTGTCAGATTTTCTCATCCCGCATCTTCAAAGATTTTCTTTGTGAGTCTTTGAGTGTTGAGCAGTGAGAACCTTAGAGCATGTCACATTGTCTCTCTTGGCTGACTCTAAACTCTAACCAAGAAGTAGGAGAAACACAACAAGAGGTAATTTGACCATAGAGAATTACCTTGCTGGTGCCTTGTAAAGTGGACCATTGATCCTTATGGGTGGGATCGTATGGGACCCCTTCCCATTGTCCAAATGTGCACATGTGCCATATTTGAGTGCCGAGGTTAGCCATTGCCGCCAATGCAGCCCAGTCTTAAACTCTCGCCTCTGTTTAAAAAGGTCCATTTCTTGCTTTCTAATCTCTATGGGTTGCCCCTCTTGTGAGATTTAGTATTCAACTTCGTTGTACACACCCATTTTGCGTCTTTCCCTCGACACAGATAAAGTCGCTCTCTCCCTCATCAAGGACCGCTACACTTGCATCCTTAGGGTTTCCCAAAAGCTTCACCTCGGATGCATCCCCCCCATCTCCACATACCTGCAAAGACGCCCTCTACATTTGGATTACTTCTACATTTGAATTTTCACAGATTGTCTATGCTCTCGTTTATGAAGGAGTTGACGCACACATCACAAGAACTTCACGACACATTCCCAAATGAAAAAAGGGTCTTTTTTTTCATATAATTTACCACGTTCAAGGGGGGAAAAACCTTCAAATTTTCTTTTCCATTTAGGAAAGCTACTAGTAAAATACACCCATGTTGGAAAATGTGATTTGCAGCTGACGGAGGGAGGATGACAATGATAAGGCATGCATCCCCTTTATATGTTTGATAAAAGTGCGTTGCTAGAAGGCGTAACCCACAAGTCACATTACGAACTCTATGTAGTTGAGTCCAACTCTCCAGCTTCTGTAGCCCGACAGTGATTTCCATTTCTAGCCAAGCTGCACCTTCCTGTCCTTAAATGTTGAAAAACTCACGGGGGAGAGAGAGAGAGAGAGAGAGAGAGAGAGAGAGAGAGAGAGAGAGATTGCATAGCACGGAGCCTACCCGTGCCTTGCCTTTCTTCTGCATGCGAGGGTCTCGTCGCTAGTCTAGTCCACACACACACACACACACACAGAGGCTTAGAGTAGCCCCATCCCCCCCACGCAAAATAGAGAGAGAGAGAGAGAGAGGAGCACCCTCCCATAGCTCTCACTAGCTCCACCCACGATAGTTGTCAGCACTTGCATCGGCCCACATGCAAGATGTTGCCTACACTCACATCCTCCAACCACCCTCTCTATCCCCTCTCTTGTCCAGATCGAAAGTGCGAAATAGAGGGATTTGGTGAGATTTCCTTCAAAACAAAATGGGCACCACCCTACTCTGCTCATTAACAAAAAAAAGTTTCTTAGTGTGGCTTGCCCTCAGTTACTCAATAATGCCCTCTCTCAATGGCCTGCTGCTCGTGGTATCATATGCCAACAGCTCGCAGAAGCTTGCACAGTAGCCCTCAGCGGTCGGGTAGCCTCAGGCTCGGAAGGGCACCAATGTTGATCGGGCCTCACTCTCTATCTCTCTGTCTTGTTTTTAATTATGTACATCTCCTAATGGTCATTTTGCAGGCCTCACGATTTCATCACTTTTTTGGCCTACCCAAAGGGCTAAGGCCATAGTGATGTGTTCCCTTTTTGGCCTGCTCAAAGGGGAAGGCTATAAAGACTCTTTCTTTTTGGCCTGCCCAAAGGGCTAAGGCCATAGTGATGTGTTCCCTTTTTGTTAGTGAAAAATCTCATATGTAAATTTTTGGCCTGCCCAAAGGGCAAAGGCTATAGAGATGCCTTCTCTTTTTGCTGACTAAAATAGAAAAAAGATTGAGTTGTATTTTCAAGCATTTTTTGATAGGCCAAAAATGCTGATTGGTTGAAACAAGATAGTGGGCACTCATTTAAATGGAGAGTGTGTAAATCTAACGATGGACATGTCTTGAGTTTCCAAATATGAAGTGAATGTTCATTGCTCATTTACAAAGGAAAGGATATATATATAAAATATATATTAGTTTAAAAAGACAAGGGTGGTCGTCCATGTGTTTGCAAGCACACATGCCTGAAAGGGTGCGCACATGAGCCTGAGAGTCCACCGCTGCGGCTAAAAACTGTGACCTGGCTAGAATCTTACTGCCGCTGCGTCAAATGCGTTTAAGTAGGGCTTGCTACACAGTTAGCCGCTACGGCCCTACATTCCAGGTGCTAAGCAAAATAGGAGAGAGCGATTTCCATCATGGGTTAAGTGCTCTCATGTGCGTGAAAGGGCTTCTACGGTAACCTCCTGAATTCCCGGCTGAAGTACTATCTGTGTTTTGAAGATCTCATGTGCGTAGCCTTTGATGCCTCTCTCTTTCTTTTCCTCTGTGAAAGGATATATATTTTTTTTTATTTTTATTTTTTTATATAATACAATATATTAATTTAAAAAGATCGGGGTGGTCGTCCATCTGTTTGCAAGCACACATGCCAATGCCCCTCTCTTTCTTTTCCTCTGTGAATGATCCACGTGGTCTGCCAATGTGGGATCATGGATGTTAACGGCGACCTGCGTTTTCATGAGTGGTGGGATGGGTCTTATCGCATCGGGTCACGGGTGATGGGATTGCACTAAAGACTATGTTAGGGTTATGAGAGATTTTTGACTATGCACACCTCCATAGCGCTACGTTTGGCATGGCCTCTCCAGCCATGGAACTTCTCTGTGTGTGGGCTCTTCCCCCCTATGCCATGATGTCGCACTGCCTGCTTGGACTATCGGAGGCGCTATCCATGAAGAGCTTATTGCTAGTTTCTCTCATGTGAGTGAGCTGTGTTTTTTTAGGCTACCTTATTTTCCCTCTTAGATAGAGCAGGCATCTAAGTTTGTTTCTTTCTTGCTTGCAGGACAGTTAACTGAAGGTCGAGGATAGGGCAAGGTGTTGATTACCATCCTCCAACGTTGCCACAGAGGGTTTTGTTCTTCAAATGAGGGACCGCAAGGCCTTTTTGCATGCGATCTGCTGCCCGTCCACTGTCGACGTAAGTGCGCTATCTGTGATGTGAAAGGAGCCTGTGAGGGTGGCTTGTGCTCCACTCATGGCTAGTTCAAGAACTTCAGCCCTCTAGGCCTCGAATGCATGGGCATACCTCTGGTTGTGGTCCCCCCAAGTCTGACGTCGTCGACATGTTGACCTAGCTTGCCTCAGATCACATTATCCCTACCTTGCTACATTACTGGTCCCAAGCTTGTTATTTGTGTCTCAACTTGTCAATCCCTCTCACTGGGTGTGAGCCTACACTCAAAAGCTCATGATCATCTTGCTTGGAGAACACGCAGCAAAGGAAACTTGGATATTGTCTGCGTTTTTGAGGTTAGTGGTGTGGCGAGGTTTCTCTTATTGATTGAAAGCTTGGTATAACACTTTATCTATTGTGCATTTATTGTTAAGGATATAAAGCACAACACAATGATAAGGAATCCCACAAGCCATTATCTAGAGCTGCATCACTCTCTCTCTCTCTCTCTCTCTCTCTCTCTCTCTCTCTCTCTCTCTCTCTCTCTCTCTCTCTCTCTCTCTCTCTCTCTCTCTCTCTCTCTCTCTCTCTCTCTCTCTCTCTCTCTCTCTCTCTCTCTCTCTCTCTCTCTCTCTCTCTCTCCCCCCCCCCCCCCAGGCACAAGCATGGGCCACCGGATGTGTGTGTGTGTGTGTTGTGGCCATGACCACCGTGCTAGACATCTAACAACATTTCCACCATGGCGGTTCCCACGTGTGCCATGCCAAACTAACACTCTCCCATGCTTTCTCGGTTTGTACACTTCTCTGCAAACGCACTCTCAAATTCTCATTCAATCGCTCCTTTAAGACATCCTCAGAATCTGCCAGCAAGTCGTCGTTCAACCATTTGATTGAGTTTCGAGGCAAGTCTCTAGTTCTCGCTTGTTGGTTGGGACTTCGGGGCTCCAAAGTCTGAGTGCCCTTGCAAATCGACACTCATGAGATCAGTGTGGCAAACCCTGTTTGATATTTTTCAATTGTTGACGAAGGTGGGATTAAGATTAGTTGAACTGCAGGTTTTGTGTTGCGGCTCTAGCCATTGTGCAAAGTGGGGGGGGAGGTAAGTAGCAAGTGGGCTAGGTGGGGTCCATGCATAAGGCATTAGCTCATGGAGGAACACTCTGCCCAGTTGTAAAGCTCTTGCATTTTGATAATGTGTCATTTCCATTTTTGAAACTATTATGCTCATGCTTAAGTTTGTTGTCCACATATTTTGACCATTCGTGGCCCTTTTCACTCCTCTTGGTAAGTGTGAAGCAAATTGCATTTTTTTTAGTTCTGTTCTCACTGCTGGTGGATTTTTATTGTTCTCCTGTAGCAAGCTTGCAAGATTCGGCATAGAGGCTCTAGGGAGCAATGATGCGGTGCTCCACACATCAACAACACTCTGCCTGTTTTTTCTGATGTGACTGCTTCAGTGTTCTTCCCCTTCTTGCAACTTAGTCTCAATTTTTAGTATCCTTTCAGATGTTTTTGGCATCATTACTAGGTTCCCATTTGTTCCTCTTCTTTCAACTTAGGCTCATGTTAACTGGGGTTCTCGGATGTTACTTAATCTGAGTTACTTAGTTTTCTTTGGTTCTCAAAAACTGGGTTTTTTTTGCTGGTCTTTGATGCTCAAAAGTCAAGGTTGAATTTGAATTGCTTTGTGTATTGTTGTTCCATGTTGTTGCACAAAAATTGCTCATGTATTTTATTTTTAAAAAATAGCCTAATGCTCAAGCTCATGTTTGTATGGTTAATTTGTGTTTCTATTTTGTGTTTGTTTGTTGTTAGCGCTCTAATGGTTGTGCTTGTTGCCTAATTTAAGTCACGAAGTTGTGGCTATGGGAATTGTTGCCACCTTATTGTTTATATATGAAGGTTGTATATAGTTAACCTAATGATATATATATATTTATTTATTTAAAATATGCAGGTAAAGGGAAGCATAGGGCTCCAAGGTGGCTGTAGCTAGTTCTCATTGCTCGCAATGCCAGCCCAATAACACATAGCAAATGTATTTTACAAAGCAATTCAAACTAATGTGAGTGATTAGATGATAGATGATGCTTTGCAAGAGTAGCCTTTGTGGCCTCTTTGTGGCCTCTTTGTGATGCATTGCAGTCTTGTGCAAACCTTTCATTACAAAGCAAAAGTCCAGTATGAAGCCGCTTGGAATGCTCCATTCACCTCAATCATCCTACAGAAACATTTTCCTACGCAGATTAACATATTACAAACAGGCTAGTCACAAGAATTTGACTCAGGTTCCATATGCATTGTGTTGAAGGTTGTTGGTGGTAGAGTTGTTTTGTGGTGTCTTTTTGTGTAAGCTTTAAAAGATAAGTCTTCTTCGTAGTAGAATAAGAACTCGTTCTTTTGCATGGGTGTAGGTCCAAGAGCTCTTTGATGTGGATATCAAAGAGCTACCTGAGAAAATTGTTGCTATGACTAAGTTCTCATTTTTTAATGCTGTGCTGTTCTTTACCTTTCGGAGTTAATAAAGCCCTTCTGTTTCTTTGGATGATGATCATCTTTTATGTACTTGCAGTGCCATCATAGAAGATGCCGTTGGTTTTCACTGAGCTTCACTCTATACAGAGGAGCAGAGCAACCTTGTTAAGTGCCTCAAATTTGTTCTGGTGGAGTTGTTTTCTGAGTTGGAGAAAAGTGATCGTTGAAGTGTCTGCTTGGAATAATGTTGTTTCCTTTTCAAAGCCTATTTACTTGAGTGAAGCTGGAATGATTCAAATATCTGAAAAGAAGCTCTAGTCTTCAGCATGGCTGGGGTCATTTGTGCTTCGAGGCACGAGCTTATTTGCTTTGTGCCTAAGTAACCTGTAGAAAAGGTCAACTATTGGCCGAGTAGATTTTAAGGGTTTCCTACCATGCTTAGCCTAAATTAGTGGCAGTTTTTGTTATCTGCTATTGTGCCACTTGAGAGAGTGTTAAGCTTCTGCCTTATGTTGGTTGACCTTCAGTGTTTAATCACAAATTAACTCATGTCTGGCATCAAGTTAAAAGACATGGTTATCATTCTATTGAGAAAAGCTTTTGTATTTTTGTTTAACAAATCAGTTCATGTCTGCTGTGAAGTTAAGACATGGATAATGTATTCTAGGAGAACTTCATTGATATCGAAGCCCAGGATGTGTTTACTTATAAGGGACAAGTTTGTTCTGCTGTTAAATATGCCGTTTGTGAAGGCTTCACAATATCTATGTTTACAACAGACACAGATGACATCATACATAATAGGTATTTGAAAAAAATGTGATGAATTGTCTTTCAATTCAGGTAGATGTATCTTGCATATATATATGTAGAACAAATGTCAATTGTACACAAAATTTTGAATTTAAAAGGTTTAGAATGAACTGTTGTCTTAATCATTAGTAACAGTGAGCAGTGGGTTCTTGAAAGTGGCATGCAATAAACGCTACTATCATGAAAATGTTGAATACTGGAACAATCTACTACTGTTGACCGCTGGGTCAACAACACAACATAACTCAAGTTTCGTACCAAAGTCTTATCTTTTGCGAGTTATGAAATGCTGCGGATTATGGCTATAAACGTCATTTGTAATGAGAAGATTTGGGATGTCTGTGACACTGTGAATACTTCTGTGTGGTCAAAATTACAGTTGGACCCTAAAACTGGCCTAGAGACATCCTACGCGTAGGATGTCTATATGCTCAGAATGTAACAAAATTTGGTCCAGAGACTCCCCTTAAGTCCAGCAACACAATGGTATGCTCAGAATTTCATTTGGACCTAAAAATGGCCTTGAGACATCCTACGCATAGGATGTCTTTTTGCTAGAATGACTTGAAATTTTCACCCCAGCTTCTCCTTGATGTGCTGATCACAGTGATGTGCTCATAGGTTGGTTTGGAGTCCTAAATCAAGCTGGAGACATCCTACGCGTAGGATGTCTAACTGCTCAAATTTTGTCCAAACTTGATCCCAAGATTCTCCTAGTGCTCAGCAATCCAATGGTAT
The DNA here is from genome assembly GCF_014529385.1 of Adiantum capillus-veneris. Classification (NCBI taxonomy): domain Eukaryota; kingdom Viridiplantae; phylum Streptophyta; class Polypodiopsida; order Polypodiales; family Pteridaceae; genus Adiantum; species Adiantum capillus-veneris. The sequence continues at coordinate 89,997,557 of NC_140934.1, forward strand.
ATTCAAAATTGAATTTGGATGCCAATAGGTCAAGATTTAGGCTGCAAGAGCTTCTAGTGCACTCCAAGAGTAGGATGTCTGACAGTTCTTGTTTTTGCTTGGTAAATAGGCCAAACAAGGTCCAAATTCACTTTTGAAAAAAGTTCTGGAATCCTTGAGACACTTAGAATCTCCCTATATGGTCAAAGTAGAATTTTGACCACTTTATGACCCTGGAGACATCCTACGCGTAGGATGTCTTTTTGCTCTGTTTCAGCTCAAACTTGCACTGTAGCTTCCTCTTGATGTGCTAAACTCATAGCTATTTTTACTTTTTGATTATGACACCTATAGGTTGGTCAAGTGATCAAGAATCTGTTCCAAAAGCCCGATGTCCGTTCTGATGAATTCACGATTCAAATCAACTCCAAATTGGACCAAAATTGTCTAGGAGGCTTGCCTAAGGCTATACAACACCCTGCTATGTCCACAGTTTGAATTTGACCTCTAAATCATGCTTTAGACATCCTACGCGTAGGATGTCTAACTGCTTAGAATTGCCCCAAATTTGAACCACAAACTCTCCTTAAGGTGCTTATCATTGTGGTATGCTCAGAGGTTGATTTGGAGTGCTAAATCATGGTGAAGACATCCTACGCATAGGATGTCTAAGTGCTTAGAATTGCCCCAAACTTGAGCCACAGCTTCCCCTTGATGTCAGCAACCCAATGCTATGCTTAGATTTTAATTTGGATGTTAAAAGACCCCAAAACTAGCTGTTCTAGCCCTTTTCAGTCAAAAATGCTAAAGTCTGTTCAATCTTCCCTTTCACTAACCCAAATGAGATGAAATTTATCACATGCACTTAATACAACATTTAGAACATGCCTATGGAGTCATCCTATGGTTTGGTCTCAAAATTAGGCCTTGGACACAATTTGGGTAGGATGTTTGGCAATTCTCATCTTTTGGCTTTGATTTGTCAAAATTTGGTCAAATTTCCACTTTCCAGGTGAAAATAGGGTATAACCTACCTTCTAAACACCCTGGTAACCTCAGATTTTCAAAATTTCCACCAGATCACCCTGTAGACATCCTACCGATAGGATGTCTACTACTGATTTTTTGAGACTGAAGTGTCCCTGATGCTTCCTTATGCTCTCAGCAAGTGCAAGTATGCTTCACAATTGCAAAAACATGCAAAAATCACTCAATTAAGCCTTTGCTGAAATTATACGTTTTCTGACTCCCCTTTTTGGCTTTTTGTCAACAAAAAATAGGAAAAAACACCCAAGTCAATATGTTACTAGGGTAAAATCTACCCTCTGAACCCACTGGTGCAGTCATAATTTTCAAATTTGGTCTCCAGAACCCCCTTGAGACATCCTATGCGTAGGATGTCTATGTTTACAGAATTGCAGGTTTTCTTCACAAAACCCTTGCAAATGCTCTTTTATATGCACAGCATCAGTCAGTCATACAAAAATATCCACAAAAGCTTGTTTAATGCATTTTTACCCTCAAAAGCACACTTTTTCTTGATTTCAAATGCAATCAAGCACTTTAGCAAATAATTCAGTGTTGAATAGCTCTAGATTAGAATCGGATCACTTACCTAAAGCTACTCCTACAAATCATATGGGGTTTTGCATCTATGAGTAGAAAAACGCTCCACTGCCACACACGGACTAGTAAACACTTTTATCACCTCACAAATCACTCGACCACCAACAACTACTCTAATCCACAGATCCTAACTAAACCTATCTAGTCGCAGACCCTCAGCAAGACACACGCTTCCTGGCTATCCACTTGATCGCGGAATATCCTCTTCCGGATCCACTTAAGAAAAACGCTTTCTTTAGCCGAAACTAAATCAAGCAACCATCACACGAGTGTTAGTAGGAAACCTACTTAGGTCCTTGTGTCCCCGGCAACGGCACCAATGTTCGAGCAGAGAAAGTTTCAGATTTTGCGACACAATTTGCGGGATTTGGATTGACTCTAGAAGATGATGCAACTCATGGTTCGACTCGGTGGAAAAATGGGATTTTGAGACCCTATATGAGCTGTTTGAGGAGTTTATTGAAGAATTCTCGCCAAAAGGCATTGCTCACAACACGGTCTCGCAAATCCATAGATTCAAACAGAAAGAGGATGAATCAGTACGCAAACCATCATTACAGCTCAAGAGATATGTTAAGCTCTGTCCGAGAGCGGAATTACCTACGCAAGCACGACTGATGCTGATCTTTATCCAGGGAATGAGACATGCGGGCCTTTATAAGGATCTGCATATGATAAGGAGGATGACGCTAAACGAGTTGATCAAAGAAGCTCTTTATCTAGGGGATAATTGTGAGGCATACAAAGAAAAGGACTTAAAGAGTCAAGGAGATGACACATCCTCTCAGCAGAGTGTTTCACAAATAAGTGAGTCCATTGCCAAGCCAACGACACCTATTGATCAAGAAAAGCTTATCGACGCCTTGGTCAAGAGGTTGATTCCTCTTGTAAGGTCTGATTCGGGAGAGCCGAAGTGGTGTGAAATTGAGAGAAAATGGACGAACCATACGGGGGAAGAGTACTATTATAGCATGGAAAATGCTAGGGAGAGGTATGTACAACCTGTTCCAGAAGCACATACTCCACCTAGATACATTACGGGGAATGCGCCAGGACCAGTAGGAGTTTTAAGGCCACAGCTTGTCTTAGGACAACAACCTCCGCTGCCAGGTGCTAGAATGCAGGTAGACATGAGATACATGCCAATGATGGAAGCATCAAATAAACCAACACCAGTACCAGCTACAATGTGGTATAGCAACCAAAGTGAGTACTACCCTTCGGAGCAACAAAATGTGAGAGAAACACATGGATTGGTGAGGCCGGTACAACCTCCACCTCCTGGATTTCAGTCGAAAGAAAGAAGGTATGAAATGGACGAAAGGACATTGCGATTCATTGCAAATAACGGCTTATCTAGGTCAAAGCTTGCTTATAGCCAAGAGGAAATGCTAAAAGAATCTCCTCAACCAGAGACACATTGTCACAAAAGTCGTGACAACCACTTGGTCAAACAATGTCCTCATACGGAGATCACTGACGTAAATTCCTATTGTCTTGAGTGTGGCATCACTCACTTGATCCCCGATTGCCCGAAAAACCCAAACCAAATCAGGAAAATCACAACAAATGTATTAGGGACTGTTCAGCTCCCTAGTAGCTCAGAAAATGAAAATGTTGTACCATTTCAAGTAGTTACGAGAGCACAAGCTCAAAAGAAAGCTGATGAGAATCCAGAGACAAAGAACACAGAAAGTGACATGAGTCCAAAGAAAGATGATGGACCAAAGACAGACACACCTAGTCAGAAAACCAAGAGCAAACGAAATAGTTGGAAAGCTAGAAAGACTAGGATGAAAGCACGCAGGGAACGAGAGCAAAAATCCCTAGCTGAGAAGCTTACCGAAGTTGAGGAGAAGATAAAACAACATGAGGAAAAGGAGGCACCTTCTCTTACACATATGGTTAAACCTCTAGAAGAACCATGCACGGATGAGAAACCAAAAAGTGCTAGTTCAGGAGGATCTGTGTTGGCAGAAAAGGTTAATGAGACATTAGATGCTCTCTTGAAAGCCTATGATGTGAGGCTCAAAAAAAACCAAACCCAAGAACACATGTGGATGACATATCCCTATGCGGAACTAGAAAATCAAAGGTTTGAAATGTGCCAGAAAATGATTCAAACAGCCCAAGCTTTACTAGAACCACCAGTTGCAAAACCTGAGGATGTGATCCGTGTCATGCCTACACAAGTAATGCCTACACACCAAACCAGGAAATAAAAGAGCCAGATTCTAGTCATGAGCACAGACCAAACCTCAAAGACCCAGCATTAGAGCCAAGGATAGTACTGAATACCAGGGATAACTCTTCCGAGGGATTTCACCAAGCTATACCTGAGGATTGTAAAGAGATAGATGGTCTTGACAAATTGTGGAAACAAGTCAGAGAGGCCAATGAAGTCGATGACCTAAGAAGACGAGTAGACAAGACTGGTGATGAACGCGGAGTGTTTCTACAACCAATAGAGGAATTTGAGACTGGATCTTAAATGAATCTAGACGTGTGATCGTATTGGGGCGACAAAGGATCTGTACAATCTATGGATAGTCAACCCCATTCGCTAAGAACACTACCGTCCTACATGGGAGAGTACAAGACCAAGTCAGATGTGGTTGCAGTCCCATCACAGAGACTGTCTCCCAACAAGGCCATCAATTCAAAGGAGCTAGTAGATATTCTATCTACCCCAGTCACCTGTACAATAATGTTAGCCGAGTTGCTCAGAATAAGACCAAACATGTGGGCTAATGTGGGTAAATGTCTAGAGAAATTTGGTGTAAAAACCCCAATGACTCAAATCGAGGAAGGCATCAAAGAGCTTGAAATGCTTCAACTAAATACTAGGCCAATGCCATTAAACAATGTAAGCGAGTATTCCGAGGGAGAAGATGGAAACACCATCCTTCCTATGGAATTCAATGGTGTAAAAACCATGGCAATCCTTGACAGTGGAGCTGGTGTGGCCATTGCAACCAAAGAGGTTTGGAAAAAATGGGGAAAACCTGCCTTGATATCCACACGAATGACCCTGCAGCTTGCAGACGGACACAAAGAAAAGCCCCTAGGACTGCTAAAAAAAGTACTTGTTACTTCTTGTGGCATTGAATATGAACACACTTTTGTTGTTGTTGACTTTGGCAAGAAGAACAACTATGACATCATTCTAGGAAGACCATTCATGCGACAATTGAAAATGGTCCAAGATTGGGGTTATGACCATATATACCTGAGACATATGGAAACCATAACAAAGATAAACTTGAGGGACCATAGCTATAGGGATGTGATGAGAACACCGGTTGAGGAGTTTGATTCCGCCACAGTAGCAGGATCAGAACTTCCAGCTTGGTTAGGTAAGCCTAAAGAACTGTGGATTTGTGGAGCTTCACAATGTGGTAGCTTGAAACGTGAGGAATGTATCCTAGAGTGGGTTATAGAGGATAGGGACTATATCCCAGAACCCTTTCCTGAAGAAGAGTTAGAGCCTTTTGGATGGGAACACATCTTGGCTACTCTAGACGTGTGCGCCGTGGAGGATGCTCCCACAACAAAGTTTTGTGATGAAAATGGCTATGATGTCGTTCCTTATTTTGCAGTGAGTGTAATCCAGAAAAACAAAGAGATCCAGACATCAACAGGCTCTCGAAATAAGGAGCAAACAAAGAAATGTGGAGAATCAAAAGATGAAGAAGACGACGAGTTATATGACTCTGTAGAACACTTCGAGCTTCATGAAGATCAACGACGAAAAGCTTCATGCATCATGAGTGTAAGGTCCCCGTCCTAAAAGATCGGGGCGACTTGGAAGATAGCCTTCTTTATTCCCTAAATCCGTTGACGACACCCTACTCCGATAAAGCGAAGCAAGGGTACGAGCAACGAAAGAGAGGAAGACTTCCACCTGATGTGTTCGTAGTTACAGGACCCTACGCCACAAGCAAGGTCGATGAGGTTAAAGGTTCTATGGACTCTAGATCCTACATTATAAGAGAAGAAAATCCCCTTTCACATATTAAGGATTCAAAAACAACGCTTTTTTCCCCGCGTTTAAGAGGCACGGCCGCCATCCTTAAATCCGAAATATGACAAGAGATAAATCTCTAACTAACGAAGACAAAGTGAAAAGTACTCGACTAATCGAGTCCACCCATCCTTGACTGGCAACCTGAGCCAGTCCCCACTTTCCACACCACACTCACCCGTTCTTTTAATGTTGTCTAATTACTACCACGACATATACAACAATGTTCCTCAATTAATTCTTAACACAAGTTTTTTAGTACAATCCTTTCAAACATCACGAACAATTCTTTCATAACCAGATTTAAATAATTCCATAATCCGCAAAAAAAAAGTCTTTAGTTTCTATACAAGTTTTGCCACTAACCACGGACTTTCTCTGTCTAACCGACATAGCCTTTGCAAAGGTTTTTCCTAATCGCTAACCGCGAGATGCGCATACTTCCCTTTTGCTAACCGCAAGGTAAAAAAAAGAAAGTTGATGACCTCAACTTTAATTTCCGCTAACCGCGGATTCCTCTCGCTAACCGCGGGTTCCATCTGGAAACAAGATTTTCTTTCAGTATTTCATATTCTGAATGTTTCTTTCAACAAGATCAATCAAAATCATATTGTCAAACCATAATCACTTATCAACAATATTTCTTTATCAAATAATAACAACAATACTTTTACTACTTCATGAAACATATGCTCGTCTCATGTGATTGAACAATCACGTTTTCGGTCGGTTTAAGGTAAGGTTAAATCTAAGTTCATCTTACCGGTCAACATGAATACTATGCATAATTATAAATTTGTTTTACCGAATTTGGAGCGCGTGCGGCTAACTCCTGTGCTAGCGGTTGGACGGCTTCGACTTCTTCATCGATTGATAGTTCTGCATGAGGTACGTTCGGAGTTGACACCCTTCTTCCCACTTTCCTTGGTGGTGCAACGGCATGGGCATCCTTGGAACTTCGCGTTACACGCTTCGAAGCCATAGCTTCGGAATGAAGAAAAGAAAAGCGCGTTGATAGAGAGAGAGAGAGAGAGAGAGAGAGAGAGAGAGAGAGAGAGAGAGAGAGAGTCCACAAATCGGGTGACGGCACGTCGACGATTGGAGATGGAGATGGCTTGAAGGTGAGGGATAAAGAGAGAGAGGTTTCCTCCGGCACGTCGTTGCGAGAGAGCTTCCGCTTCTGTAGATGTGTGTGTTCAAAGTGAGAAGAGAAGGGTCCTTTATATAGGCCTTAGGGGGGTGCTAAAAATACTGAGAGGTTTCAAGAATAGGAGAAGGAAAAGCTCGCGCGTCGTCGCGGCCTCTATAAATAAATAAATAAATAAATAAATATATATATATATATATATATATATATATATATATGTGTATTTTTTATTTATTTATTTATTTTATTTTATTTTGCGTTCGCGAATCCTATGTGCGATTTTAAAAAGCTCTATACTCTACAAGTTCTCATTCTATTTTGAAAGAGAGAAAGAAAGAAGTATCCTAATTTTGACTTACCTCTCTTTCTCTCCTAAAAATACTATCTCTAAGCTTTTTCTTCACACATAGATTAGGTTCCCACATAAACCTATCGTTCCACATAAAGAAAGATCATAAATAAATGGATACTGAACCCGATTTTCAATCCGATCGCTCTGATAAACTCATGATTACTCACAAAATCGAGAATCTCAATTGCTTTGCAAAATAACTGGAATGATTTATATGGATAAATGTTGGGTACATTACAATCTCCCCAACTTAAGGATTCGAGATGTCCTCATCTCGAGAAAAAGTGAGGATAATCCTTCTCTAAGGTAGCTTTATCTTCCCATGTTGCATCTTCTTCAGGGTAGTCCTGCCATTGAAGAAGGTGTTCTCTGAGGATTCTATTCCGAAGAATCTTCTCTCGGGACTCCAGAATCCTGGATGGTTGGAGTTCTAGGATACTTTGGTTAGGCATGACAATCTGTTCATCATTGAGGAGTTGATCATTGCTAGGGATATAGGGCTTCAATAAGCTCACATGAAATACGTCATGAACTTTAATATGTTCTGGTAACTTCAACTTGTAAGCTTGAGTACCGATACACTTGATCACTTCATAAGGACCACAATAACGTGGGCTAAGCTTCTTGTACTTTCCAAGCGATAAAGTACTTCTCTTTGGATGAATCTGAAGAAAAACCTTGTCGCCTTCTTTGAATCTTCGCTCGGACCTCTTTCCATCTGCATACTGTTTTTGGCGATCCTAAGCCGCTTGAATATCCCTCCGAATGGCTTTCGTTTGGCTTTCCATTTCTTTAAGCATCTTCTTAGACGCTTCTACTCTTATGGTAGGATCTGAAAAATTAAGCGGGGAGATACAGTCCTGCCCATATAAGGCACAAAATGGGGTCATACCAATGCTTTGGTGATAAGAAGCATTGTAGGCATACTCCACTAGAGGTAAAAATTGAATCCATCGCTTAGGTTCCCTACTGCAATAAGCTCTGAGAATATCTTCAATGACTTGGTTGACTCGCTCGGTTTGTCCATCTGATTGAGGATGGTATGCGGTACTAAAGTTCAATTCTGTCCCAATATCCTTGAAGAGCGAAGTCCAAAAATTTGAAGTAAACTTCGCATCTCGATCGCTTACAATTCGCTTGGGGAATCCATGCAATCTGAAAACCTCTTTAACAAATAGTCGTGCAATATCAGAGGCGGTAAATGTTGTCTTGACTGGGATGAGGTGTGTAACCTTCGTGAGTAGATCAACGACCACCATAAGTGAGTTGTACCCACCTTGTACCGTAGGTAATCTTGTGACAAAGTCCATGCTTATACATTCCCACTTCATTTGTGGAATGTCCAGAGGTTGAAGTTTACCGGGAAGTTTAACCCTTTCAGCCTTAATCCTCTGGCATGATAAGTACTGGCGAACATAGCGTAGTACATCTGCCTTCTGTCCAATCCAATAGAAGCTTTTACGTACTACATTGAGAGTCTTCGCATAACCTGGGTGTCCTGACGTAGGGCTATCGTGGGCTTCGAACAAAATAGCCTTCTTTAAGTTAGGGTCCCTCGGTACACATAACCTATCTCTGTGGTAGAGACAAAGTCCATCTTCTGAGAAGTGTATCATTGAAGGTATAGTCTTTGACTCTCCAGATCTAAGCTGCCTTTGATACTCTGGATTAGATGATGCAGCTTCCTTAATCCTTTTAATGATCGGGTTGTTAGGTATGGATATGAGTCCCACAAAAGGTTTCTGACTCAACGAATCTGCAATCATGTTTTCTTTCCCAGGGCGGTAGAGAATATCAAAGTCATACTCATGTAAAAGTTCCACCCATCGCCTTTGTCGCATATTCAAGGTTGCTTGGGTAAAGATCCACTTTAAGCTCTTATGGTCGGTTATAAGTCGAAACTTTCTTCCTAATAAATAGTGTCTCCATAGCTTTAAAGCATGAATGACTGCCAACAGTTCGAGATCATGGGTCGAATATTTCTTTTCATGAACCTTAAGCTTACGTGAGGTGAAAGCTATTGGTCTGCCTTCTTGAGTTAACACTCCTCCAACTGCTATTCCACTAGCATCAGTGACAACTTCAAAGGCTTGATTGAAATCTGGTAGCTTTAGACATGGGGCCGTAATCACATATTGCTTAAGTTGGTCGAACCTTTCTTGATGTACTGGTTCCCAATTGATCCTTGCTCCTTTCTTCAAGAGGTTTGTCAAGGGTGCAACGATCACCGCATAATTCTTTATAAAGATTCTGTACCAACCTGTGATTCCCAAGAATCCTCTAAGCTCACTTACATTAGTTGGCCGAGGCCATTCAACAATGTCTTGAACTTTAGCAGGGTCTACTGAAATTCCTTCTTGCGAAACAATAAATCCCAAGTATTCAATCCTTGGAGAGAAAAATGAACACTTGCTCATCTTTGCGTATAGCTTATGCTGGCGAAGAATATCTAACACCTTCCTTAGGTGAGCTGCATGTTCTTGTTCATCTTTTGAGTAGATCAGAATATCATCAAAGAAGACAAGGACAAAATCGTTTAGGTAAGGCCTGAAGATATCCTGCATCAATCTATTGAATGTAGCTGGAGCATTGGTTAGACCAAATGACATTACTATAAATTCAAAATGGCCATAACGGGTGTTGAAAGCTGTCTTTGGAATATCTGATCCCTTTATTCTGATTTGATAGTAACCAGATCTTAGATCTACCTTTGAGAAGACCTTAGAACCATGTAGCCTGTCCAGCAATTCATCGATTCGGGGTATAAGGTAGTTGTTCTTAATTGTTACCTGGTTTAGTCCTCAATGCAGAGTCGTAAAGTCCCATCTTTCTTTTTCTGAAAAATTACCGGCGCTCCCCAACTAGATTTGCTTGGTCTAATAAATCCCTATTCTAGAAGTTGACGAAGCTGCTCCTTCAGTTCAACTGCCTCCGGTAAGGCCATTTTGTAAGGTCTCTTTGACACGGGCTCACTTCCTGGGAGAATCTCTATCTCATGGTCAATTTCCCGGGTTGGAGGAAGGGAGGTAAGGTCTTCAGGAAAAATATCTGAATATTCATGAAGCCACGAGGGTTTTGTATCACTTGAATTTGGGTCGACCTTATTCAACTTGACCACAAATACCTGTTGACCAGCTCTCATACCCTTGAGTAGACGGTTTGCCTTCACTAATTGAATCTTTGGGCTTCCACTTTTCCCTTGCACTTTGACATGCCTTGCTTTACTATCTCGAAAGCTCAAACTACCTTGACCACAATGGATGCTAGCCTGATTCTTAGATAACCAATCCATCCCAATAATCCCATCATACATCCCAACTGGTAGGGTTCTAAAGAAAGCTGAAGTAGAGTGCCCTCCTAGTTCAAAATCAAGGATTCCCATAGAATGTCGAGATACTACGGTTTTCCCATTAGCCAATTCTATTGTCATAGGTTTAGCTTGTTTTTGGTTTAGGTTCAACTTTCGTAAACATTTTGGGGATAGAAAAGAATGGGTACTGCCACAATCGATGAGAAGGTTAAAAGATTTACCTTGATGAGTGACTGGGGTCTGAATAACAGCGAATTGTCGTTGAGTTCCAGGGTTGTCAATAGCTGCATAGATAGTCGCTCTTTCTTCTTCTTCACTAATGGTAGGTTCTCCTATGGTTACACGTGCATGTGCATTCCTACCTTGACCTCTTCCAAATGCCCTTGCTGCTCTTCCTCGCCCTCGTCCATGTCCACCACCTCGTCCAGTGTTGTTTCCAATAGGGTGGCGTCTCCTGTCTGCCTCCGTTGCTACCGCTGCTCTGTTAGATAAGTATGGACATCTGTTCCGGTAATGTCCCAGTTCTCCACACTCAAAGCATCGAACATCCAACCTTGCAGGGTTTTGCACGTTTGCAGCATAGGCTCTTTGTGGCTGCCTCTCATTATTGGAAAATCTTACTGGTCGTCTAGCACCATTAAAACTCTGATTCTGTTCAACTCTCCTCCTAATGCCTTGCTCCTTCATCAAAGGTTTGGCTCACAATAAGGCATCTTGCACAGTGGTAGGTTTCATGGCTTCCAGTCGTGAGCAAATGGGTTCTCTTAAACCTTGGCAAAACCGAGCTACTTGTTGCTCTATCGTCATTGGTGGTGCATATCGCCCAAGATTTACGAACTTTGAGTAATACTCTTCCAGGGATAGGTTGTATTGCTTCAAGCTGAAGAACTCGTTCATCTTTAACGCTTCATGAGCAGGGAGTAGGTATCTTTCCTTTACTGCTTGCTTGATTTCCCTCCAATTCTGGGAATTTTCTAACACTCCCATGTCACGCAATGTTGTTTCCACCATAATTTGGCTTCACCTGTAAGGCGAAACATCCCCAGCATCGCTTGGTTTGCAGGTGCAGTCTTGGCAGCTGAGAAATAATCATCCATAGCTTCAATCCAGAATTCCGCATCCTTTTCCACATTGGCACCTTCACCCTTAAAAGAGGGTGGTTGCATTTGTTTGAGCAACAATTTATTCTCCTGAACTTCCGTGTATAAAGCATCGTTCTGAGGATTCTCCACTATAGGAGTAATTTGAGGGTTCTCCTACAAATTTTTAACACCAATGCTTATAATAACTTAAGTCATTAAAGTATTGGGTTTATCTAGTCTTTTAGAGTTCAACACATGGCTTAACCAATCATAACTTAGTCCAATCACATAACTTAACCAGTCATGGATCTTCACCAACAATTTATCAATGACTTGACCAGTCACTCAATTCTTTTGAACAAAACAACTAAGTTTATTATTTGCAACCCATACGCATTAACAAGTTTTCTGTTCCCAGCACTAGTTGCATCAATTACTATCGTGAAGCATGTAGGGAACACCAAATCTCAATTAAGCTCGAGAGTAAATTTATTTATCAAGAGTCAGTTTCTCTTCCAAAAAAAAATCAACGTCTTCTATTGATGTAAGAATACCAATGGCCTTATTACAAAATGTTATAGTAACCCTAATCCTTACGTGTATATTTGAAGCTGTGAATTCTTGGGCACTCTTTAGGAAGAAGCGCGGAGGATTTTCTATAGGGGCTAATAGTCGATAAGTGGCGGGGAGTTGTGGTAATCCTGTTGTCCATCCCTTGCCTGAGAAGTGGCTAGTTCCGCCTATAACAACCACTCGGTCTTTTGGAACGACTGCAATGACCTTGTCATAGACCCACCGATTGAGGTTGACGCTTCCATCTGCCGCCATTGTTTTGCATTGGTTGGCCAAAAGGTATAGTAATGGACCAGCCTTAGCTCCTCACACCATTTGATGCTGCGAAGATCATTATTTAAATTCCCTAAGCTTCCAGCATTGATGGTAAAAGTACTTCCACGAGACCACCAGGCTCGAGACCATCCTCGTTGGGTTCGAAAACGCGACGGAGTGGTCGATATCTCGAGGATCCTCATGATTGATGCCCGAAAGTCGTAGTCGTTCGATGGGCATGCAGACATGTACATGATGTTGAACACCTGAAATCACATGTATGCCTCATGCTGATCCTGAAACATGTTATATATAAATACGTAAGAATAAAAGTTCATTTTTAATAGAGTAGTTTAGAAACAAAAGTAGCAATAATGGAAAAAAAAAACACATTCTTCCCCTACATTCCCGTCTTAACGCTGGGTTAACCTCTGTTTAACCTTGGCTCTGATACCAATTGTAAGGTCCCCGTCCTAAAAGATCGGGGCGACTTGGAAGATAGCCTTCTTTATTCCCTAAATCCGTTGACGACACCCTACTCCGATAAAGCGAAGCAAGGGTACGAGCAACGAAAGAGAGGAAGACTTCCACCTGATGTGTTCATAGTTACAGGACCCTACGCCACAAGCCAGGTCGATGAGGTTAAAGGTTCTATGGACTCTAGATCCTACATTATAAGAGAAGAAAATCCCCTTTCACATATTAAGGATTCAAAAACAACGCCTTTTTCCCCGCGTTTAAGAGGCACGGCCGCCATCCTTAAATCCGAAATATGACAAGAGATAAATCTCTAACTAACGAAGACAAAGTGAAAAGTACTCGACTAATCGAGTCCACCCATCCTTGACTGGCAACCTGAGCTAGTCCCCACTTTCCACACCACACTCACCCGTTCTTTTAATGTTGTCTAATTACTACCACGAAATATACAACAATGTTCCTCAATTAATTCTTAACACAAGTTTTTTAGTACAATCCTTTCAAACATCACGAACAATTCTTTCATAACCAGATTTAAATAATTCCATAATCCGCAAAAAAAAGTCTTTAGTTTCTATACAAGTTTTGCCGCTAACCACGGACTTTCTCTATCTAATCGACAGAGCCTTTGCAAAGGTTTTTCCTACTCGCTAACCGCGAGATGCGCATACTTCCCTTTTGCTAACCACAAGGGCATCTTGCTACCCGCAAGGCATCTTGCTAACCGCAAGGTAAAAAAAAGAAAGTTCATGACCTCAACTTTAATTTCCGCTAACCGCGGATTCCTCTCGCTAACCGCGAGTTCCATCTGGAAACAAGATTTTCTTTCAGTATTTCATATTCTGAATGTTTCTTTCAACAAGATCAATCAAAATCATATTGTCAAACCATAATCACTTATCAACAATATTTCTTTATCAAATAATAACAACAATACTTTTACTACTTCATGAAACATATGCTCGTCTCATGTGATTGAACAATCACGTTTTCGATCGGTTTAAGGTAAGGTTAAATCTAAGTTCATCTTACCGGTCAACATGAATACTATGCATAATTATAAATTTGTTTTACCGGATTTGGAGCGCGTGCGGCTAACTCCTGTGCTGGCAGTTGGACGGCTTCGACTTCTTCATCGATTGATGCTTCCGCATGAGGTACGTTCGGAGTTGACACCCTTCTTCCCACCTTCCTTGGTGGTGCAATGGCATGGGCGTCCTTGGAACTTCGCGTTACACGCTTCGGAGCCATAGCTTCGGAATGGAGAAAAGAAAAGCGCGTTGATAGAGAGAGAGAGAGAGAGAGAGAGAGAGAGAGAGAGAGAGAGAGAGTGTGTGTCCACAAATCGGGTGACGGCACGTCGACGATTGGAGATGGAGATGGCTTGAAGGTGAGGGGTAAAGGGAGAGAGGTTCCTCCAGCGCGTCTTTGCGAGAGAGCTTCCGCTTCTGTAGATGTGTGTGTTCAAAGTGAGAAGAGAAGGGTCCTTTATATAGGCCTTAGGGGGGTGCTAAAAATACTGAGAGGTTTCAAGAATAGGAGAAGAAAAATCTCGTGCATCGTCGCGGCCTTTAAAATATTTATTTATTTATTTATTTACTTATTTGTTTATTTTATTTTTATGCGTTCGCGAATCCTATGCGTGATTTTAAAAAGCTCTATACTCTACAAGTTCTCATTCTATTTTGAAAGAGAGAAAGAAAGAAGTATCCTATATTTTGACGTACCTCTCTTTCTCTCTTAAAAATACTATCTCTAAGCTTTTTCTTCACACATAGATTAGGTTCCCACATAAACCTATCGTTCCACATGAAGAAAGATCATAAATAAATGGATTCTGAACCCGATTTTCAATCCGATTGCTCTGATAAACTCATGATGACTCACAAAATCGAGAATCTCAATTGCTTTGCAAAATAACTGGAATGATTTATATGGATAAATGTTGGGTACATTACAATGAGCATAATATAGACTTTGTAAAAAGCATTAACCATCCCCTGCCTCCGTCCCAAGGCCTCAAACACCTTCAAAGGTGGAGAGAGCTAGCAGGGAATGAGGATAGGGAAGAGGATGAAGAAACATTCATAGGAGAAAGAAATAGTTCCTCACTTATCATCACTCTTCTTGCTTAGCATACATAATACCATAGTAATGAAGATGGAGAAGATGGCAAGCTTAAGCATTGGAGCATGGCTCTTGGTAGGATTTGCATTCCATAGCCAAGAGCGTTGGTGTAGGCTCTCAACTTCTCTACAAGCTTGGAGAAGGAGATGGAGCACTTGCAATTTGTACCTCACACAATGTGTGTGTGTGTGTGTGTGTGTGTGTGTGTGTGTGTGTGTGTGTGTGTGTGTGTGTGTGTGTGTGTGTGTGTGTGTGTGGGAGAGTATACCCCCAATCTAGCCCCCTTCTTGCTTTGGTCGACCCCCTCTTCTAGCACTAGCTTGCACTTGATTGGACCTCCTCAAGCCTGGCCAATCACATGCTTAGTGCATATCTGTTGGAATTAGGGTTGCAGAGAAACACACACAGCTTGGAGAAGATGAAGGAAGCTCAAGGCACACAATAGAGAGTGTATTACTTAGTGTGCAATGAAATACAATGCTCGGGGGAAAAAACCTCCTTAAGAGGGAAAAAATTGCCCCGGTGGACCTAGTGTGTTAACACACATCACTACCACATGTATATGGTAACAAATCCCCCCTGGAGTGATGCGGTGAACGAGAGCTAGCACATGAGTAAAGGGAAGTGCCATGCCCTAAGGACGTGATCAGTCCACAAAGGGGAGTAAGCCCAAAGCTTTGCGGAAAGCTTCAAGCTTCTCACGAGACAATGCCTTTGTGAAAAGATCTGCAAGGTTGTCCTGTGTTGGCACAGAAGCCAAGCTGATCTCTCCTGCTGAGAGCCTCTCCCTGACATAGTGGTAATGCACCTCAATGTGCTTTGTGCGAGCATGAAAAACTGGGTTCCTCGCAACTGCCAATGCGCTCTGACTATCAGTGTAGATAGTATTGGCAATGTCCTGTCCAACAGCCAAATCAGCCATAAGGCGTTTGAGCCATACACACTCAACCGTAGCTTTGAAGACTGCCCTGTACTCAGCCTCACAACTCGAAGTGGCCACAGTAGGTTGCTTCTTTCTCAACCATGATATACATGAACTGCCAAGCATGAAACAAAAACCACTTGTGGAAACTTGCGTGTCAAAGCAACCAACCCAATCTGAGTCCGAAAAAGCATGTAAGTCTGGCGGCAAGATCCCCCCTTGGGATAAAACAAGCCAAGATGTAAAGTGCCACTAAGGTAGTGGAAAATTCTCTTGACAGCCTGCCAATTCTTATACCCTAGGCTATGCATAAATCTACTGACCTGTGAGACTGCAAACTGAATATCCGGCCTTGTGTTGCATACATAAATGAGGCAACCAACAGCAATTTGATAAAGAGTGACATCAGCAAGATCGCTAGCATCATCTAGACTCAACTTCAAACCTGTTTCCATGGGAGTGGCAATAGGTTTGCAATCCTCAAGTCCAAACTTACATAGCAATGTCTCTATGTAACTTTTCTGACACAAGGCAATACCACCATCACATTGCTTAAACTGTATACCCAAGTAATGATGCAACAGCCCCAAATCTTTCATCTTGAAAGTAGCATTCAAATCAGCCTTAAATTCAGCAATATGTCTCTCATTTGGTCCAGTGATCAGCAAATCATCGACATAAAGAACCACAATGCTAAGTAATCACCCTCACGCTTTACATGGGTTATGCAACAAGTCGAGCCTTATGGCGATTGATCTCACCATCCGGCTTGCGTTTCAACTTGTAAACCCACTTTGTACCAATGGCTTTTTTGCCAGGAGGCAAATCACATAAAGTCCACGTGTCATTTTCTATAAGTGCATCATATTCTAATTGCATGGCAGCCATCCAATTTTCTGAATTATGTGCTTCATCAAAAGACAGAGGCTCCTCAACATCATGTAAGCTAGACACAACCAAAGCATAACAATCTGATACATAAGATGCATGGTGAGAGCCTGAACTAGTACGACTAGACAAAGGTGCATCCAATTTACTGTCACGCAAAGTGTGCACCAGCCATTATCAAGTACATCATGTACATCTTCATCAGTAATAGGCTGATCTGTAACATTTTCAGAAACCCCCATAGGCTGTACATTTGCCTCATTAGAACTTACATTCGTATTTCCATCATTGAAAAGAGGCAACAAAGTGTCATAAATGTCCTCTGAGCTTACATTACTGTCTCTAATACATGACAGCAAGGGCTGAACAGAATCTTCCACAAACACTACATCCCGTGAAACCAGAATATGTTTTGTTTGCGGATGATACAACCTGTAACCTTTGCTTTCAGCACTATAACCAACAAAAATAAATTTGAAAGCCTTATCATCCAATTTTTTGCGTTGTGTTTGTGGTACCAAAGCATATGCCAAACAGCCAAAAACATGCATGTGCTCAATAGAAGGCTTTCTATCATGCCATGCTTCATATGGAGTAATAGACTGCAAAGCTTTCGTAGGACATATGTTTAGTACATAAGTGGCACACATGATGGCCTCAAGCCAAAAAGAATGTAGCAAAGCTTGACTTTTGACCATACATCGTGCCATTTCCGTAAGTGACCTATTTTTCCTCTCAGCAACACATTTTGCTGAGGTGTATAAGGCATTGTACATTGGTGTTTTATCTCACAACTAGCCAGAAATGCATTGAATTCATGAGACATATACTCCCCCCCCCCGATCGGAACGGAGGGTGTCCATAGTACATTTCGAGACATTTTCAGCCATAGCCAGAAATTGTTTGAAGCACATAAAAACTTCGGACTTCGCTTTAAGCAGAAATAGCCATGCATGCCTGGAGTAATCATCAATGAAAGTCACGAAGTAAAGGTAATTGCCCAAGGACGGAGTTTGCATGGGCCCACAAACATCACTATGCACAAGCTGCAACCTGCATGTGTCCCGAACTGAACCATCCTTTGGAAACTTAGAACACTGCATCTTACCCAAAATATAGCCTTCACAAACATGTTTGACAGGTGCTTCGAGAGGCGGCAAAGAAGCAACCATATCAGATTTTAGCAAACGCAGCAAACTGGCAAAATTCAATAACAAAAACGTGCATGCCAAAGTTTTGCATCTGAAATAGCCCTTGAATCTGCAACAGCATTTGCAAAATTTTATCCACACTTGTCATACAAAGTGAGCTTATACAGCCCACGGCACAAAAGGCCAGATGCAACAATTTCATCACCAAAACTGAGATCATGAACTGTACATCTGTCATCCACAAATTTGACTACAAGTCCAAGTCTAGCAAGGCGGATACAGACAAGAGATTCTTCTTGATCCCACGTACATAAAGTGCATCAACAAGTGTGAAAGACCTGCCATTAGCAGCAATAAGCACAATCTTTCCAATGTTGGACGGATACGCCGCGACGGACGTCAGCACAGCGGGAACTCACCTAACATATAATGTCAGCTAAGGACGAAGCTCGACCCACAGGCACGTGGAAGCAAGCATAAGGTGTCAACCTACACTCGACTGACTCCTAACTAATTACTACAGAGGTCTCTACAAATTGTCTAAGTCACAGCCTTCAAGAGTGCATAAGAGGAAACTTCCTACAACACTTTCTAGAGCTGAACACCCATCAAACAATCTCAAAACACCATAGAACTTGAAGGAGACCCTACTAATACCAATAGGTCGCTCTCCCTAAGGTCTATGAACCAAAACCCCAACCCAAAACACACGGTGCAAAATCACGTAGGATGTCTGGCCAAAATTTGCAAGTCTTCGTTTCCGAAATCTAAAGTGCCTAATGTGTAGTTCTACTCAATGTGAACGCGTGG
Organism: Adiantum capillus-veneris; assembly: GCF_014529385.1. Lineage (NCBI taxonomy): Eukaryota > Viridiplantae > Streptophyta > Polypodiopsida > Polypodiales > Pteridaceae > Adiantum > Adiantum capillus-veneris. Next base: position 90,016,283 of record NC_140934.1, read on the forward strand.
ATATGCTGCAATGCAAAATCGGAGAACGTATGCTCACCAAATCACCAGATGAAGCTCATAGAAGGAGCTCGCAAAATCGGACCGTACGCGCGCAATGTAGGTATCAGCGCGTAGCTCTCGTCGAGGGCAACACGCTGCACTTCTCCGCACTCGATTCCGACCACTGGTGCACACGTAGCATCAAGATGAAGCTGACACTCTCTCTCATACACAGTACACTCACTCACGGACTTCAAAACTTGTTTTTAGAAATGACAAAAGGTTCTTTCATTAAGGTCAAAAAGTGGTATATATACCTTACAATTCTCAAACCCTAAAATCCAAATCAACCATCTACTCAATCTAACTATCAAAACTGGGATACAATCTGGAAGCTTCCGTAAGCCCCAATATTTACAAGGTGCAAAATCAGGTTTCCTCAATAAATGAGTAATTACAAAAAATGATAATCTTCCGAGTAGTTAGTTTCCGTGGGGTGTGTCCAGCTTCTAACACTCCCCCCCTCCTTGCTCATGTCGTCCCCGACATGGCCGTCGATCTACTTCTTCATCGTATGGTTTCACGTATCTTGATCAGTGATTCGTATCTTGCATGTAGATTCATCATTGTTGGGCCGAAAATATCAGTGTTTATTGTGAAGAAGCCGGTGTAGAACGCTTCTTCAAAGGCCTGGAGGTGATAGGATGGTAGAAACATTATCCTTTGATACAACGCATGTATCATCTCCTTGGAAGGCTGACCAGACAGATCATAGGCGCATCTGTAAGTATCTTGGAAGAAGAAGATATTGTGTGTCACCTGGCCTGGCTTGAATGTCTCAAATACTGCTAAAAGGGTTTTGCATATTTTCTTCATCATGATGCACGTAAGGTCAAGTGAGCCAGTGAACAATTTGATGGCGCCCGTTAGGGTTTTCACCATGTATTGGACACTTATTCTCTCACCTGCCTTCAAGCCCGGCAGCTTAGGGTAATTCAACCAAGTGGGTTGGCTCCTTTGTAAGATCTCCTGGGCTTTCCAAGTCCTGATCCTTGGTGGAGGACAAAAGCTGAGGTTGTCTCTGATGTTTTTCGGTGCCTCTACCAAGTGGATTAGCTATTGTGGGTACTTTGTGAGCCAAGCCTTCCTCCATTTGGGTTGAGAGTCAACTATTAGCCTGGCCCCTTCTGGTTGGGAGATGTCTGCGTTGTAGAGTGGCACGATCGGCTCTTCTCTAATCCTCTTATTGATGGTGGCGGCTTCATACTTCAGCAATGGATATGGGAGAGAGGGTTGAAGCCATTCACGCCTGAGGTTGGTGGTGTCAATCTTCTGGATGGTCATGGACTTGAAAATCCTATGCTCCCACTCCAAGGCTTCCTTTGTTGTCTCTCTGATCTCCACCTCTATTGCCTTACGCAGCTTTTCTTCTTCCTCCTGTGTCAGATCTTGTGGCTCTTGAGAGGATCCTTCTAGGATTTCCTCTTGCATATGTGTGTCCACCGGATCTGCCACATTTTCTAAATCTATGCCTTCATTGGATGATGACCCTGTGCCCTCTTGCTCTCCGGCTTGCTGTCCTCTCAGCTCCTCAATCTGCTTTACGAGTTTCTGTTTTTCCGTTTCAGCTTCTTCGCCCATATTTACGAGGAGGTCGTTCAATTCGGCGTTTGTCTTCTCCGCCTCCTCGAGCTTTCTTTTAATACTTTGTAATTCCTCTTGCAGGGCTTTTTGTTCTTCTTCCATTCGTATTTGCATGACAATAGACCCTTCTGCCATCATCAATCTTTGCTTTTTTTCTAGAGTCAGCGCCTTCTGAAGTTCTTCCATCTGTTCTTCATAAAGTTGACTTTCCGTAGCGGTGTGAGTCGAGCTAGTAGCTCTGACTCTGGCAGGAGATGCCCGTAACCTCTGGATGGTTTGATCTTTCACTTTGAGCTGGTCCTTGAGCTCAAGGACCTCATCCTGGCTGGCTTCTTGATCTATCTCCGCCTTTTCTTTGGCGTTTCGCATGGCTTCAACTTCTTTAGATTCCTCAGCCAGCTATAGGGTCAGGTTATCCCTTTCCCTCTCGGCATCTATCAGTGATTTGCTGAGTTGCTGACATTCCTCTTCAACTCCTTGCATTCTTTGTGCTGCTGCCTGATTTTCCTTTTCCATTTCCTGGCATCTTTGCAATGCCCTTGCTAAACTGGCCTGTAGCTCCGCTTCTCTCTCTTTCTACCTTTGTCCTTGTAGAGAGTCTACTTCCAGCTTTATCTTTACTTCCGTGGCCTTGAGAGCTGCCATCTCACTTTCTGAGGCCATGGACTGCTCTCTTAACCCAGTTAACTTTGTCATCACCACATCCCAGTCGTTGGAGGGCGGGTGCAGATCCACTGTATCTGTGGCAATTTCTTTTAGTTCTACTAGCCTAATGCTTTGCATTTGTTCCTTAGGCCCTGTGCTTGCCAAGTCGAATGTGACTGTGGCAGCCTCTTCTTTCGTGTATCCTGCCGCTAGCAGGTCCAAAAATGTGTTATATGAATCATTTGGCTCTTGTTGCCCACTTCGAGGCTTAGCCTCTTCCTTTGGTTCCGGCTCTTGGCTCTGCTCTTGCTTGGCCTCTTCTCGTTCTTCTGGTTTTTCTTCAGCCTCTGTATCTTCTTGTGGAGGGCTGCTAGGAGGTGGTGAGGGTGGTGGTGAGGGCTGTGGGCTGGCCGGTAGAGATGTAGGCTTTTTCTTTAGATCTCGGTCTGCCTTTGTTTTTCTTTCTCTCTCTTGGCTCTCTTGCTCGTCTAGCAATTTCTGCCGTATTTGCTCCACTTCCTCCTCTGTGAAAGGTACATGCGGGATATTTTTTGATGCGGCATCAAGAATCTCAAAATTTTTAATGTAATCTTCAAATCTATCCCTTTGCACCCTTCGGGATGATCCAGAAATTGCTTCTAGAGACAGCTTCCAGAGTTCACTCAAATCACCTTTAAGGGCTCTCTCTGCTCTAAAGCTCTCCATCAGCCGCTCTAATCTTGCCGCTTTTTGTGACTTTGTCTCTTTCATCAGCACTTGGGCAAACTCTTTCTTTCCTTTCTTTTGCTCTGGCTGCTCCTCTTGAACAGGCTCTAGCCATCTTTTCAATCTTGTAGCAACCCTTGGTGCTCTTTGTGGCTCGTCTTCTTTGTCTTCTTTGAGCCTCAGCCAGTCATTCTGAGACGGGGGATCAGGCCATCTTCCTTTTGCGTGCAATGCCCCATAAATCACCTTAGTGATTAGTTCTCCTGGCACAATGTACGTTGGTTTTTTGTTGCCCATCTTCACTAGGTTGTCATGTATATATGCTGCGTAATTGATTATCTTTGGAGTGCTCTTCATCATTGCCCAAGTGAATGTCGTGGCAATTGCACCTGGCGGCATTCTGTACTTTTGTGGCCTCTTCGTGCACATATGGAAGTATTGGTTGTACAACTGACTCATGATTGCCACTCTTGGGTTGGCAATATCTTCAAAAGTGTAGTTTCCTTTCTTCTCATTGTACACCTTCACATCATCCCTTCTTTTAGTTACACTATCCCCCTTGTTGGAGAGGTCTAGTGCATCTGCTACAACTTGCTCCGTGATGATTATTTCTATTTCTGGCCTACCTTGTAGATCGGTTACTCTGGCCACTCCGTCTTCTTTGATGGTCGTCACAAACTCCCAAACTCTCTTTATGTCAACCCCTACCGGCACTGCTTCAAAATAGTTGTGGAGATCAATCTTCTCCAAGTATCTGGCCATCTTGCTTCTTACAAACTCGTTGAGTTCTTGCGGCAGCATTGGTAGCTCGATAACATTCCCTTCAGTGTCTTTGAAAACTCCTTGGTAGATCTTTAGGTCGTTCGACTCTAGCAGATCTTCTTGGATCCATGTGTTGGTGGGCTTCAGTGTTCCTTCCGGTATGACGAAGGGCTCCACTTCTTCTAACTTCTTTGCCGGTGACTTCGCGGTTGCCATAGATCCTGTTGCACTCAGTAGTCCGAAGTTAGCATTTTTTCCATATTAGCTGAGAAACTGAGTTTTAACTATCCAAATGACTTGAAAATTGAAAATAAAGCTTAAAAGGAACTTGTGAAAATGTGCATGTGCTCACAGTGCAAATCTGGCCAAAATTTTCCATTTAGACATCCTACGCGTAGGATGTCTTTTTCATCAGAATTGGTTGATACTTGACATGTTGGTAGTGCATGGCTTATGGAACATGGCTATGTGCTTGGATATGGATTTGGGCATCAAGAAGTGGATTTTTTGGCTGATTCAGGCTTTAGGTCACAAATTGGGTAGAAAGTCCATAACAAGTAGCAATTGATGTCCAAATGGGTTGAAAATTGGTATATGGGCTCATTGCACCATGGTATTGGCTCCCATGATGTCACTCCTTGCACAGAAGGTCCAAATTATGCTGGAGACATCCTACGCGTAGGATGTCTATTTCATCAGAATTACATGAGATTTGTTCTGTGGGTAGTCCTTGGCCTATGGAACATGGCTATGCTCTTGGATTTGGATTTGGAAAAGGATTGATGCTTGCAAGAGCCTGTGTAGTGTTCTTTTGGGCTCAAAAAGTGTATCTTGAAGGTGTTGGGGGTCAAAAATGATTAGAATGGCTTCAAAATTGATATATGAGCTATTGATGATGAGGTGATTGGATCTGGAATGGACAAACATCCTCTGTAGACCAAAAATGTCAAATAGACATCCTACGCGTAGGATGTTTACTTCACCAATTTTTGCTTCTGACCACACAGATTGGTTGGTGATGTGTTGGTGAATGTGTTGTGCAATTTTCATGTGATTTAGACAAGATTTGGTAGGTCTATGGCCCATTTTTTCATCTATGCCCTAACTTTGCGTTTTTCAGGCATATGAGGTCAATTTTGGTCCAAATGTGATGAAACTTGGTGGATAGCATGTAAAGGTCATTCAGAAAATGTGTGTGATGAAAAATGTTGGATCTGTGCCCAGAAATTCCCTTGAGACATCCTACGCGTAGGATGTCTCCTGATGATTTTTTGATGGATTGTGCCACCAGTGCCTACCCTTAGTCCCCCTGAGTCCCTTTTAAGCCTAATTTCAATAAAAAAAAACAAATGGATAGAGAATAACTCCCTGTGTGGACTTCAAAGCCTCCGAGCCATTTTCTGACTTTTGGAGTGCTTTTTGGCGATGAAATTTCTTGATGTTGGTCTCCATAGCTTCCCGATCCCTTGGGGATCCTTGTCGTATGGTTTTTGTCGACTTTGGCTTCACCGGAGCTTCATTTGGCAATTTGTCGCTCTAGAAGCACCAGTGGTTGCATTTACATATCTTCGATGATTTGTGGTGGTCTACCACCATAGGACTTGGTTGTTGATGGTCTAGGAAAGCCGCTCGTGAAGTGGTGGCAAATGGGCATGCGGTTTGGCCGCGAGAGCAATTTGACGCTTTGTGTGTCTGATGCCGTTTCTGAAGTTTAGTGTCGCTTCGGGTCACTTTTTGGTCATGTGGGTCACATAGACTTGTCGAGCATGTCGAGATGCTCCTACCCATGAAATTTGGTAGCATTTGGGCGCCTTTTCATCGATTTCTCATTTGGTGGCCTCTTGCGGGATTCTAGGAATTAGGGTTTTTCCCGATGGTTTTCTACTGCCTTTGGACATCCAGGACTGGTCTCCTATGCTAGGGTAAGCTGCCGATGAAGTCTCGTTGCTTTTGGGTTAGCCATTAGGTCGCCGTCTCTACTTGTAGGTCTCTACCGCCCGCTTTGTATGTGATCCCAACGCTAGTTTTCACGACATAATGACAAACATGCGCGAAAAGCTCAAGGTGGTGAGCCTACCTCTCATGTCTGAAGCTCGTCGGGTAGTCGTACACATCGTAGAAGCTGCTGGAAGGTCCTTCCGCTCTAGGTGGCAGAAGCTCTCTCCACAAGGTCAATAGTGAAAATGAGCTAAAAATGAGGTGAAAATTTCTTATAATGGAGGTCCCCGAACCACTTTTCATGAAATTTGACATGTGCTTCTATCTTCTTGCGAGATGCGGTTTAGGCTCACAAATTTTTTGATTTGAACTCCATTTGGCTTGTTTACCAAAAATTTGGCATTTCGGTCAAAACCTGGCCAAAACACGCTTTCCGCTGCAGTCTCATAATTACACCCCCATTGTACCATAGGTTGTCCTATAGTCACTGATCATCCCCCTTTTTTTTTCATTACGACCGTTTTTCACCTGCTTTTTTGTATTTTTGAAGTTTTTTTGCTGAAAATTAGCAAAATTAAAAGGAAAATAGCAAATCAAACCCCGAAAATCCCCAAAAATCACAATAAATCACAAACATCTCCGCAAAACATTATATACACTCGCATGCAATTTTTATGGCCGGATTTCTTCGTTTTACCAATATTTTGCCCGAAAATTGGCTATTTCTACTTACATACACACACCTAGAAGCTTGGTTTGGCGTTGGTTTGGCGTTTGGCCCCATATACCTATAGATACATGCTGTATAAGGGCATATGTACTTGGGTTAGTCCAGAAAATTTCGCAATCAAACAACAACCCTTAAAATAGTCGAAAATCATGCCCTTTTTTGCTCTTTCTGCTATTGGTTCCGCATTTGAGAATGCCTCCCCCCCTCCTAGCCGGAGTCCTCCCGGACGACAAGGTATCGCCTCGGAGTATGTGCCGTGCATAGGTTGAAAAAGTTGTGCTAATGCTTGGCCGATTAATGTGGCCCTAATTGATGCATACTCGATCAATGCATGGAAAAATTAATGATGTGCAAGAGAAGGGAATAAGCAAGATGCTTATTGGCATTCGTCGTCGAGGTTTCCTGTTTCTTTGCAAGTAATAGCTGTAACTCTACTGCTCTCTGTTTAATTGTCTTTTTTGCAAAAGGTAATCGGTTTGTCGCTTCTGTTGAGATAGCCGTAGTTGTTTTTATGGTTAGGATTGGCTTGGCCGGAATGGCCGTGGACCGTATTTCCTTTGCTTTCCATTGGTAGCTTGTTTTTGCCGGTTTTTGTAGATGTTTTGGTACTTCCTTTGTTGCCACTGGTTTGTTGCGGATTGCATCCACATAAGTCGGTTGCCTTTTTTCAAATGCAGCTGTCTGCCGTTCGTTGTTGCTTGTATTGAAGGGAGTTCCTTTTGCTTTTGTTTTGGTATCCAAATGCGAGTGACATTTGGGTTATTGCTGAGCATTTTCTTTGGATCCATATTGTTTTATGCCCTTGGTTTTTGGTTGAACTGTCTGCTTCGGTTTAATTCTTTCGTTGCATTGTTGTTTGTCTGCCATGTTATTTCTATCCTTCCGTATCCATACTTGTTTCCCTTGTTTTGGTAACCTAGATCTTTGCACTGCGGTCGATGACTTTGTATGTATGTAGTCAGCATGGTTTGCTTTTACCTGTTTGTTGGCCTTGGGTATCATGTTGTTATTTGGTGGAATTCTTGCTTTTGGCTCTTTTTCCAGTGATTGCATTGCTTGCAGCTGATTATTCCGGTATTGTTGAGCAAAGGCTATCACCTGTTGTTCTTTTGCATGCTGAATTTTGACTGCATTTGCATTCCAATCTATCTGCACATTGTACTGTTTTTGCCAAGGTTGTCCCAACATCATTGGGTGTTGTGTGCTTTCATCCTCCACCACATAGAATTTGTGTGGGTCAATATATATTGATGTACTTGTACATGCAATATAGTCCACCCCAATGTTTTCAACGGGTGTGATGTACTACTTTCCAGCACTTGAGGAGTAGGATGAAGTTGTCCTACAGATTTGAGTTGTTGGTATAATCCGTAAGAGATCAAATTTGCTTGAGCTCCAGAATCAAGCAATGCCGTCGATTCAAGTGGATTGCTACCCAGTCTGACTGCAATTATTGGCTCCACTGTGTCTTCCTCCCACTTCGTCAGTCGAATGGCATTGATTCGCAATGGTGCTCCACTTTGTTGTTGTTGTCGCAGAAGTCTTCGTTTTGCAATGCGTTCCTTTGCTTCTACTTGAGCTTCCTCTCGTACTCTCTGTTTTTCCTTCATTCGTTGTTTTCCTTCATGAATTTGTTGGAGCATCTCCTGTGTGAGTGGTAGATGATATTTCTTCAGTCGACATCCACTAATCCAGTTCGGCATTTCTTCACTGCTAATGTAGCAAGCTTGACAGCTTCACTTTGTGATAGATCACTAATCACAAATGGTCCCATCCCTCGCTTTTTAATTTTCTTGGCATGTTGCTTCAAAGTATAAATAAGTACATAATCACCTGTTTTGAACTCTTTAGTGCGCACATGCTTGTCAAAAAACTCTTTTTGTCTTCTCTTTTTAGCATAGATTGAAGCTACAGCTCTCAAGCGGAGTTCATCTAGCTTTTCAAGATCATCTATTGTTGAAGAGAGTTCATGCCCTGTCCATTCTAAGCGTCTCGCTACTCGTAGAGTTGGAATTAAAAACTCTATGGGTAGTATAGCATTTAGGCCAAACACCATGTTGTACGGTGTTGTTCCTATCGATGTTTTGTAAGCTACCATGTATGCCCATAGTGTTGAGTGTAGCTGTTGATCCCAATCTGTTCTTGATTCTGACACTATTTTAGTAAGAACCGTGCATAGTGTTTTATTTGTGGCCTAAGCTTGTCCATTGGCATGTGGATGGTATGGAGCAAACTTCCTATGTATGACCATGAATTCCTCTAGCAGATATTCAATGACTTGATTAAGAAAATGTGTCCCACGGTCACTGACAATTTCTATTGGTAACCCGTATCGTACAAAAAACATTCTCATACAAAAATTGTGCAGTGGTGCGTGCATCTGCTTTTTGCGTTGCCTTGGCTTCCACCCATTTTGTGAGATAGTCCGTAGCCACAATGATATATTGAGTATGCGTGCGATATGCAGGGGGTGAGATAGCTCCCACAAAATCAAATCCCCATTTTGCAAATGCTCTTGCTCCCATCATAGGCCGAAGTGGCATCTCATCTCTCTTTATCGGCACCTTGGTGCGCTGACATGCGTCACAACACTTTACAAACTCTTCAGCATCCATGTGCAATGTAGGCCACCATATACCTGCGGTTAATACTATTTTTGCCATCTTATTGCCCAAAAAATGGCCTCCACTTATTCCGCTATGTGTATGTTCTAGAATCAGTAGGTATTCACTTTCACTTGCGCAGATTCTAAGTTGATTGTCCTTCCCTCGCTTATAGAGTTGGTTCCCAATTAACTGAAAGTCACGAACTTCCAGCTCTATAGCCCTTTTTCGTGCTCTTGTGATGTTCTCAGGGAACGTCTTGGTGGTTAAGAAATCAATGATATATTGACTCCATGCAGGTGCAATGTTTACCTGAAACAATGTCGAGTGATCCACTAGTCGGTTGGCACGACATATAGTACAATTGGTAGCATAAGAATGTGTGTCCGCATACATAGTTGGCCAATAAACCCCTAACTGTTTCAGTCTCTGGTGTGTTTTCACTGTTGAACAATGAAATGCACAATCCTGGATATGTGCTTCTTCAAGGTAGCACTCGAATTCTTCCGGATTTATACATAATCATAGGATTTGGTCCGATCCTAGATGATAGAGCCGTCTTGCTATCAACTAGAAGTTTTTTGTTTGTCGAATTGTTTGTTGTTTGGATCTGTATTCCGTATTATCAAATCTACTTCCAAAGGAAAGAATGCTAACAATTTCGTGTGACCATTTGGGTATCATTTCAATATTGAAAGATAAGCATCTGGTATGTCATCATCTACTCCTTCAGGAGCCTCCCCGTTGTGTATCCTTGAAAGATGATCCACTCGTAGATGGGTTTTACCCTTTTTTACCACCACTGTGAAATCAAACTCTAGCAATATAATAAACCAACGTAGAATTCTCCCTGTATTGCATGGTTTATTTACCAGATACAAAAGAGCTTGATGATCTGTGAAGAACACAAATTTGTTTGAGAGCAAATAATGCCAAAATTTCTTTACAACATAAATCATTCCTAACCCTTCTCATTCGGTGGTTGTGTAGTTCTTTTCCGCACTGTTTAACTATCGGCTTGCATAACACACTGGAAAATCCATTGTTCCGTCTCCAGGTTGAGCCAGAATACTTCCGATTGCATATGCAGAAGCATCAATGTGAACATGGAATATCTTTTCCCAATCTGGTGCTTTAAGTACAGGTGTTGATATAAGGTTTTCCTTTAGCTTTTGGAATGAAGTTTCACACTCCTTGGTCCAATCGAAATTGACTAGCAAACGATACAGAGGTTGTGCAATAACCGCATAAATGTATATGAATCTTCGATAATATCTGCAGTGTCCCATGAAGGATTGCACTTGTTTCGCATTAGTAGGCCTGGGTAGGTCTACAATGACTTTGACTTTTTCTAGGTCAGTGGTTATGCCATTTCTTGAGACAATGTGTCCTAAGATGCGGCCTTGCTTAACCATAAAGATACACTTTTCCGCGTTAAGACAGATTCGATATGTCCTGCATTTTTCAAAGACCTTTTGCAAATGGTCAATATGTTCCTCTCGTAGAAGAGAGTGTACACAAAGATCATCCAAGTATATTTCTAAGAATATTCTCAGGTATTCTTTGAACGCGTGCGTCATTAACCTTTGGAAGGTGGCTGGGACATTAGTTAAGCCAAACGGCATAACTCGATATGCATAAATTCCCATTCTGTGGCAAACACTGTTTTGTGTTGATCCTCCCTTGCAATTGCCAGTTGGTTGTATCCTGAAAACCCGTCCAGAAAGGAATAAGCCCGTTTTCCAGCCACCCGCTCAAGTACATGTTCTGTGATTGGCAAGGGATAATTATCCCTTATGGTGGCTGCATTCACCTTTTTGAGGTTTACACATACTCGCAGTTTTCCGTTCTTTTTGGGAACTACCACAATGGGTGACACCCAATTTGTATGTTCAATTTCATAGATGAATTCAGCTTCCATCAGCTTATCAATCTCCTCTTTGATTCGTTTAGCAAATGTGTCATTATAAGTATCTGGACGTTATTTGCTATGTTTTGCATCCGATTTTAAAGGAATTGTATGTTGGAATATCGATGGATCAACTCCTTTGAGGTCTTTATAGGACCATGCAAACACATCTTTATACTTCTTGAGAAGTTGTGTTAGCCGTTCTTCTTCTTTAGGCTCTAAATCGTTTGCTATATAGACCGGCTGAGGTTTTTCACCTGGTTCCGCGAGGTCTATCCTTTTTGCATTTTCTGGCCCATCGTAAGATTCTTGGTTGGTTCTTTCCCTGACTGGTGGTGTCATGATGATTTTTCTGTCCTAGATGGTAAATTTCCGATAGTGTGATTGTACATTCATGTTCCCCTTTTCTGACTCCCCTTTACCATCACTATCTTTTTCAGTAGTCCATATCTCACGTAAAGACTGTTTCAGTTCTTGGCATTTCTGTTTACGCTCCAGTTTGGTCCACTCTTGGTCTTTTGTTGTTTCTTTTTTTTATTTTTGAGATTTTTGTGATTTTGTTTCTGTTTTAGCTTTTCGTTCCTGTTTTATTTCTTCTCGCGTTCTTTCCCTTCGATCTTTTGAGAATCTTCCTGATATTTGATCTTTTACACAATCCTCTGCTTTTACAAGCATCAAATAGTGAGTTTTACCTTTTATCCTGGGCATCAGGTTCTTTTTCGCTTTGTTTCCTGCGCGTTTCCTCCTATAGCGTTCCTGGCGTTTAGGGTGCTGATTAGCAAAATCATAAAACTTGATATTCTCGGTTTTCCTTCCACGCTCGCTTGAGGTGTCTGAACACTCATTATCTGCATCATCATTTACTTCCAGATGTTCAGAGGAGTTATAAAACTCTTCTTGTCCTGGTGGTTCCATCGTCTCATCTTCTCCTGGTATAATGCTTACCATATAGTAGGGTAGCACATCATAGCCATCCTTATCGCAAAATTTTGTTGTTGGACTATCTGTAATGGTACAAACATCCAATGTTGCTAGTATGTGTTCCCATTCTAGAGGTTCCAAGGAATCTTCAAGGAAAGGTTCTAGAATATACTCCTTGTCCTCTATCGCTCTTTCTAAGACTCATTCCTCTCTTCTTAAGCTTCCACAATGTGAAGCTCCGCACATCCATAGCTCTTTTTGTTTCCCTAACCATGCTGGGAGTTCTAATCCTGCTACTGTAGCTGAATCAAACTCCTCCATAGGTGTTTGGTTCACATCTTTGTAACTATGGTCTTTCAGGTGTATTTTAGTTGTTGTCTCGCCATGTCTGAGGTATATGTGGTCGTAAACCCAATCTTGGACCATCTTCAATTGTCGCATGAATGGTCTTCCCAAAATGATCTCATAATTGTTCTTTTTGTCGAAATCGACTATCGCAAATGTATGCTCATACTCGATCCCGCACGAAGTGACAATCACTTTTTCTAAGAGTCCTAGAGGCTTCTCCATGAACCCGTCTGCCAATTGCAATTTCATTCTTGTAGCTCTTAAACCTGGTTTTCCCCATTTTTTCTAGATTTCCTTGGTGGCGATAGCAACTCCCGCTCCACTGTCAAGAATAACTTTGGAAACTACTCCTTGGAATTCTACTGGTAGCGTGGTGTTTCCATCTTCTCCCTCGCAATACTCTCCAACCTTGTTTAATGGTACTGGCTTAGTGTTTAGTTGAGGTCTGTCCAACTCTTTGATCCCTTCTTGTAGCCTCAAGGTGGGGTCTTTCACTCCAAATTTTTCTAGGCATTTACCCACTGTGGTCCACATGTTTGGTCGTAACCTTAGGAGTTCGGCTAATGTGATTGTGCATGCCACCGGGGTGGACAATAACTCAATCAATCCTTGCGAATCCATCACTTTGTTAGAAGAAAGTCTTTGAGATAGGATTGCTCTCACTTCAGACTTGGCTTCATACTCTCCTAGGTAAGAGGGTAAAGTTCTCTGCGAGTCTGGTTGACTGTGCCCCGAACTAATTGATCCTTGGTCTCCCCCTTGTGAATGTACCTCAAAGTTCATTTGTGACCTTGCCTCAAATTCTTCAATAGGATGTAAGGTTACATTCTTTTCTTTTCTCGTGATATTCATGTGGTTACTCATCCTATTAGCCTCGTTGGCCTCATGGATTTGCTTCCACGGATCGTCTAGACCGTTACAGTCCTTACCCATTTTTGTCAATGTTTTACGTTGGAACCCGTCACTTGCCTCATCTGTTGTATTTGGCACTATGATAGGCTCTCCTCTGAACTCATAGGCATTAGAGAGTCTTTCCTTTGTTTCTACTTGTTCCTCTAAAGTTGGTTGGATAGGGGTTGGAGCTGGTGCCTCATGCCAATTTGCAAGTTTACCCAACGGGTCTTCCATCAATGATTGAGCTGTTTCAATCATCCTTTTATACATTTCCAACCTCTATTTTTCTATTTTCGCATATGGATAAGTCATCCACCTTTGCTCCTGTGTTTGGTTCTTTTTGAGTCTGGCTTCATAAGCCTTTAGAAGCGCATCCAACTACTCATTTACCTTGTCTGCCAGTACATATCCTCCTGATCCTGCACTTTTGGGCTCTTCTATTTCCTTGGGTGCTATGGTTTCCATGGTGTGTGAGCTTAAGCTAGCTAGATCCTCTAACCGCTCTAATCTATCCATTGTATGTTTCAACTCTTCGGATAGAGTTGTTTGCTCTCGTTCTTTCCTGGATTTCATACGTGCTTTTCTAGCTTTCCAAGTGCTTCTCTGATTTTTCGTTTCTAAACTTTGGGCATCGGTTTTTGGCTCTTCAACTATGGGTTCGTTCGTCATTCTATGATGTTGGGCTCGTGCTACCGCCTGAATAGGTATGATTGTTTCATTTTCTGACCCTCCACTAGAAGGTACTGTTTCTAGCATGTTCAAAGTGGTTTTTGCTCCTTTGCTTGGGTTTTTAGGACAATCGGGAATCAAATGAGTAACTCCACACTCGGTGCAATATGCGTTGACTCTAATGATTTCATCATGGGGACAGTCTCTTAGCCAATGGTCTCCACCACACTTGTAGCAGGGTCCCTTGGGTTGTTGAGGTGCTCCTTGAGCTCCCCTTTGTGGGTATGCATGTCTCTATCCGCCCATGCCTCTGTTGCCTATGAACAACAATGTTCGTTCATCTAAGCTATATCTTCCTTCTCCTGCTACCTGTGCAGCTGTTGGTGGTGCTGTACTTCCTATCATGCTCCATGGTTCTGGTGTTGAGGGTTATTCCGGTGGATAATAGACAAGGTTTGCCGCATATCCATTGGGATCTTCATAATATGCATGCATAGGCACCAAAGCCTTATTCTCTAATTCGGATACCAACTGGTCGTAATCCTGGTAGGGGTGGTTGTTGCCCCAACACTGGTTGTGGTCTTTCTACACCTACAGGTCCTAGTAGGTTGCCTGCTTGATACCTAGGCATCGGTGGAGCTTGAGGAGAAGCTACCAGAGCTTGGGGAGCGTAAGGTCTCTCTCTCACATATCCCTTGTTATAATAACATTCCTTTGTCCCATGGTTTGTCCATTTTTGTTCAATAGCACACCACTTGGGCTGTTTAGCATGGGGTTTGGCGTACAAGTTAATCTTTTTTAGCACTTCATCTACAAGATGCTCTTGGTTTACAGCTACTTCTCCTTTCGGTGCTGTCTTAGAAGACTTGCTTCCACTTTGTTGTGAAGATGAATCGTCGTCAAGGTCCTTGAACTCCCCCTCTTTGTAGACCGCACAATTGTCCACAAGGTAAAGAGCCTCTTTGGTCAACTCATTCAACGTCGTGCTCCTCTTCATATGTAAGTCTTTCTGGAGATCCGCATTCCTTAGTCCTTGGATGAATATAAGCATAAGTCTGGAATGAGTTGGCAGTTCTTCCACCGGACAGAACTTAACATATCTTTTTAGTCTTAGGGCTGCCTTTCGTACAGATTTCCCATCTTTCTGTTTAAATTTATGGATTTTTGAGACGGTATTATGAGCTATCCCTCTTTGTGAGAATTCCTCGATAAATTCGTCAAACACTTCCTCCATAGACTCAAAGTCTCTACGCTCTACAGAGTCAAACCAAGTAGCAACGTCATCCTCTAGGGTTAGTCCAAACCTTGCAAATTGGGTAGGGAAGTCTAACACCTCTTCGGCTCTAATTACACGCACAATGGCTGCTACATGATCTCTTGGGTCTCTGCTTCCTGTGTATTTCTTGTTTACCCATTTTTGCACTTGAGAAGGTCTAATTTTCCGATGATCTACAAACCTCATCATTGGATCTCCACGTCCTAATCGATATACCTCCTCAGGTCTTTGGTAGTAGGCTGGTTCCTCTCCCAATGGTGCTCCTAAGCCATAATTTAGCAGTTCTCGCCAGAGATGGTTCATCTCTTCGACCTCATTCTAAAGGTGGCCCTCCAAGCTCTGTTGACCCTTGAGTTTTTGGCTTACTCTCTCCTTGATACCTTGAATAGAGTGGTGGTTCTTGCAAATCCCTTAGCCCTCGTGCGGCTTGATAACCATCTCGGTTTCGGTCTTGTTCCATTGTAACACTTTGTCGAAGCCATGCCTGCAATGATGGCTGGTTTGCCGGTTGGTTTTGGTTGTTGAATGCCTGCGGTCGGGTGGAATGTGAGGTGGCGTCATAATCTTCTAAAAAAGGATTCGTTGACTTGCTTGGGGTGTAGGTGGCTCTTGGCACTTCCTCAGGGGCATATGCTGATGCACCTCGACAGTATCTTTTCTTTTTTTAAAGGGAAAGAAACGGAGTGAAAGGGGTGCTTAGGCCAAAAAAAAAAAAAACAAGTCATCCAAAGCAATAGCGATATCTCGCTATTGCTTTGGATGGCTTGTTTTTTGTTTTTTATTGGCCTAAGCACCCTGCAAGTTCGAGAGTCTGAGTACCACACACTTCTAGAGTGCTTAGCTTTTGGTACGCACATGCAAACTTACTTCCTTCACATTTTTAACCATGACCTAGACCTACACACTTTCCTCTCCCAACATAGTGTGGGCTCTCCATTGCGACTCTCATCACCACAATTTTGGACTCTCCATTGCGACTCTCATCACCAGAATTTTGGACCATCAAGAATCACTCATAAGTGACACAAATACTACATCACATGTAACTTTGGTCCCATATGTCATATTTCACGTCCGAGGACAATAATAAAACCTATCTATCTACCTCTCCCTCCCCCGCTGGCCCCTCCCTTCCCTCTCTCTCCCCCTCCCCTCCCCGCTCTTTTCTCTCTCTTTCTCTCTCATTTTCCTTTGTACCCATGCATTGTATTAGATCCACCAAGACCGTATCAGTTTGGTCACATAGGTCATTTTGGCCTTATGAAAATTCTTAATATAGCATTTCGTTCCATTTTAGTTAATATAACAATTCATCCCATTTCATTTCATTTCTCTCTAGGGTTGGAGGGACTCGAGGGGTGGTGTGGTGGGAGTAAAGAGAGAGAAAGGGAATAGGGGGTGGGGAGAGGGGTGGCAAGTGGAGAGAGAGAGAAGAAGGGATAGGGAGAGTAGGATAGGAGGACATATATATATATATATATATATATATATATATATATAGTGGGGAGGGTGGAGGATCGGAGCTAGGGAAGAGGGAGGGACAGACGTAGAGCAAGAGGTGGGGGCCAGAGAGAGGAAAGAGGTGGGTTGGAGAGAGAGAGAGAGAGAGAGAGAGAGAGAGAGAGAGAGAGAGGGGGGCAAGAGAGGGAATGGGTTGGAGGGATCGTGAGAGAGAGAGAAGGGGAGCGGTGAGAGGGTTTGATTTAAAAAAAAAACCAAAGGCACTAGCAAAATCGCTAATGTTTTAGGTTCTTTTAGAGAGACCGAGAGAAAGAGAGGAGAATTGTAACGTATAGAAAAGTATAGAGAGAGAGAGAGAGAGAGAGAGAGAGAGAGAGAGAGAGAGAGAGAGAGAGAGAGAGAGAGAGAGAGAGAGAGAGAGAGAGATCCTTGGCCACTCCACTGGAGGGAGGGGCGGCAATGGGCACTGGTGGTAGGAGTAGGGGCGGCACATGGTGGTAGTAAGTTAACACCACTAACCACCAGTGGTGGGCTAGGGTGGTGGGTGGTGATGGTTGCTAAGGGGTGGCAATGGGAGGTAGTGGTGGTGGGATGGAAAAAAAAGCTCGCTCATTAATCGTCCCCTTCCTAGATATGGCCTTTGTTCTCCCCCCGTAGCACAACAATTCCTCATCTCTTCCATAGCCATTATAGGCTACATGATAATTAATGAGCCAAGAGTGTGTTAATTTTCTGTGAGTAAGTGGTTATTGAAAGAAAACCTATAAGGAAACAAAAGAAGGGGTCAACAGTGTTTAAGAGAAGCCATTATACTGCCAAAATAATTGAGAAAGAAATCATTGTCATTTAGTCTATAGAATGAGCTAAGCGGGAACCGATGTGAGTTATTAAAACAGGCTGAAGTTAAAGAAATAGTGTGAGCACTTTTTTGCCAGAAGGGGGAGGTTGGGAGACTTTATAGAGGGCTTAGAATCTTAGGCAATTTCTAGTAGTGCTCACATAGCCCGGTGCTCACATAGCCCGGTTTGTAGTGAAATTTTTTGAGTTACAATTGAAATTTTTTGGTTAGAATGTCATGGGTCCTTTATTTTCAAGGGCAAATGGGCATTTTTGTTGTAAATGATGTGAATAGCTTGGGTTTTGGGCATAAATCCCACTTGATTTGTTAGTTTGAGCTTAAAATCAAGGTCAATAATTGGTTTGCTTCGAGCACGGGTGAGTTTCTTAGAAGGCTCTTTGTTGGGGTGTTTGACACATCCGCACCACCACAACTGAGAACACTCTCTAGTTTGGAAGCCTACATATTTGACATCACTGATTAGGTCATCAGATGCCCTCTCCCAACTCTATAAAAGAATCCAAACTACACACTTTGTATCCTCTTAGTCACTATCATCATTAGCCTACTTTGTACCCATCATTGCAATATTAGTTTTTTAATCAATTTACTTATGGTTTGACACTTCTATAAGCATTAATCTCTTTGTCTCTCTCTAATATATTGTAATTAATTTCCTAATCACACCAAGAATGGCTCGTTAGTGTTTCCATCATATACACAAATCTTTTCATGTGGTATCAGAGCCGATGGTTCACACAGGCCCAACTATCCCTCTTCTCTGCTATTGTGCCACACGCTAAGCGCTGATCTTCACCAAGTTGCTCGTCGCCGGTGGATCAACATTCACAGCCATAACTGACTAGAGTTGGTGCTCATCCAACTCAAAACTTTGGCAATACATGCATAGCACGCCTATTGTTGCATTCACTCTTGTCGCCATCGTCTAGATTGCACGACTCAGAGCTTGCCATTGAGCCTACACAATTGTTGTCTCCCGTCCTTGCCACCACCGACTTGCGGCCCTGACCTGTTGTCGCTCATCCAACTCGGCTCATCATCAATTTGCTGCTCGTAGTTGATTCTTGCTCGTCATCACCCACGACACTCATCATCGAACTGCAAGCCTACAGCACATCAAAGTTTCTTTTTTGGCTTCAAGTTTCAAGTCCTGTAAAGGGTGTCTTCCCACGATCATCAACGGACTACTCAAGCTCCTAAAGCACACCCTTTTGTAAGGGGCTTTCACACATGTAGTGAGCCAAAGCTCAAACAAGGGAGACTTCTTACCATGATGCCCTCATATCCTACATTGGTGGGCAATCCCATTCATATCCTCTTTGCCAACAAAGGATTCGAAGCCAACCCCAGCAAAGGTACAATTCCACGAGTAATAGCTGGAAAATTGTCCCAATGGCCAAGATGAAGATATGTATGAAACATTAAATTTCAAGATTTTGAAAGCAACACAAAGCACCAAGCCATGCACAAATTCTATTTTGCATTTTGCACATTTATCTTTGCATTTTATATTCACGTTGCATTGGACACAAAGCATAATTGGCTTCACAAAAGCAACTTTCGTACCAAGGATCACACATTGCCCGATATCGAGTAAAACCATCCTCACACACATTTGCAGGTTTGATATACACACCATGCTTCCATCTTGCACTTACTCGAAAACTTTGACAACACCATTGGAGGGGAGGAGCATCAACAACAAAAAACACTTTGCAACTGACATTGGCAACAAATCACATAACAATGCACTTTGAACATTTGCAGTAGGACTTTGCTTTTTGATAAAGACCCATTTGTATTTTGATTTGACCTACCACCTAGTTGCCTACAATTCTCTAGGGGAGGTACACTTTGATCCAACACCCAGATGACAATTCTCTGGGGAGGACACATTTGTACTTTTGGGTGCTACTATATCACACACGGGGAGGCTTGTTGGGGTGTGAGAACACTCTCTAGTTTGGAAGCCTACACATTTGACATCACTGATTAGGTCATCACATGCCCTCTCCCAACTCTATAAAAGAAGCCAAACTACACACTTTGTATCCTCTCACTCACTATCATCATTAGCCTACTTTGTACCCATCATTATAGTGGCAGCGCTGCATACACATCGCCCAATGGAGCTGCACGCCATGCCCTTGTTGGCAACCAACTTGGTGCCATTTTGAGTATGCTTTTGGATGGGGGGTTTTTGCTTGCCCAAATATGGCGTAGGCATGCCCATCCCATTTCAACCAATGAGAGATTCGCTTTTGACGTGTTATGAAATGGCATGTGCATTTCTCTTCCTACCCACCTGCCATTTTCAAAGAGTCTGCCATGTTTTGGACAGGTGCCCGCTTGAAAATGGCTATGTGTAACCTCCCTAGTAATGCTTCCACAAAGGGTTTTTGATAGCTACCCGATCCATGAACTTGTTGCTTCATACCTTGGGGTTGGTTCCCATGTTGACAAAAACTAATCTAATAAATGTTGAGTTCTTCGTTCTTTCCATCAAACGGGGATGTTCGGATGACATTAACATCTCTCCCTTCCTTTCTTCATCAAAATAGGCAATTGAAGACTTTTCTCTTATTACTTCTTCTTCTTACTACTTCCTTTTGGACTGCATTCCTATGACCCGATTATTTCTCCTCTTCTTCTTTGTATTCTTGTGTATAAAACCATGATACTTGCTTTCTTATCAGATAGACCTTGGAGGTTTTTTGGGATTGATTTCAATGACATTAAGGCTTTTTTGTTAAATCTTCTTCTTCTCATGTTGATAAGTCTACCTATGTTAAAACGATTGTGATTTTAGTCTCTATGTACTACATCAAGCCCGACTTAGGCCCTTTGTGGACTATAATCTACATATTGATACAATTTTTGAACCTCTCTTATTTTATTGCAAAAGACACAAATGTTTTTTGCAGCTTCTAAAGAACAAGGATTAAAAAAATAAAGAAATAATTTAGATCTTTTGTTGAGATTCTTAGGATTTCACATCCGGCATGGCGATAATGTAGAAGTTCTCCATTGTGAGGAATTTTGTGCTGCCACGAGCGTAGTTCTGGGCTTTGATAGCACTATTGCAAACGGGAGCGCAGGGTGCCTGCAAAATATAGAAAAAAACATGCTACAAGCGATAAAACCAACAGATCTGCATACTCGACAAATCACACATGCACACAATCAAGAGCGGTATATGATCACACAGAGATAGAAAGCGAGAGAGAGAACAAGAGCACGTGCAAGTGCACCTCCTAGAGTGGAGTGTTACACAAGCACGAAGAGATGAGAGGTGAGAAGAGAGAAGAAGGACACAGAGCACTGGGTGCAATCTACCCTCATGCAAGAGTGAGTATTCTCCTCTTGCACATATTTATTTATAGATTTCTTGAATGCTCAAAATGATACAAACTATCCACCTAGACATAAAGTGACTGTATTAAAATATCAATAAACTTGCTATCCTTTTGCATAGACCATAAACCAAGTGTGTCTTTTCTATCTATCTGCAATAATAAATAATTGTTAGTCAAATTCCATTGCAGTATTTACCAGTTGTAAATACCGTGGTAACTATAACAATGTATAGTCGGTCAGAACCCAGTCTAGGTACCTATAAATAGGATCCACTACTTCATTTTGAGGGTCGGTCATTATGGGATCTATCTTGGGTCTTTGACATCGCTAGTCAGTATTGAGTCATTGTACTTGTCGAGTTATTGCTCTAATTTTCATTAGCTCTATTGTAATCAACACTTGGTGCCAATTGTACTTTCCTTCACTATTTGAATATATAACCTCCAATACTTTGCGTCCAGTGTCTAACTTTGTACTTTTAGTTTAGTTCATATTTGATTTACGTACTTGTCTGAAGTCTGAATCTGATTCTTCGTCTGATCTGACATCTAACTCTAAATCTTTAATGTGAAATAGTTGTCAGAATTGACGAGCTCGTTCCAATGTCATCACTGAAATGCTAAAGAGTTATCCCACAATGCCAAAAGATCTTTGGTCCTTGCCCTTCCCAAATGGAGTCAGACCTTAGGGCGTGTAAGTCACTTAGTGGAGCTACTATGTTGTGAGACCTAGTGTTGAGGACTTTATCCTTGTGCTAAGGAAGAAGGTGTATGTTATGTTGTGATCATGTTGTAAAAAGCATAATCTCATGAACATCATACACTCACGATTTCCTCAATTGATGAAAATGAAAGGACTATTTATAGGTATTATGACCCTTCAATGTTACTAAAGGACTATTTACAAGCATGTAATGTAAACTAACCTCTTTACTTTTTTTGCGTAGACATACATGACGAGGACAAATGCAAGATTTGGACAAATAGTATCCGAGAAGTTTCAGACACTGAAAGAGTATGTGAACAAGGATATATTTCTAAAGTAAACGAAGACAATATAGGTGAAGCATGCACAATTTAACGCAACCAATACAATTCTTGTTGATGATACCAGACGTAAGGCATTGAAGAACAACTATGCTCTATGCATTTGGTCTTATAAGTTGGCATGTTATGACTCGTAAGTCCCCTTGTACTTGATGGATGTGATCTTGACATGGTTGCTTCGTTAGATAAGAGACGCGTACCCAATTGCTTATTCTTGCAAGAACCTCTTGTTTGACATAGAGGATGACATCGCCTCACTAGTTGCTATCCATTTGACACAGGTAGAGGGATACTCCTATTGGTTTGTCTCCCATGACATCGAGTGAGCGTTGTAACCAAAGTCCTATGTTTGCTATGTACTAGCTAATGAAAATAAACTTTTGATGAACATTTTTGTCTATGCAGTGTCTCTAAATCCTAGTTATATTATGGGTTTATTTCCTTTTTGAAAAATTTGGTATGTTGTGGTATCAATTTTGGTTCTATATCAATATCGGCAATTGTACATGATTAGATGTGTTAACGAGTGTTCGAAGGTGCGAAGTGCACGTGTTGTCTGTTGATAACAATGAACACAATGGAATAAGGAGGAGCATGCGATGGGATGAGAGTTGTGTGATTGTAGCGTATTAAACACCACAAGATCAACATAATCTTCAAATTGGCAATCTGAGAAAAGTAACATGGCTAACAGTTGGAGGCATAATCTTTTTGGGCATTACGAAGACAATTTAACAAGTTCTTGTGCAATGCGTATAAATACATTGTCTTTAGTTAATGTGAATGTACCCCATCCACAAATTTAACAAGTTCTTGTGCAATGCATATAAATACATTGTCTTTAGTTAATGTGAATGTACCCCATCCACAAATTTAACAAGTTCTTGTGCGATGCAATTTAACAAGTTCTTGTGCAATGCATATAAATACATTGTCTTTAGTTAATGTGAATGTACCCCATCCACAAATTCTTTCTCTAGCCTGGATTTTATAGTCGTCAGTGGCCCCGTCACTCCTTTGTGAAGAAGAGTAAAAAGCCACTCCAGTCCACCGTTCTGAGTTCTTTTCTGCGCATTCTAAGCATCTATGATTAGTGCTTCTGATCCTCTGCTAAGTCTGCTTGATGGGGAGGCCGATTGTTGCGCAAGCTCCTTCAAAGTGCATCAGCGAAACCCAACCCTAACTGTGAGTAGTGAAGAATACTCAGTTTGGGTAACCTATTTTTCGGACTTTGTTGTTGGGATATTGTTCGAATCTGTGTTTATTTGCGCAAGCTTAAGCAAATCGCAGGATTAGCTTCATCCGACCGAAGTCTATTCTCCTCTGATTGCTGCTCCATTGTTTCATCGATTTGGTCTGCTTTAAGCATCATTGCGATTGTTGATTTGCGATCCAAGTCTTAAATGAAATTGAGCTAGTTTGGTGCAGCTTTTTCTTGTCTGGCAGCTATGTCGGTTGAACGTGCTTTTGATGGATGGGAGGAAGTGCAGAGACAGGGGCAAGATATCGCTGATCGAGTTGGTGCTCTTGCACAAGGTCTAGGATGCATGCTACAAAGCCATATGAGGTTTTCAGGTTTACCAGCTCTCTTGCCATTACAGCTTGTGGAGCCCAGCTTGGATCGACAATGGTATGAGGAGATTATGTCTTCCTCCTCTGTTTACTCTTGGCCATGGATGCCTTGCCAGAGAATGAAGGATTTCTCGAACAGAGTTCAGTTCAATGGTGTGCCCAGGGCTCGTCCTGCTATGATTGAGCAGAAGCCTTTTGTTGATGATGGAACAGCAGCTATTCAAGAGCTTGGTCAAAGGCTGGGTCAAGTGGGTGCGGCAGTTGGTGCTTCTGTGGGTAGTTTTATGAATAGTGCCATGAATCACATCCCTTGGCCCTTTCATGGAGACACCGTATTAGGAGTTTTTAGTGACTTTGTTCATCCACGGCCTCCAGTGTCATTAGAATTTCACGGGGACCGTACTGTTTGGAGAACCTCAGAGGAACTGGAAAATAGAGGAGGAGTTTTAACAAGCAGGGCATCGGGAGCTTTTCATGGAGAAGATGACGATATGGAAGAAGTCAGTGACCTCGAAGAAGATTACGAGGATGCTGCTGACTCTTCAGGCTTGTCCCACGAGCAGTTCCATGCTGTCCTCACTAAATCCCAACGACATTTGCATAGACAGGTGAAGACTTGTGACCTCCTCCTTGCTGAATCAATCAGAACACATATATTTATTTTATGTTGCAGAGAAGAGGCTCTAAGATGCTACAATCAGGTAAGTAGTAGTAGTGTGAGTCTCAGAGATTTTTCTTTGATTGTCTGGGGTGTACACTTGTACAAGATTTCTGGGTGCATCATTCTTCTAATACTCCTCAGGTATCATGACATCAAAGCTACACTCGTGGCGGAGGGGACTTTCAATATAATTTTTGAATAGTGGTGCTCCCTCTTTTCTTAATGATATTGAAGGCTCCAAATTTTGTTTTGCACAGCGAAGCAGCATAAGTGTGACCACAACGTTTGACAGCCGGACTCAAGAAGTCGAGAGTTCCTTTGTGGCTAGAGGTGATTTGTGGCGTGCAGAGGCCTCACATGGTGGCAACGCTTCTTCTAGTGGTTCTCCCCTGTTTTTACTTCAGATTGGACCAATTTTGGTTGTGCGAGACTCAACTCTTCTTTTACCAGTTCATCTTTCCAAGCAGCACTTGCTGTGGTATGGCTTTGATCGAAAGGTAATAAATTGGAGTTATTGTCCAACATGAATAGCATCAATAGGTTATGTTTGCTTTAGCTGAAGTTGTTAATGCATTGGGGGTGCGTGTGCAACTTTTTCTTCTGCTTCTCAAGCTTAGCGAGAAACTTATGAATTTGTTGTATGTTGAGTCTTAGAACGGAGTGCATTCTCTTTGCCCAGCAATTTGGTCAAAACAACGGAGGTGGCTGCTGATGTCAATGATTTGCCTCAATCCATTTACCTGTGTAAGTTCATCAAAGCAAAACCTTGTATAACATGGCTTGTTTGAACCTTATGGTAGATAATATAGTTTTGAAGCTCTGATGATGGATGCTTCCATGTAAGTTCATGAAAGCAAAACCTTGTATAACATGGCTTGTTTGAACCTTACGGTAGATAATATAGTTTTGAAGCTCTGATGATGGATGCTTCCATGCTTATGTTTATAAAGCATATGAGATCTCTTGTTTTAGGTCTTGGCTGTCAAAAGTAATCACAGTCTATTATATCTTGAACTCTACTCTCTTAACACCCATGGAATAAGGGGAAGAGCCTTAGATCAGGATTTCTCAGCATGACACCATCCTGTCATTGATTGTGTAGCATCTCTAGTAAGTATGGATACCTTTCGTAGACTTCTGTATGGAACTTGCATCCGCTTTTCTATTTGGTCAGATGAAACTCACATTTTGGTGCTATTTTGAAATGTGAACTCTACATTGGTTTAATATGCTCTACCAAGCAGGATAGAATTGATGTTCAATTTTTCGATTGTTAATGCAGTCATTTTTGGACTTACAATTTCCAAATGGACAATGCACTTACATTGCCGGCGAAGGCTTATCAAGTGGTACATTTTTTCATGCCTTTGGTGGTCTCTTTCAAGCTCAAGGACGTTACCCTGGAGATGTGAAAGTGAGCTTCTCAAGAAAAGTAAGTTCCTGTATGTAATTGATGCCAGATATGCAATTTTGGCTATCTATAATAATGAGTATGTTCATGCACTCTTAAAGTTCAATGCATTTTAATTAATGAGAAACTTCAAAGAAAGATTAATAGGTGAGTATGATAGCCACACATGAGCATGTTTTTGGAATTGAAGTGAACATCAATGATTAGTGGTAGATTTTAAGTCCTTTCTCATGTTTGTTGGGTTTGTTTAAGCACGTACTTTCTTGGATTCTTTTTTGTTGTTTTGCATACAAGCTTTGAGAAGAGTAAGTGATGCTTTTGCACTTAAAACACCTAAAGCAAGTCAATTTGGAAAGGCTTGTTCTTTGTCAAACTCATCATGTTGTGAGCTGAGCAAAAGGGTTGCCACAATCCTCTGTTCTTTCCTTCACTAATGAATGCAACACTAGTGATGGTTCCTTTTAGATACTTGAGAGGGTTAGAGAGAGAGAGAGAGAGAGAGAGAGAGAGAGAGAGAGAGAGAGAGAGAGAGAGAGAGAGAGAGAGAGAGAGAGAGAGAGAGAGAGAGAGAGAGAGATGCATGGATTGGGTCCCAACCAACCCTCTCAAGGCCCCCCGAACCGTAATGTATACAGATGTAATACCTTAATAGACGGCTCTACTCAATTGTATGGAATTCCGCCGATAATTCTTCAAGATGAAGCACCTTTGGGGTTGAATGGATGCACCAACGAGATCCAACTCGATGCAAGGTTGGATTGTAAGGGGTATGCCTGCCTCATCTATTAAAAAGATCAATTTTAAGTAGCAAATCGAGCGACATTGTTGTGGACTTCCCAAAGAGATATGAGATTATTGCTTATTACAGAAATCTGAGTCAATACAACAACTGATGGGACATGCTAAGCAAGGGTTTGCTATGCATTCAAGTAACTTGACTTATTTGACAGATCAACTTTCGACAAATGATGACAGAAGAAGAGGAAAGAAAGATTCATGTCCCGTAGTGATAGAGGAACAGAATGCCGAATACCTCAAAACGGGAAAGTGCTTTGATTGTGGGGAACAAGGACATATGTCTACGCGGTGCCTCAAAAAGGCACAAGAATGAGAACGACTAACAGACTGAAATAGAACTGGGCGAGAAGATTTCGCCTTAGAACAGATATTGGATAGGAAACTGAAAGGGATACTGATGTGTTGATAGTATTTTGCTTTATGACTTTATGAATGAACAACTTTGAAATGGGAATTCCCGAAGATGACTTGAATTTATGTATGAAATTAATGTGTTTGGAAGATCTTGTTATTTGTGTACAGATAACATGTGAAATTGAGAATGAGATGGTAAGGAATTCGCATATGAATGCAACTGGGAGCAATGACGGCTCAAGAATGAACCCGATCATGATTCAAGATAAGAATCTTGAATTTTGAATGACGATGATGAGTGATGATTCCCATATGAATGAGATGACTGGATATTGTGGTGAGTAAGAGATGAGATGGCTACACAGGGATCTAGGTGCATCAAGACTTTTGAACAGATGAGATGTCTAGACTGAATGATTGAAACACTGTGTTCAGTATGAACTAAGTGTGTGATTTGTGAACTGGAATCCTGGAAATGAATCTTGAGTGCTCACTCATGTGATTGTGTTTGAGTGCAAGTTTGAAAGACAAAATGATTCCAACATTTTGGTCTTGAGAATCTATGGACATGACCGCAATAAGAATTAGTTAATCAAACATTAGTGAGGTCTGGCGTGGATCTAGATGCGATTACTAAACACATTGCTAGGAATCATGGTCCTAGATCTGGATGGATTTTTATGTGATATGATCCTAGTGTGATGTGAATGTTCAGTGAATGTCGTCTTTGTGCAAGTTTTGGATTTGTGTCGTCTAGTGTTTCGGTACTTAAGAGTTAGCTCTACTGAATTGTATGGCTTATGTATGATTTTCTAGGTGTAATCGAGGGCGATTACAAAGGGGGGTATGTCACAAGCTGATGACATGGCACTGATGACGTAGACATCTGTATGGAATCTCGGAAAATGCGTTGACATGTTGACGTGGCAGGCTGTATGGATTTCCATAAAACGCACTGGCTGTCACGTGACACATCCCAACCCTATGTGTCCGTGGACAAGCTACACCATAGCAGGGTTCAGTTCAATCAATTCAGTCAGTTCAATCAGTTTAGATTAGCAGTGATATGGCACTTTTGTGAGTTTATTCATAGACCGTGCATGCCCAGTCACTTAGTGATGCATATCCTCCGGTTGCACACAGCCTGATCATCGGAATTCCCATCAGAACCCATTAGCATCAGTTAGGGGAATTTTCTAGTGCATTTAGCCTATTTTCCTATTTTTGGTTATTTTCACTTATTATTTTTAAGTGACTTTCCAACAAAAGTAGGTAGGGCAATTTTGCTAAGTTAATATATAAGCAAACCCAAGTTAGCACTAAATGGTAGAAGAGGCAGCAGGAGCACCTTGCTCAACAGGCAACTTCTCGGCAAGACCAACCCCCACGACTACTCTGGCGTTTTCTCCACAGAAGACCTAGCGTTTTTGCATCAGATCAGCCTTGGCGATTTGCGCACAGCAGATCAGCCCCGGCGTCATCACGACACAACAGATCAGCCTAGCGTTTTTGCATTTGCAGAACCCCGGCGACAGAAGGACCAATTTCAGCCCTTGGCGTTTTTGGATTTCAGCAAGAAATTAAGACCGGCATTATTCACCTAAAGTGTAGCAGATTCAGCCCGTAAAGACCATCAGTTTTCAACCCTAAGAAACCTCATTTTTCAGCCAAGAAAACGCAGCCAAAACAGTCATTTTCAGCCACCGAAACAGTCCCGAAATTCAGCGATTAGAAGATCTCAGATTTCAGCCATCGTCGTCGTCGTCGTCGTCATCGTCGTCGTCGTCATCGGCATAGACCAAGTTGCATAGTCCATTGCATACGCATTGTACACCTTTGTGCAATCAAAGTAGACCACTCTCGCCGACGAGAGTGGGGCCTTCGGAGGAGGGTTTTACAACCTCTCGGGTGTCGTATCTCTTCTCTCTCTTTCTCTCAGTCTCATTCACTTGCTTGCATTACTCAAGAAGAACCACAAGAACCATAAGAATTTTTTTGCTGCTTGTGATCGCACGAACCCAAGTTTACTTGGGCGTGGCGATTCCTAATCGTGTTTTGTTGAAGAGTGACAGGAATCCCAAGAAAGAAGGGCTTGTCCAGCCTCCCCTTGTATCTCTTTTCACTCATTGAGAGCGGACCGTGCACTTAACGGCCGGCCAATCGACGTGAGGTGGGAAAAAGCAACCTTGGTGTGAGCGCAAGGCCGCCAAGGGGTGCGCCCGCAGAAAAGGGTAGAACTCGGGTGAAGAGAAGATCCTTCTCCAACGCGATTTGCAAGCGAAAGAACACCTCAAGAACCCTAGATTCTCACGAATCAAGGATCTCAAGAACCTCAAGAACCCAAGTTCCTCGTGAACTTAAGAACCCAAGACCCCCGGAAGGTAGACACGCAGAGAACCAAGCAAGACAAGCAAAATTTTATCGCGAGAACAAAGCCCTCAAAGAACAGAGCGACCGACAGAACAAAGAGATGTTGCGATTTTTTTCTCAAGTACAGGCGTACTTTGCACAAAATCAGGGAAAGGAGACCGTCTCAGTCTCTTCTTCTCCAAAGGATGATACACAGGATTTGCATGATTGTGTGAAGCATGATGATGATTTGAATGATAATGATTTGAAGCACAATGATAAGCATGATGATTTGGATGCCAATGATTTGCATAATGATTTGGATGACAATGACAAGCATAATGATTTGCATGATCAAGATGTGATTTGTCACAAGCATGATGAATTGCATAAAGAGGATGTGATTGTTCACTAGGATGAGGTGTTAGTGGATGCTTTTTCTAGCGAAGCTAACCTCGTTGTAGATTCGATCAGTCACGAAGATCTGATCTTGGCTTTCGAGTCGAGGTCCAAAGAACCCCCACAGGACGATTCGATCATTCAGGACGAACCGACCTTGGCTCTCGAGCCTTGGTCCAAAGAGCCCTTACAGGAAGTATTGTGTGTTCGCATGATTGATACGCACGCATTGTTCGAGTGTTCCATTCGTGAAGGTTTCCTGTATTTTAGTCAACATCGTTATGTGATCCCTTTTCCTAGGCACGCCATATTGTATGTTGAGCACGTTTCTCTCATGGATGAGCACGAATGTATGTGGATTGTCCATGAAAAGCTGAAAAGTTTGTATGTCAGGAAGTCACATTCCATGTCTCTTCCTTGGCATGACACAGTGTCCGAACGAGCACATGATTGTATGAGCACCAAGCATGGGCATTTTCATTGTGATTTGCCACAGTTGATGGATTTCGATCAAATAGAAAAGATTCGAGCGCATTGTTTGCATATGTTTGATGAACGGGTTGTCACTCCGTCTATTTGTTCATCTACATTGCATGCACAGTCTTTAGAGAAGACACGATTTTTTTCCTTCACTTTACATGGAATGGGTATATTCATGGTTTTGTGTTGGAGATTGTTTCAGGAATTTTTAGCCATGGAGATTCTTGAAGACGAAAGAAGCAGGACTCTAGACGAAGTTGAAGCAAGAAAGGAGATTCAAAAGACTTTGTGTCGCTTTCGGCGCGGCCCAAAGAAGCAAGCGTTGCAGACCTTTATGAAGTTCAAGTACCGCGCGACCCACACATCAGAGTGGGCCGGCGAAGAGTCCCTTCCAGGATTCCGGATGCTGTTGGTAATCTCCCTCGACGCCATACAGTTCGGGACCAGTACCTCACTTTGAAAAGGAGGGGATGTCACGTGACACATCCGAACCCTATGTGTCCGTGGACAAGCTACACCACAGCAGGGTTCAGTTCAGTCAGTTCAATCAGTTTAGATTAGCAGTGATCTGGCACTTTTGTGAGTCTATTCATAGACCGTGCATGCCCAATCACTTAGCATAGATGCATATCCTCCGGTTGCACACAGCCTCATCATCGGAATTCCCATCAGAACCCATTAGCATCAGTTAGAGGAATTTTCCAGTGCATTTAGCCTATTTTCCTATTTTTGGTTATTTTCACTTATTATTTTTAAGTGACTTTCCAACAAAAGTAGGTAGGGCAATTTTGCTAAGTTAATATATAAGCAAACCCAAGTTAGCACTAAATGGCAGAAGAGGCAGCAGGAGCACCTTGCTCAACAGGCAACTTCTCAGCAAGACCAACCCCCGCGACTACTCTGGCGTTTTCTCCACATAAGACCTAGCGTTTTTGCATCAGATCAGCCTTGGCGATTTGTGCACAGCAGATCAGCCCCGGCGTCATCACGACACAGCAGATCAGCCTAGCATTTTTGCATTTGCAGAACCCCGGCGACAGAAGGACCAGTTTCAGCCCCTGGCGTTTTTGGATTTCAGCAAGAAATTAAGACCGGCATTATTCACCTAAAGTGTAGCAGATTCAGCCCGTAAAGACCATCAGTTTTCAACCCTAAGAAACCTCATTTTTCAGCCAAGAAAACGCAGCCAAAACAGTCATTTTCAGCCACCGAAACAGTCCCGAAATTCAGCGATTAGAAGATCTCAGATTTCAGCCATCGTCGTCGTCGTCGTCGTCATCGTCGTCGTCGTCATCGGCATAGACCAAGTTGCATAGTCCATTGCATACGCATTGTACACCTTTGTGCAATCAAAGTAGACCACTCTCGCCGACGAGAGTGGGGCCTTCGGAGGAGGGTTTTACAACCTCTCGGGTGTCGTATCTCTTCTCTCTCCTTCTCTCAGTCTCATTCACTTGCACACACAATATCCACTCACTTTGTTCGTGATCATAGCACTCTCCGTAAGACGGAAAGCTCTCTCTTTCCCTAAGAACTAAAAGGAACCTTGAGCAATAAGGATCACTAATCTTGAGAAAATACAACATTCATTCCGCTGCATCTTACACTGGCAGGTGCTGACGTGGCAGTGCACGGAATTTCGTGTTTTTCGTTGGCTGCTTTTGGGCCAAGAAGCTTTTGAGTTTTAAGCTTTTCATGTGTTGCTTTTGTGAGAGCCCATGGGGTCTTTAAATTTTTAACTTGAGGGCCTCATGTACCCAATTTATTGACGAACGAGTGAGTAGAGAGGACCCTCGGACTTTGTACTTTACTCAAGCATTAATGTAAAAATAAATACCGAAAGGGGTGCCAGATTTTGGGGCGAATGCCTCTGGAACTATGCCGAGCCGTGTCGACTCTAGTTGAATTGTGACAGTTTGTGAAGCGTTTTAAGTGATTCTCTTGTGTGTCGTGCTAGATTTCCGACTTGGGGTGTAACAAACTGTTGATGTGTCGACCTACTGAAGAACGGAGCTATCGATCGAGGGGCTTAAACCCTAGAAGAAGCAGAAGCAACAGAAGGTGGCAGATTTTTGAAAATTGCTATGGCATGATGACGTGGCAAGCTGTACGGAGTTTTGCGTTTTGCGCTGGCTGATGACGTGGTAGGTGAAAATTGCTATGGCATGATGAGGTGGCAAGCTGTACGGAGTTTTGCGTTTTGCGCTGGCTGATGACGTGGTAGGCTGTACGGATTTCCGTAAAATACGCTGGCAGCTTTTTGGCTTTGCTTTTGGACCAGATACTTTTGAGTTTGAAGGCTTTTTATTGTAAACTGCTGTTGGGGCCTAGGGCCTTTAAATATGAGGTTAGGACTCATTCTCTGGCATGCTTCCTGGAGAAGGTGCAGAGTCTGGAGTACCTGCCTGTACTGTGTTGATGCAATATAAAGAAATACTGAAAGGGGCGCCAAGGTTTGGGGCCAATACTCTCTGGGGTGAAATGCCGCTACTCCGTGTCGCGTGTCGTCTCTCTCTCTCTCTCTCTCAGTTTTGTTTTATTGAAGTGTTAAAAGTCTATTTAGTTTGTTCTTTTCTATTGGCACGTGGTGCCCGTCTTGTGATAGTGGTATCAGAGCATCAAGCGTGTGCTTTTTTGATGTTTTTCTCAAGGACAATACCATGCAGATGTCTATAGCTACCAAGCCGCACACTTCCAAGGACTTGGCAAGCTTTCAAGAAAAAGAAACTTGCCCGAAGCTATATGGTTTCTGACATCTTCCTTCGGAGTGCAACTTCTGGCAAAGGGGGGTATTCTGAAATGCTTGCCACGAAAACCCTAGCAGATTATAACTTGAAGTTTCTCGATATCTCCCAGTAGATGTCTCTTCACGAGTAGATGACCTTGGAGATCCTGTGCGATTGCTATCTTGGGACTACCATCGCCGCCAACGAAAACACTCTTTGTCCAAGAGCTGATGGACCATGCCGTGCTCGGCTACGACCTCATGGAAGGAACCTAACCCTAATCTTTGGTGCAGGTTCCAGGATGGAAAGCCGATCGACTTTTCGAGCTCGGCTAATGTCGAGATTGCTTTTTAAGTGTGAAATTTGTTTGAGAACTTGTTTGGTTATCTTGTTTGCAATTTGTTTGAAATGGATGGTATCTGTTTTGAACCTGTTTTGGTGTCGATTTGAAATGTTTGACTCTGGTTTTAATACTGGTTTCATTGATTGGTGATTTTTACTCCCGAGTGGAGAAGTGAGAAATACTGTTTTGGTATTGTTTGAACGTCGAGACGACGTAGGCCGATGCCTGGGGAGCGTTTCGTTGTATGTTTGAAAACCGCGGGACAACGCAGGCTGATGCTTGGGGAGCGTTCCGTTGTATGCTAGAAAACCTCCGAACGACGCAGGCCGATGCCTGGGAGCGTTTGGTTGTATGCTTGAACCTCCAAGCGACGCAAACTGCGGTCTGGGGAGCGTTTGGTTGTACAGTCCTCTGACCTCATGGCTCGGACCTTTTTAGGTTATTTGCGGAGGGAGTGACGAGGTAGTCGTTGAGTAGCTTCATACCGCAGACTGTTTGTCTCGGGGGAGTGCTCAACGACGATGTTTGTTGTGTCTTGCAACATTTGTGTTGCATTGTGATATGCCAATTACTGAATATTCTTGATTGGATGAGATTGCATGGGTAGGTTATTTTAGTGCATCAAGACACCCGTGGAAGATTAGTACGGTTTGGGTGTGATGGCTAATTTTACTACGCCGGAATATCAAGAGTTCCGATTTGGACGAAAGGAGAAGCTAACTCCTCGATCAAAAGAGCAAAAAGGAGAAGCTAACTCCTTAATAAAAAGAGCAAACTGATTGTCCCTTGGAATGTTGTTTTGCAGATATGTTGTAATCGCGGACGATTACTCTCTTTCAAGAAGGGGAGATGTAACAAACTGCTGACGCGTCGATCTACTGAAGAACGGAGCTACCGATCGAGGGCCTAAACCCTAGTAGAAGCAGAAGCAACAGAAAAAGCAGCAACAGATTTTCGAAAATTGCGTAGCTGTTGATGACGTGGCAGATTTTCGAAAATTGCGATGGCATGATGACGTGGCAAGGAATTCTGCGTTTTGCGCTGGCTGATGACGTGGCAAGCTGTACGGATTTTCGTAAATTATGATGGCAGCTTTTTGGCTTTGCTTTTGGACTAGATGCTTTTGAGTTTGAAGGCTTTTTATTGTAAACTGCTGTTGGGGCCTAGGGCCTTTAAATATGAGGTTAGGGCTCCTTCTTTGGCATGCTTCCGGGAAAAGGTGCAGAGTATGGAGTACTGGCTTGTACTGTGTTGATGCAATATAAAGAAATACCGAAAGGGGCGCCAAGAAGCAACAGAAAAAGCAGCAACAGATTTTGGAAAATTGCGTAGCTGTTGATGACGTGGCAGATTTCCGAAAAGTGCGATGGCATGATGACGTGGCAAGCTGTACGGAATTCTGCGTTTTGCGTTGGTTGATGACGTGGCAGGTTGTACGGATTTTCGTAAATTATGCTGGCAGCTTTTTGGCTTTGCTTTTGGACCAGATGCTTTTGAGTTTGAAGGCTTTTTATTGTAAACTTCTGTTGGGGCCTAGGGCCTTTAAATATGAGGTTAGGGCTCATTCTCTGGCATGCTTCCGAGAGAAGGAGCAGAGTCTGGAGTACCTGCTTGTACTGTGTGGATGCAATATAAAGAAACATCGAAAGGGGCGCCAAGGTTTGGGGCCAATACTCTCTGGGGTGGAATTCCGCTACTTTGGTCGCGTGTCGTCTCTCTCTCTCTCTCTCTCTCTCTCTCTCTCTCTCTCTCTCTCTCTCAGTCCTGTTTTTATTGAAGTGCTATAAGTCTGTTCAGTCTGTTCTTTTCTATTGGCACGTGGTGCCGGTCTTGCGACATGGGGTGCCCAAGTCTGTTACAGAGGGGACTTTTACTTCCTTCCTGATTCCTGAAGGAAGAGTCAGGATGCCATGACCGTTCCAAAAAGGGGTTGCTCTCATGGGAGAGGGAGATGATATTTGTTTCAAGGAGTAGATGTGCAAGGTTTGGATGGTGGAGAAGGATTTGATCTTTAAAAAAAAAAGTGGGAAAAAGAACACTTTTGGAGTACGCTATTTTGAGGCGAATAATTGGAGCATCAGGAAGAGTTTTGACAAGAGTTTTTTTTCAAGGTTTTTGAAAAAGAACTTGTGTGAGACTTGAAGGAAAGCTTAGAGAAGGAGGGAAGAAATGAGGGGGTTCTCTCGAGTTATTTTTCCTCTCTCTCTCTCTCTCTCTCTCTCTCTCTCTCTCTCTCTCTCTCTCGCAACCTACCTAAAGACTGAAAAGGTGAAGAAGTTTTGGGGGGAAAATGATGACAACAAGAAAACTTGCAAAGGGCGAGATTTTCTCTCTCGGGTCCAAAGGGTGTACATGTTTTTGAAGGTGCAGGAGAGCAAGGGGAAACCTGAGGTGACGTTGTTTCTAAAGTAATGAAATCAAGTCTTTTTGTTTACTCGATCTTTCGAAGAGAACTAGACGAACATAATGAGTTAAATTTGTCAGAATTAGACAAAGAACGACAAGAATTTTGCAAGCTCAAGCCGATTGTCTCTCTGAGGGTTTGCCTAGAGAGCTATCTCCTAAGAGATGTGAGATCACACCCTTGATTTGATACCCGGCCGTATGCCACCGAACCGGCCACCCTACAGAGTGAGCGAACCCCATAATGAGAAAATTATGAACCAAGCAAGAGAACGTCTCGAAAAGAGTCTAATTCAACCTAGTAGCTATCACAAGACATGCACCACGTGCCAATAGAAAAGAACAGATTGAACAGACTTTTAGCACTTAAATAACAACTGAACTGAGAGAGAGAGAGAGAGAGAGAGAGAGAGAGAGACGACACGCCACACGGAGTGGCGGAATTCCACCCCAGAGAGTATTGGCCCCAAACCTTGGCGCCCCTTTCGGTATTTCTTTATATTGCATCAACACAGTACAAGCCGGTACTCCAAACTCTGCACCTTCTCCAGGAAGCATGCCAGAGAATGAGCCCATGGCCTCATATTTAAAGGCCCTAGGCCCCAAAAGCAGTTTACATGAAAAGCCTTCAAACTCAAAAGCTTCTGGTCCAAAAAGCAATGCCAAAAGGTTGCTAGCCTAAAGCATGGAATTCCGTGCAACTGCCACGTCAGCACTGTCAACGTGTTTTGCGAAAATTTGCCACGTGAGCATTGTCTTCACAAATTGCGGAG
Source organism: Adiantum capillus-veneris (assembly GCF_014529385.1). Classification (NCBI taxonomy): domain Eukaryota; kingdom Viridiplantae; phylum Streptophyta; class Polypodiopsida; order Polypodiales; family Pteridaceae; genus Adiantum; species Adiantum capillus-veneris. Next base: position 90,052,298 of record NC_140934.1, read on the forward strand.
ATCGTAAAGTTCTGCCACGTCATCAGTTGGCTGCGCAAGCTGTTTGTGGGTCTTGCTTTATTTTAATCCTTTATGTCACTTGGGCCCCATCAGGCAGGGTCCCATAAGTTGGTAGGACTTCTTCTTTTGTTGCTTGTTCTTCTTAGGGTTTAGGCCCCTCGGTCGTGATCTGAAGGTAGGCTCTACTCTTCGCTAACTTGACACATCAGCAGTTTGTGACATCTCCCCTTCTTGAAAGAGAGTAATCGTCTTCGATTACAAAAACAACTCAAGTTGGCTTAAAAATTTCCGAGGGTCATTCCGAGGGACAATCAATATGCTGTTTTCTTTTTGCTAAGGAGTTGGCTTCTCCTTTCGGCTCTTTTGATCAGGGAGTTGGCTTCTCCTTTTGTCTAGATCGAAACTCTTGACATTCTCACACCCAGACGCGTGTGTCTCGATGCACTAAAATTACACACTCAGGCAATCTCATCCAATTAGGAATATTCAGTGGTTGGCACATCACAATGCAACACAAATGCTCACATATGCATGTTACAAGACATAAAAACATAAAGCCGCCGATGAACACTCCCCCTGCAAATAACCCATACTGCATAATGTTTTTTTTTTGTTTTTTTCGTACTACCTATCGTAGCTATCCACCTTGTAGTGATGGCTTGTATCAAGTGTTCTGATGCGCATTGCAACATCTGCTCAAATGACTTCGCATGCCGGATCAATCCAGTGTTGGTCTCTGTCAGCATCATACCACCCCATCCACCCAAAAAAAAAAAAAAACCCACCATGTGATCTTTGCTTCTGCTTCCAATTGTTTGGAAACGTGACAACTAAGAATGCTGTAGTAAAACTCTACCTAGAGTTATGTAGAAATTGCTTCCTAGAATGCTTTTGGAAATTATGCCAAGTCACTTTAGTTAAACTTGTAGAGAAATTGTCTGCAAAACCGTAGTTGCACTTCTTGTTAGTCTTCCTTCATTGAGCACCCATACATTGCAATAAGGTGGACCGGCATCACCACCGTGTAGCACATCATTCAAGAACAATAAAGTCGCCAATCTCATGGCCCTTGTGGCTACTTGCTCTAGTGACAAATGTATTGGGGGATTTTGTTCTGATATGGATTCCATCTCCCCCACACGCTTGCACAAGGTCCCATACCATCCCCCTCATTTACCAGCATGACTCTCATCAACATATAGTCACGTTCCACCCATCAGTTTGTGCAGCCATCTTATACTCCTTATCCATAAATATTTCCACTCCCATGGATCCTACTTCGCAGAAGACTCCACAGAGAGACCATGGGAGATGCTGATACCCTAGGTATGCACGTACTAGGCATATGCTAAGAGGGCTATTTGTTTGTTCTCTGCGATTCTGGCTGGCACAAGGTTGCAACAGTGCGCTATCCTTCTCCTAGAATATATGTGAATGGTGCTGGATGCAGACAAAATGGCCCGGACACTGTACTTCCTTACAATCAATTAAGCAATGAGGGCTATGCAGGGGTTAGTCTTAATGGATTCTACAAACAGGCCCACAGAGATGTGTGTACTAGACCCTGTTTTATGGGAAGGCTTTGTGTGTTACCCGTAGTAGGATAGGAGTGTGAATTGATCTGTGCCGATAAGTGTGTAAAGCCACTTTCGTGATATGGGGGATCTCCCCCCAAATCCCCCCCCCCCCCCCCCCCCCCCCCCCCCCCCCCCCCCCCCCCCCCCCCCCCTTTCCCCTTCCTGGAAAGGAAAACACAAGCAACAAGGTGACGATCAAACCCCTAAAATTTGTCAAGTCCAGCATCAGTTGTGTTTTCTGAAATCAATTTGTCTAATGTGCAGGATTGATTGATTTATTTATTGACAAGGGTGCCAATGAAGTTCGTTTTCTTATTTGTTGTTTATGTGGCCATTTGCAGGTTGGTTGGGGAACACGAATTACACCTATAATCCAGCTACCAGAGAAATCACTGTCTGTCGACCTAGTGCAACAGCTAGCTTGGCAACGATCTGGTGCCATGGTCAGACCGACAATTGAGCTTAGGTAGCATTGAAACTTCAAAGTTTATCGTGATTCTTATGTATCATATCCTAGTGGAGTATCTTGATAAATGTAGTGCTGGGCTTACTACTTCTCCTCATTCCGCAACGTACTTCGAGAACCTAGATATATAATAGAAGGCTCTATTGGCTGGTGGTTTTTTTGGGGCTTTGACAACTATGATAATTAGATTGTTTGCCGCACAAGCTTAGTTTCAGACTTGATTTACTGTAGATTTTCCCATTAGCTATCTTATACTTCCTTTTGAGACTAATAATCTAATTTGGTGGTATTTATTTCTTGGAATGAGGCTACTGATCTGCCTTCTCTGGCTGTTGTTTGTACCAACCTCTGACCTATAGCCAGTGTGAAGCTTAGGCAACTCGTAAATGCCACATATAAGGTTTATTGCAAATAGTAATATGCTTTTTTATACAGCTTCAGTAATATGTTCCTTACACAGCTTCAGCTTCTCTGAAGCTTTTAAACTTAAAACGCATTCACATGTATTTTTACACATCTTGTAATAGGATGCACTGATGGATTGATCTTTATGCGCAGTATCACACCGACGTTTGGAGGGAGAAACGCTGGCTGGAGAGCTGAAATAGTTCACTTTCCCAAAGAGAAATTGAGTTTGGCTGGTGGCTTTGCCCATACAATTCAACCCACTGTGTTTGCCTCAGTTGCGGTCAGTTTCACTCTTTTCTAAGGGCAGCTAGCAATCAGGCTTTCTTGCTAGCACTCAACAGTTTGATATAGGGCTTATTTCTCGCTTGGTCTTGCCGGTGGATTAAGCAAGCTGTTTTTAGTCGAGAATTATCTCTGCTTATTCTACTGAACGTCTGTATTTTCGGCTAGATGTTCTAGGATTTCGTCTGGGGGATGGGAGAGGGTTGAAGGGTTTTGTATTTTTATGCAGATGGCTTTTCTAATTATGCTTGTGAACAGGTTGGAAGGTCGAAGCGAAATGGGACTCATTCTGGAAATTCTGGTTTTGAGTTGGTGGTTGAGACACCGGTGGACAATGTTAACAGGACATCGTTCACTCTCAAATTGAACAGTGGGGTGGAGTTCTGACAGGTGGTCTGTTGATTTTTGTTGCATGTCTTTTTGAAGATGTAGACTAGAGTTGCAAAGTGTGCGCTTCAACTTGACCTCTGCGCTCAACTTGCTACCCCAGTAGTGCTTGTAAATTACCTCATGTAAATGTACATAGATAATACATGGTATATGTTTATAGAATGTTTACAAAATGTCAATCAGCTTCTCTGTTGTACTGTTCCAACCTATTCTTTTTTGCTCAAGAAGGCTATGAATGATGCATTAATGGAAGATGGCAGTGAATTCTGGGGTTTTAATTTTGGTTTTGCTTAAATATTGATCTCTTTGTTGCTGAAGCTTTGTTACGGAGTATATGGTTCGTGTGCTTGATGATGCTCATGGTCTGCATGTGTGTGGTTGAGCCCAGTTTTGTTGTCAGAGATTAGGAGCTGTAAGAGATGATGATACATTCATTTATATCAGATTTATACTGACCTTCACTCAAGCCTTGACTGAAAATTTGCTGTGGAGGGTCTGCATCTTCAAGTGAGCAGAGGAACCAGTCCTAGGTGTGCCAGAAAGCTTGGACAACTTATGTTTTTTGATGTCCCTCAAGACAGAAGAGGGTTCAAGGAAAAACTGATTTGGCTTTTGTGTGCAACGAAACGCCTTGTTTGCTACAAGAAAAGCTACAAACCTCTTTTCAAGGAGAATGAAACCTCTCATTTCTAGGTTTGTATTGCTTAGCTTGGAGGAGGAATGTCAATAGTGGCCTCGTGACGATCTCACGACGCTTGTAGAGGAAGATGTTAACGTTTATAGCTCGTTGCCAAACCCATTGTCCTTGATTTGTGCCAAGTCTCGCACGTCTTTGTGGATATTGAACTTTTCTTTGACTATATATTTTTTAGTATGTTTTTGTTGACTTTGCTCCCAATGGAAGAGATAGGACCTTTCCCTTCCAATCATGATGTTATTTGGCCCTCCATTGAAAATTGTACGCACGGCAGCCCAATTTGCTCCAGCCTCATCAGCTATAAATCTTGCAAAGTCTGTTGATAGATAACCTTCTTGAGCCAAAACATCATTAAGAGATCTCCAAAACAAGACTTGTGTGTCTGTATCCCCCTCTTTGGTGTCACAAACCGCTATAACCATCAATCCCTTCAAACTAAAAAAAGTAACAAATCTTGCCACAAGTCTGCAAATGATGCAATGACAAAATGCTACAACACATAAAAAAACTACCTTGCATCATAGACAGAGCATGACATAGTTGCCCATCCATTTATTCTGTGTGTGTGAGATCAAAATGTACCCAAGGAACACTCAAATCTCCATTTCCTTCTCGACGCATGTGATTGACAAGGTCTATACTTGACCCTGGACCTTTTGTTGGCATCTTAAAGATGTAGCATTTATCATTTGTCCCATCTTGTCTAGGGAAACGACTCCCATGAAAGTGACGAAAGTGACATTTTGTCTTTAAAAACACGATGTGGTCAAACCCATCTCCAACAATTGAGTCTTGTTGTCTTTTCTCAATGTCTACCATTATCTTAAATCTATAAAAACCCAGTAAAAAATTGAAATAACTTTATTGCACTTAAAAATTTAAATGTTCAATGTTTTACTTTTGATTTTGAACTAGTGAAATGATTTCTTCCAATATATTTGAGAGCTTTGACTCCCCATTTTTATTTCATATGAACCAACAATAGCGTCAACCAATAATTGTCTGGCGACAATCATCTGAACTCTTCTTGGTCCACTGCTTCTATCCACCTTCAAGACACTTGCAACCATCTTCCGTATTCTCTCTATTGTGGCTCTTGACGTACTTGCTTGAACTTCATGCAAGTGATGACCTAATCATCATTCTTGTAAGATTTGGATCTGAGGGCAAAATGTAGTACACTTTGCAAGAATAAGGACTCACAGAAAACAACCTTTTTGCAATAATGACAAGTGATACGTCCGTTTTCGTCTTCACATAGAAGCCCTTTGCTTACTTTTTTATCTAGGTAACCATGAAAGAAGGATACATTGAACTTGGTGTTGTTCAAATAATACCGGCAAAGAACTCTATGACAAACTAATGAACCCAAGCAATAACTAAGCCTAACAATACAATTTATGGACATGTTAGTTTTATGTGGCCTAGTCCAAAGATGACCATCAAATTTTTGCTCCATCCCTTTCATCCTCTTACAACCTTCTTCAACGGGGGGTAGCTCAAAGGAAATGTCACCATCATAAACCTGTCGAAGCTTAGTCACCTGTTTGATTTTTTTACTATTGTTTATCAGGTGTTGTAGTCTAAAACATGTTTTGCTACCTAAAATCCAAGGGATGATGGAGTCTTTTGTCAAATCATGCACGTCATCATCACTAGAGTCCAATCTGTGTTTTTTATCAACAAGCTTTGTTTCCTCTTGCATTGATGGATTGTTTATCTCAAAACAATCTTCTTTTACACATGGACTGTTGTTGATGCTTGTTATTCCTGGCTTAGCACCAAAATCACTCTCGCCACTATCTGTAATATAGAGCATATCACTAGAATGTTCAATGAAATACTCAGAAGAGAGAGTAGAGTCCAGTAAAAAGTGCTCATTTTCGTCAATATCCCACTCTGAATGGGTTTCAATATACATTTTTTCCAACCCGATGTAAACTATTGCTATCAAATAGGTAAATTTGTAAGTTGGAGGCAGAAGACACTAAAGATAATATCTGTTGAGCAAGAGTTTGTTGTGTCGAAGCTCTACTTCCCTAGTGTGAGTCTCTTTTCCAAGTGTCCAAGAGATAGTTACTCTGTCCATCTCCATAGCAAGACAAAGGAAGCAGCTGCTTGTCTAGACCTAATAAGAATTTCTTACAAAAGTATAAAACATAATGTTAAAAGAGAATGCATATATTTTTACTAATGTAAGCTGTTTTGCAGTAAGAGAGCACAAATCTTCTTCATAGAATCAGTGAATGCCACATCATAAATGACAACAGCTACAATCATAATTTAATATCCTCTCATAGTTGTTTTATAAATAATACCGATGGCTTCAATCATAACTTAATATCCTCTCTCCAATCATAAAATTAGGTAAAAACGATATATTTACGAGGTAAAAGAGACTCGCAATCATTACACATGCAATTCAGTCCACGAAGTACACCTATTTTTGAGAATATAAATACAAAAACTAAGAGGTTTTTTTTTCATAAATTTGTAGGTATTACGAAAAAAATCCACTAAATTTTCCAAAACCTAAGTTTTTTCGACCACCTAAAGTTTGATAATAAAATTAATACGTTTTTCAAGTTTTAAAACCCTAAAGTTTACTAATAAACCTTGAACTTTTCTTATAAGCGATGAAAGCTTCTCAATTGTGAAATGATGGCGCGAGCAGACTGGGTAGATTTTATTCTAAAAAACCATTCCTCTCCTCCTCCATCTCTCCCTCCATGCCTTCACCCCACACGCTGAGGGAGAGATGGAGGAGGAGAGGTCTTTTGGTTTAACTAATGCTGAAGGCGTACTTAGCGGCATGGGGAGCGTCACCTGCAGAATCCGTGACAACAGAATCCGTGCATAGCGCATGCTAGCGACAACACCGCATAAAATATACCTGCTCAGCTGTCCAAGGGGTGGCGTGATGGACATGTCTTCTACCTCTGTCCGTCTGCACGGCGCGCTGATAGATAGCGTGCTCATACTTAGGATTGACTCAAAGAAAAATGATGACGTGTTGCATGGTCCCTATGTAGCTCAATGTAATTACAGAGTTGTCGATCTGCCAGAGAGTCGATCTGATACCGATCAGTCGTCAATCATGGTTGAGTGATGACCTGGTACAGAGTCTTTCTGGACCTTGAATCTGTCTATTTCTACATGTCAAAGCAATGCACCTTGAGTCAGTATTTAAATTGGACGGTAGGAGCTGTGACAAGGCGTTACCCTCAAAAACTATAGTTAGAAATATAGATGTTGCCTTTGCTTTCAACTGTTTGAAATGCTTGCTTAGCTTTGCTCTGCCACTAGAGGATTGAAATGCTCGCTTTGCTCTGCCACTACTAGAGGATTGAAATGCTCGCTTAGCTTTGCTCTGCCACTACTAGCTTGACTGTCACCGCCGAAAAATGCTTTGCTCTGCCACTAGAGGATTGAAATGCTTAGCTTTGCTCTGTCACTACTAGAGGATTGAAATGCTTGCTTAGCTTTGCTCTGCCACTACTAGAGAATTGAAATGCTCGCTTAGCTTTGCTCTGCCACTACTAGCTTGACTGTCACCGCCGAAAAATGCTTTGCTATGCCACTAGAGGATTGAAATGCTTAGCTTTGCTCTGCCACTAGAGGATTGAAATGCTCACTTTGCTCTGCCACTACTAGAGGATTGAAATGCTTGCTTAGCTTTGCTCTACCACTACTATAGGATTGAAATGCTCGCTTAGCTTTGCTCTGCCACTACTAGCTTTACTGTCACCGCCGAAAAATGCGTCATGTTTTTGCTGGGATTCTCATCAATTTGTACATAAGCTCGTGCACTAGCTGAGGGTGGAACACACGGTTGAGTAGTGTGGTTTGCAAGAAATCCCAAATAGGTGCAGAACGATCTAAGCCAACACGTGAGGGAGGCAGTTCATTGTAAACTCTGGGTATGGTTTGCAACACAGCTTTGTTTTAGCTTCCTCGAGTATGTCATGTGTAGCCTAGGGACCCGTAATCCAGCGAGTTAGTAAATCGTATTGGGCAAGGCCTTGCGGTTGCCTGCATCATGTATGATCAGCAATTACAAATCCTTGTCAGGCAGTGCATTATATTATAGATACATGCTTGCAATACAAACATATTAATGAGGGTGCCAATGACGTTTTGCAGATGAGGACAGGGACAAAATATATAATATACCCACACTATTAAGTATATATATTTCATTTTTTAGATCATTCCACAATGTGCAATTGTTGGTTTGCTGTTGTGGATTTCCCTTGATGTGTTTTTGGGTTGCATTCAATGGGGCAGGTCTCTGGTTCAAAGATTTTTGATTTGTTTGAATGGTGGTAACTTTTTCATGTTTTGAAAGTGTCCGTAGGGAAAAAATACCAATCTATGAGTAGGCTAGCATAGCGTGTTGGTCAAGAATGACCTTTGTCAATAGCTCAAGCCCCGCCCAAGCTTGGACACGCTTCCGTCCATTTCCCATTGTGTACAACCAATGATTTTTGACATGTTGGCTTCCACATCTACGTGCCCAAATGTGGGCACCCGATGTGTAAGCAACCTAAGAACATCGAGGATCATAGTCCAATGAGATTTGTTTAGCTGCAAGTCCTTGGAGGCCAAAACGAATGCCTGTGTGTATTATGGGCAGAGCATTGCTGACATCCACGCTTGATAGGGTTGGCTATGTCTCTTCGATGGGTTCTTTTATTGTTTCACTTAAAGGAAGACATGGAGAAACAAAACATTTGAGAGAAGATACGATTGAGAAGTGGGATCCAATATGGCAAAGACTCAATGCAGAATTTGAAAAGAATCTTGTGGGTGATTGGGTAGATCTTTGAGGCAAACTTTTTTTTGTCTGTGATGGTAACCACAGGTTGAAAACTTGGATGCGACGAATTGAAGAAGGCAAGTGCTTCTTTTCTCTTTTGTTTGAGTTTAAATATACATTGTTGCACTTGAAAATTTAATTTGGATGATGTTTTTTTTGTAGAGCACTCTGAGGATGAAAAATATCATGTGCAAATTCGTTGTGAATTTATTGAGATAGATAAAAAGAAGGAAGCAGAGTTGATTTTGAGTCGATACAACAAAAGAGTAAGAATTATATGGATTATTGTTGCTCAATTCTCTGGTTGTAATGTGTTTTTTCATTTGCTTATCCGCCAACTCTTGCTTTTAGAATCTTGCGGGCTACAGCTCCACCCAACTTGGCACATGAAGTATTTATGTTTCAGAAGTTTGGTATAGCAAACAAGTCGAGCATAATGGAATATCTCACTCCTGAGTAGAGATCTTGGATGGAGGTTGAGCTTAAATTGGAGGCTAGACATAACCAGGGATTGTGCCATGGTACTCAACGCCATGCATTTTGATTGCTCAACTTGTTTGGAAGGTATGTAATGCTCAACTTGTTTGGGATAATAGGTACATTTCTTTAAAACATTTAAATTGCAACTACTTGAGAATGAGTATGTCTTAAACTACTTTGAGGGAGCCTTAGTTGAAGGTTACAAGTTACGCATGATTCTATGTTCTCAAATAAGCCTTCAATTTTCATGTGGGAAGTCTATTCAAAAGTGTCAAGTTATGGATTGGGTTACGATTTGTATAATACCCTAAATTCCCACGTGGGATGCCTTTGCAGAGGTGGCAAGTTATGGATGGAATTTTGGCTTGAAATATGCCTTGAATTCCCATGTGAGAAGCCTTTGCAGAGGTGGCAAGTTATGGATGGAGTGATGGTTTGAAGTATACCTTGAATTCCCGTGTGGGAAGCCTATGCAGTCATGGATTTGTTTGTGTTGTGTTGCTAATGGCTCATAAAAACATTGTTAAATGATTGTTTTGCTTTGAAGGGGAGATGGGAGTCCTTTTTGGCTGATGAAAAGAGAAGGCTTAGAACTTTAGGTCTTCTCGGGGAGGATTTCAAAAAGAAGATGAATGAAGCTTCAAAGAAGGAAGAAGAAAAAATGAAAGATAACAGATATAAGTACCTTTCTATTGCAAACCCTGCACCTGGTGAAGAGTTTTTTACTATGATATTTGACAAGGATTGGCATGACAAAACAATGGTAGGGATTACTCGGGATAAATTATAAGGCTTGTGCGCCCCAAAGATCACAATAGAGAGGTATGTTTTATTTCATCTTAAACTTTGATTTGTTATTTCATGTGCATTGTAATTAGTACATTAATTTTTGGATCGATGATTGTAATTCGATAGAAGCAAAGAACTTCTTCATGTGATGATTTTGACCAAAGTTAAGGACTCCAAGGGAGGTCATTTTGCAGACTATAAGAAACTTAAAGCCTACATGAGGCAAGAGACCTTTGGCAGGGAATGTTTGGTGAAGCAACAATTATTATTGCTAAGTTTGAGGTGGAGGGGCCTTTATTGCCAAAAACAGTTGAGGTCTTTTTTAAGGCATCTAGGAAGACACATGTTTCATTGGCTTATACTCATGTTTTGGCAAACATGAAGAGTGCTTCAGATTATGCCTCTTTACTCGAAGTGATGCATGCAAGCAAACGTCTTGTGTACAGGTATTGGATTTCTTGAATACTAATTTCACTTCATGATGATGTATTATATTGTCTCATTTTTATATTGATTTTTCATTGAATTGTATGCGGCTGAGGATGATAGAGTCTATGCCGGATGATGTACAAAAATGGTTAGATAAAGAGGATGAGAATACTATGTTCTAGTCAACACTCTTGGAAAAGGGTATTACACCTTGGGAGTGCTCTCATTGTCCATGGTGCCTGAGTATCCTGTAGGTGTTATCCCAAAGAGCGAGCAAGAGATTCATGCTCGTAAGTGAACTACAATCTCTTGTATGAAGTACTATATTAGTAACAGAATTTTGTTGATCTTTTTTTTTTGTGAACTTTTGTATAGAAAGGTTTTTTGGAAGAGAGTCCCATCTCTAATGATGGTGTAATCTCACCCCAAGCTACATACATTGAGCCATCCACCAAGCCAACCTCACGTGTAAGGAAAGGTAAAAAAAGTATACAAAAACCCTCCCAATGTGTGCCTGTAGATGCTGATGTTGAGGAGGAGAGATTTCCAATTTCTCTTCCACCAAAAAGATCCACGTTAGATGCTTTGTTATTGGATGTGGAAGCAATTGATGACCTAGCATGGCATAGGTAAGACTTTCTTATTTCTCTAAAAAGTTATATTACCATAACCTACTCTTACCATAATCATTTGGTTTGTGTTAGTATTGAAATGTGGTTCAAGAAAACACTAATCTATGATGGGTGTGAGTATGCATTGAAGGGGGAAATCTCCCAATATGTGGCAAGGTTGATCTTTGCAGACTTCCCTACGTATGTTAGTTGATGGTATTCACAATCACACTACATGTGAACTTTTTTTATGTCATTTGGGAGGCTTCATGTTCGTTATAGAATGCATATATGTTATGATGTAATTTTTCATTTTAACTTGAGTGTGTAGTTAATGTAAAAGTTGTTCCCGAGTGGAACCACTTTTCCACTGCCTTGGCCAGTGGTGTCATGGAAATTGCCGATGTTCACTTGGCAGATGAGGGTTTCATGGTGACTTTGTCTCTTGCACAACATTTGGGAGATCTTGTCATGCAAGCTAATAGATTTAGTTTGAAGCTCCATCGCTCGTGGACTTTGATGTGTGATGAATCTCACTCTTGGATAATTTTATCGAAAGAATGCTCAAAGCGTTACACCTCATTATGATAGAAAGGCTGGGGAGGATGTTTCTCCTGAGTTCTTTTCGGCCTCAAGAAGCTACCTCACAGAGTCTCCACCTCGTTCATGTAACGATTATACAAGTTTAGCTGGAGATTTATTCAAGGGGGAGCATAGCGTACTGAGACTTTTTATGGAGAACTTTCTAGCCATGAAACTTTGTGAATAAGGAAACACATCATGATAGTTGTATGCAAGCTCTTGTCGTTAAACTTTGATAATTATGTTTGACACAGTTGGCTGCTAGAAACATTCACATATGAGGACGACCATGTTATGGAAATCTTTGCTGGGTGTGGTGGCTTGGAGCTTGCTTGCACAAAGGAGATCCGTCACTATCTAATGTTAGAGGGTGATTTCTTTGTCTTCTCCGAATAAAGTTTGTGGTCCTCCTCCTGAGGAGAAAACTAGTAGATAGTTACTTCCATTGGTGGACAATTATTTTTGTGACGTGACTCTATGTATTGTTTGAGATAGTATTTTCTTAATGCAACAACAAGCAACATATAGAGATTGTGGGTTTTTCCCTTGTCCCCACAAGGGTTTTTTCACCCACAATGATGGTAGCTTGATTTGGGATGATGTTTTATACCTCAAATCGAGGTTCAATCTACATGTTGTTCAATTATGGGGAAAATGTTGTGTTTCTCATGTCATTATATATATATTTTTTGTTGTTCTTATTGGGGTTTAGGGTAATGCAAGCAAATGCCTGCTCAATAATCATCATGTGTGTGTGTGTGTGTGTTGGGGGGGGGGGGGGGGGATGTCTCTCTTAATGCTCTAGACTTGCATCTCTCTCTCTCTCTCTCTCTCTCTCTCTCTCTCTCTCTCTCTCTCTCTCTCTCTCTCTCTCTCTCTCTCTCTCTCTCTCTCTATACTTACTATAACAGGATTTGCTGTACCACATCCTACCTTTGGCTTGGACTAACACTAGCTCAACCCCTGAACTGATTCATTATGTGAGTAGATAGCCATATCTCATCTTCTCTCTCTGTTTATCTTTCTTTACTTTCCTTTTCTTTGACTGTTATATAACTGTGCTCTTAAAACTATCGGATAATGACCCCATGGCCCGACTGGGCTTCCCTCTCCCTCTTTCAAAGCTTGGGAATAATTACAGTATCCTCATGGTGATTTGGGTCGTGTAGGTGATTGTTTATTATCATAGGGTAACTTTTTACCGTGGGAACAGGGTTTGGCCACAAGGTGGTTGAAAAAATAATGATTTTTTTTTTTTTGGCACCTGCTTTATCTGGGTCGTGTACTATTTGAGGGAAGGGTCATAAAGCTCACTTGATGGCACAACGCGGCGTGACAGGGAATCGTGCCTCTCTAAGGATATTGCGAACGCCGCTTGCTGAATTTGGGTGCATGCGACTAACATCGCCCCTGCGCGGTGGGTGGGCATTCGAATGCACGGCCAGGCTCCATGTGCTCATGAGGGGGCTCCACGGCCGAGAGCGGGAGTCTGCAAAGCCTGTCAATACCTTATAAAGGTGAGAATAATGCTCACTTAGCTTCCATTAAGCATATGGTATTCTATCCTTTCATGTTTTTGCATACACTGAGTGGGTAAGGGTGTGAGAAATTTCACCTTGTCTTTTGCAATCCTGTTGCACACACTATACTGTGGGTGAGAGGATTCATCCCTGCAAGTCTTTTGGTGATGGCTCCCAACAAAAAATCATTGGCCGAATCGACAGAGGTACCTGTGGGTTTTTTTTACTAAAAGGCATTTTTGGGTATGGTTTGCTTTGACATTATGGAATAGAATAAAAGTTGTTTTTGGCTTTTCATTGCTGTTGGTTACACCTAATTCAGTTTTGAACTATGCGAATTAATCTATATGCACTTGCTATTTCTAAATGGGGAACTTAGAAAATTTTGGCATTATCAGGTAAGGACTAGTCTAATTAGTAGTTTCGGACTGATACACTGATCATTATATCCAATGTGTAGTATTATATGAGGCAAAGAGTGGTCACGGGCTGTTGGACTGCTCTTATATATGAGAAAAGGGAGTTGGGCTTGACTTACCTTGACTCTAGTTGATAGTGAGATGTCAAATCAATGGTTGGGCTAAGGTGGATTGTTCGACTATATGATAATCCTTGCCGATGGGTTGATGTATGAGAGGAAGGGATATCCTATACTGGACTAAACTGGGTACTTTTTGACCGACTGATTTGCTGTACATTCACTGCTGACAGACTTTTTAGGAATGATATACCTTGACTCTTGGCACTATATGGTAATCTCGGGCTGCTAGACTGCTCTTCTCCCTCAATTTGAGGGGTTGGGCTTGATATACCTAAACTCTTAGCAGTATATGGTAAAGGTGTGTGTAATCGGGGGTTGGTCTGAGATTATATGTTTGAATGGGTGAGGATCCTTGCCGATGAGTAAGCTATCGGATGTTAGGCTTGAGTGGTTTTTTTTTGCCAACTGGTTTTACCCGACTTTTTGGATTTGATATACATTGACTCTTGGCACTATTTGGAAGTGTCGGGCTGTTAGACTGCTCTTCTCTCTCGGTTCGAGGGGTTGGGCTTGATATACCTTAACACATAGCAGCATCTGGTAATATTGTGTGCAATTAGGGTTTGAACTAAGATTAACTGATGGAATTGGTAAAGATCCTTACAGATGAATGGTACATATAAAGGTATGCTATCGGATGTTGGGCTTGACTGGTTTTTTTGTTGACTGATTTTTTCACCGACGGAATTTTTCCGACTCTTTGGGATTGATATACCTTGACTCTTGGCACTATATGGAAGTCTCGGGCTATGAGACTTCTCTCTTCTCTCTCAGTTTGAGGGGTTGGGCTTGATATACCTTAACTCATAGCAATATTTGGTAATGTTGTATGTAATTAGGGGTTGAAATGAAAGTAACTGTTTGACTTGGTAAAGATCCTTGCAGATAAATGATACATATAAAGGTATGCTATCGGATGTTGGGCTTGACTGTTTTTTTACCGAGTGGTTTTTTTCGTCGACTGTTTTTTCCAATGTTTTGGGATACCTTGACTCTTGGCACTAGATGGTAGTCTCGGGCTGTTAGACTGCTCTCTTCTCTCTCGGTTTGAGGGGATGGGCTTGATTGTACCTTAACTCTTAGCATTATCTGGTTATGTTGTGTATAATTAGGGGTTGAACTAAGATAAACTGTTTGATTTTGTAAGGATCCTTGCAGTTGAGTGATACATGTATGGGTAAGCTATCTTATGCTGGGCCTAACGGTTTTTTTGCCAATTGGTTTTTTTCCGAATCTTGTCAATATCTGTTAGTGGTATAGTGATAGGATGACCGGCTTTTTCCGACTGGATCTTGTTCGATTATGGTCTCAGATTTTGTTCTTCTCTCTGCTGATCATGATCTCGGATTATGGTCTCATATCATTTTCTTCTTTCTGCTGATTATGGTCTCGGATCATGTTAGATTCTGTGAGGACCCTTGCGGATGACTGATATATGCAAGGGTTAGCTGGCCTTGCTGATCTAGGTTATCATATTATGTTCGAATTTGTGAAGATCCATGCCAGTGATGGATACATGTAAGGGTAAGTTATCCCTTGCTGGTCTTGACTTGTTTTTGTGGCGACGGGTTTTTTTCCCGACTCTTATCACTATCTAGTAGTGGTATATTGGATAAAGTTGACTGGCTTTTTCGACTGGAAATGCTGGCAGATTAAACTACTGCCTAGACTGAATGGCTGATGGTAAAAGATGCTTCTTTCTGTTGATTATGGTCTCGAATCATTACTGTGGGTGCTTTTGAAGAGAAGATGTGACTGAAAGATTGCTATAACTCACTAAACTAGGTTTTTTGGAACTTTTTTGATGCTAGAAATATTGGTAGAAGAGGACAGCCATGCCAATGATTGTTGAATCTGATTAAAAAATACTAAAACCTGACTTCACAGTAACACAAGAAACAATTGGTATAGCGTGAACAATATTCTGGGCTATAAAAACTTCATTTAAAACTTCGGAAGAAAAGAAATGAAGTTGAACTAAAACTGGAAAGTTTTTCTGGAAATAAATATTACTAATCACTTTGAACCCTAGCAGCATGATTTTTCTTTTTCTGATACCTTGGTGATATGGATGACAACTAGGTCACCCCAGTTACTTGGAATGCTGTTTGGAAGCTAACGAATGGTTTGTTTTCTTACTGTGGATGCAGGTAAGGGTGTCCTTTCCTTGGCTATTGATTCAGAAGAAGAAGTGCTGTACCTGTAACTATTGGACTATAACAGGACCTTCGTACCCTTTAAATGGCCCGTTACTATGATGTAGTTGCTTTGGATAATTTGTCCAAAGTAATACATGACTTTGTACTGTACCTGTAGGCCATGGTCTTTGTAGAATATCTCATGTGTTATGTATAGTGTTAATAGTTAAAACTCTCTCTCCTTAAGCACATGGGTGCTTTTTGGCTCTCGGGTTGCCCTAGAGCACCAGGACCTAGTGTACATGATTTTTATCCTTAGAAGATTTGGCTTGCAACCATATTTTCTGGGATAGGGAGTATCCCACACAACCGTTATGACCCTCTGTCTTGGTTGTTGTTAAGATGGAATACTTACCAACTCCTCTTATGGATCTTACTAATATTTTCCTGTTTCTGGCTTCAGATTATCCCTATCTCTGCTACCCTTGACCTTTCTACCTTGCCCTTTTCTCCGGCTTCCCTGCTCGTGATTAAACTGATCCGAGATGCTTTAGCCATTTCCCTCCTGAACCAACACTCTAAAGTAACAGAGTCCCATGACTCGATCATGAATCTGTTGACTTTCAACGACTAGGTTTTGATCCTCGCCAACCTGGTTGTTGCTCAGAAGGGTTACTTCATCTACAGAGATTGGCTTCCAATCTATCTGCTATTGAAATTAGTCATAAAACTGATCTGCTACAATTCTCAGCTAAGGGAGCTGACCTATCTAACTTTATCAGAAAACTATGTGGCCTCACTTCTTGTTTTGCTTCCACTAAATCTTTCGATCCTGCTAAGGCTCCTAAAGGCCTTTTTTGTAGGGATGACGCGGCTCTGGAAGCGGTAAAAAGCTTTCAACAAGGACTTAGCTCGTCAAGTGAAACTTCTTTACTTGATCTGGTTCCAAAAGTCTCTAAATGTTTTCCTTTCCTCCCTCCTAGGCAGATTGCAATTGAAGGAATTGAGCTTGACCATCAGCTTTGGGAGCTTCAGAACAAGGCTTTTGTTGCACCCATCTCTATAGAGACTTGGGTCTTCTTAGCAGCGCTACCGGCCTCTACTAGTGAAGACTGTCGACTGGAAACCCTCAAAGGTGTTCAGTTTTTGGACAAAGGTGATGTAATAAAAGCACATTTCAGTATGCACTTCTTGGATTCAAGGAAATGCCCAGTCATATCTGGCATCTATGTCAGAACCAAAGGGACGATGACCTTTTCTAAACAAGCAGTGAATTCTACTCTGAGTCTATTTGGAACATCTACCGTCCCTACGTCAAGTGTGCTTGTAAAGCTTTGGATGCAAAAGCAGACTATGAAAGCAACATCCTCTGGTTTGATCATGCCATCTGGTTTCTTCTCAACCATCTGGAGGACCTCTTCCCATCACACACGGAGGAGCATTTTTTACCTATGATCTGTTCATGGCTTGGAGACCAAGCTAAGGAAGCTGTGCGAGCCCAAATTGCATATCTACACTTCAGGAATTTCATGTATGAGGCTCTGAAGGAGCTAAATTTAGATGCACCTAGTCATTTACTGTCAAAGGTTAGTGCTTCTAAAGGGATCAAACATATTCTATCCCTTCTCAAACCATCACTAGATGCAGATGAGTCCCCCACTCTTAAAAGGCCTCTGTTGACTAGTTTTGCTTCTCACTCCATCACCTCATTTTTATCCCCCTCCTCTACACCTGGGTCTTCTGAAGGACGTAATAAAGCTAGAAGCTATGTCAAAGGAAGAGGGAAGAATCTCCCTATCAAGAAAATTTTCAACTCTTGATTGTATTGCTTTTTTCAAATCAAGCGGACTACTTTTGGAAAGCTGGTTCTATGCAAAAAAGAGCATCTGAAGAAGCGTTTAATTCACTGCCATTTTTCGAATCGATTTTTTGATCTTTTTACACCAATGTCTTTGATGCAAAATGCCTTTCAACAATTGTTTGGCAATACTAACATGTTGGATGATTTGAATTTTTGTTGGACCTTTGACCCACCATTGAATAACTTTGTATACTCTACAGAATTTTTGACTTCTAACAAACAACCATCGTGTATATGCTCTCTTTTTAAAGACTACTGTTCGGATTTTGGTGAGTTTGGACAACACGTTTGTACTACAGATCTATCTTTAATTGATTCAAAGGAAATCAAAGACCTATTAAATAAAGGTCTAAATCATATCCCCTTACAACCTTTAAACCCACACTTGGCCTTTGCCGCCCTAGTTACCTGCTTGGCTAACATAGCCGAGTTATTGAAATTAGAAAATCTACAACATGCTAGACTTTCTGATTATATTTTCTCATATTTTCAAACATGTATTGGAGCAATCCCACCTACATGGTTAAGCCGGGAAACAACTTGGCTATCTCCGTCACTGCTTTATACGATAAATAAACTAAAACAGGATTGGTTTCTGGTAGGACTTGACAAAGCCCCTCATATACCTACTCTTATCTGCAAACACCTAGCCAAAATAGCAGCTGAGGCTAGACTTAAGGGACCAAAGTTCCTGCTATCTGAAATGGGTCCAGAAGAAACCATACGGTACCTAGGTTTTTCACTAAGTAACTTAAAACTAGACACTCATAGTGCTAAACTACCTTTACTATTTCCCACGTATAAGAGCCACAAACACAAGTTTAGGTGGATTTCAGATGCCTCGAATTGCATTATGTTACACGCCACAAACGTAATTACTGCTTGTCTCAATCTCATTCTCACGGACTTTACCAATATCTGCGAAGAAAAGTTTATAGCAGCTAAGACCTTCACTGGGCTTCAAGTAAATAACTTTCGGCTAGTAAAAAACGCGACTGAGGTGTTCATTAATCTACCACAGGGCATCTTTTTCATGTTTTCAGTAGATATCACACAATGCTATGAAAACATATCACTATTTGGACCTTTGGGGCTGTTTTCTGTACTACAACAGATTATTAAATGGGTTTATGAAAGAAGAAGTTTGATGGGATATCACGCAATTTCACTTACCCGGAGTCCTAGATGGGTAAAAAACGCACATAAGGGACCACCAAATCACTATAATAAGTGTGGTCTGATTTTGATTATTGAATGGTTATTTCAAAATTGCTTTGTTTTATTAGGGAATACATGCTTTCGACAGATCCATGGTATCCCTATGGGATTCTCGTGTTCACCTGTTATGTGCAATCTCTACCTTGCTTTTTTTGAGTACAAATGGATTCTGAAACAGCTGGAGACAATAGACACTACCATTGACCTAACACTCTTTCGGCATACCTATAGGTATATGGATGATTTATTGAGTTTAAACAATCCCAATTTTGCAAAATACTTACCACTAATTTATCCTGACGCACTTCAAATTGAACCTACCTCGTTGGAGTGCTTGAACCATACCGAGTTGAATATCATTACTAAAACAGTATTTCTGAATATAGAGATATCACTTCTTTCTACATTAATTGGAGGGGTTGTCACAAAATTCTCCTGGAAAAGGGACAATCTACACATGAGTTTGATCGAATACGTCAAAAGGAAGAGTAATCGTCCACATAAGATAGCTATAAAAACTTGTCTCGGCATGGTATATTTGATTATGTACTCATCCTCGGACTCATTCTTAGACTTTCAGGCAATCTGTCACCTTATGAGGAAATATAGGGCGAATGGTTTTACCATGAAAGAACTACAAAGCACGGTTAGGAATATTGGGTGTAGGGGAGGTCTCACCACTTGGTGATGACCCCCCTCACCAAGTGGAAGATCTTCCCCTGGGTAAGGGTGGGTCTCTCTCTCTCTCTCTCTCTCTCTCTCTCTCTCTCTCTCTCTCTCTCTCTCTCTCTCTCTCTCTCTCTCTATACTTACTATAATAGGATTTGCTGTACCACATCCTACCTCTGGCTTGGACTAACACTAGCTCAACCCCTGAACTGATTCATTATGTGAGTGGATAGCCGTATCTCATCTTCTCTCTCTGTTTATCTTTCTTTGCTTTCCTTTTCTTTGATTGTTATATAACTGTGCTCTTAAAACTATCGGATAATGACCCCATGGCCCGACTGGGCTTCCCTCTCCCTCTTTCAAAGCTTGAGAATAATTACAGTATCCTCATGGTGATTTGGGTCGTGTAGGTGATTGTTTATTATCATAGGGTAACTTTTTACCGTGGGAACAGGGTTTGGCCACAAGGTGGCTGAAAAAATAATGATTTTTTTTTTTTGGCACCTGCTTTATCTGGGTCGTGTACTATTTGAGGGAAGGGTCATAAAGCTCACTTGACGGCACAACGTGGCGTGACAGGGAATCGTGCCTCTCTGCGGATATTGCGAACGCCGCTTGCTGAATTTGGGTGCATGCGACTAACATCGCCCCTGCGTGGTGGGTGGGCATTCGAATGCACGGCCAGGCTCCATGTGCTCATGAGGGGGCTCCACGGCCGAGAGCGGGAGTCTGCAAAGCCTGTCAATACCTTATAAAGGTGAGCATAATGCTCACTTAGCTTCCATTAAGCATATGGTATTCTATCCTTTCATGTTTTTGCATACACTGAGTGGGTAAGGGTGTGAGAAATTTCACCTTGTCTTTTGCAATCCTGTTGCACACACTATACTGTGGGTGAGAGGATTCATCCCTGCAAGTCTTTTGGTGATGGCTCCCAACAAAAAATCATTGGCCGAATCAACAGAGGTACCTGTGGTTTTTATTTACTAAAAGGCATTTTTGGGTATGGTTTGCTTTGACATTATGGAATAGAATAAAAGTTGTTTTTGGTTTTTCATTGCTGTTGGTTACACCTGATTCAGTTTTGAACTATGCGAATTAATCTATATGCACTTGCTATTTCTAAATGGGGAACTTAGAAACTTTTTGCATTATCAGGTAAGGACTAGTCTAATCAGTAGTTTCGGACTGATACACTGATCATTATATCCAATGTGTAGTATTATATGAGGCAAAGAGTGGTCACGGGCTGTTGGACTGCTCTTATATATGAGAAAAGGGAGTTGGGCTTGACTTACCTTGACTCTAGTTGATAGTGAGATGTCAAATCAATGGTTGGGCTAAGGTGGATTGTTCGAGTATATGATAATCCTTGCCGATGGGTTGATGTATGAGAGGAAGGGATATCCTATGCTGGACTAAACTGGGTACTTTTTGACCGACTGATTTGCTGTACATTCACTGCTGACAGACTTTTTAGGAATGATATACCTTGACTCTTGGCACTATATGGTAATCTCGGGCTGCTAGATTGCTCTTCTCCCTCAATTTGAGGGGTTGGGCTTGATATACCTAAACTCTTAGCAGTATATGGTAAAGGTGTGTGTAATCGGGGGTTGGACTGAGATTATATGTTTGACTGGGTGAGGATCCTTGCCGATGAGTAAGCTATCGGATGTTAGGCTTGACTGGTTTTTTTTTGCCGACTGGTTTTACCGGACTTTTTGGATTTGATATACATTGACTCTTGGCACTATTTGGAAGTGTCGGGCTGTTAGACTGCTCTTCTCTCTCGGTTCGAGGGGTTGGGCTTGATATACCTTAACACATAGCAGCATCTGGTAATATTGTGTGCAATTAGGGTTTGAACTAAGATTAACTGATGGAATTGGTAAAGATCCTTACAGATGAGTGGTACATATAAAGGTATGCATCCGATGTTTGGCTTGACTGGTTTTTTTGTTGACTGATTTTTTCACCGACGGAATTTTTCTGACTCTTTGGGATTGATATACCTTGACTCTTGGCACTATATGGAAGTCTCGGGCTATGAGACTTCTCTCTTCTCTCTCGGTTTGAGGGGTTGGGCTTGATATACCTTAACTCATAGCAATATTTGGTAATGTTGTATGTAATTAGGGGTTGAAATGAAAGTAACTGTTTGACTTGGTAAAGATCCTTGCAGATAAATGATACATATAAAGGTATGCTATCGGATGTTGGGCTTGACTGTTTTTTTACCGAGTGGTTTTTTTTGCCGACTGTTTTTCCCAATGTTTTGGGATACCTTGACTCTTGGCACTAGATGGTAGTCTTGGGCTGTTAGACTGCTCTCTTCTCTCTCGGTTTGAGGGGATGGGCTTGATTGTACCTTAACTCTTAGCATTATCTGGTTATGTTGTGTATAATTAGGGGTTGAACTAAGATAAATTGTTTGATTTTGTAAGGATCCTTGCAGTTGAGTGATACATGTATGGGTAAGCTATCTTATGCTGGGCCTAACGGTTTTTTTGCCAACTGTTTTTTTTCCGATTCTTGTCAATATCTGGTAGTGGTATAGTGATAGGATGACCGGCTTTTTCCGACTGGATCTTGTTCGATTATGATCTCAGATTTTGTTCTTCTCTCTGCTGATCATGATCTCGGATTATGGTCTCAGATCATTTTCTTCTTTCTGCTGATTATGGTCTCGGATCATGTTAGATTCTGTGAGGACCCTTGCGGATGACTGATATATGCAAGGGTTAGCTGGCCTTGCTGATCTAGGTTATCATATTATGTTCGAATTTGTGAAGATCCATGCCAATGATGGATACATGTAAGGGTAAGTTATCCCTTGCTGGTCTTGACTTGTTTTTGTGGCGACGGGTTTTTCCCCCGACTCTTATCACTATCTAGTAGTGGTATATTGGATAAAGTTGACTGGCTTTTTCGACTGGAAATGCTGGCAGATTAAACTACTGCCTAGACTGAATGGCTGATGGTAAAAGATGCTTCTTTCTGTTGATTATGGTCTCGAATCATTACTGTGGGTGCTTTTGAAGAGAAGATGTGACTGAAAGATTGCTATAACTCACTAAACTAGGTTTTTTGGAACTTTTTTGATGATGGAAATGATGGTAGAAGAGGACAGCCATGCCAATGATTGTTGAATCTGATTAGAAAATACTAAAACCTGACTTCACAGTAACACAAGAAACAATTGGTATAGCGTGAACAATATTCTGGGCTATAAAAACTTCATTTAAAACTTCGGAAGAAAAGAAATGAAGTTGAACTAAAACTGGAAAGTTTTTCTGGAAATAAATATTACTAATCACTTTGAACCCTAGCAACATGATTTTTCTTTTTCTGATACCTTGGTGACATGGATGACAACTAGGTCACCCCAGTTACTTGGAATGCTGTTTGGAAGCTAACGAATGGTTTGGTTTCTTATTGTGGATGCAGGTGAGTCTTACCATACACCGAGCGACATTTTTTGAGCGAATCAGAATCCGAGCGAATATTTATACGGCATAGGTCCGTGTTGTTCTATGTGGTGAGGTTTTGAGACCCATCCTCAACATCCAGAATGAAGCAGAGGGCGGCATGCCACCTAGGGACCATGTCTATAGCTTTCTTCCATGCGGAGGTGGTAGAGCTAGTCATTTGCAGATGAAAAGTAAACAGCTGGCCTCCACCCCTTATTAGAGGGATGGCCTTGTACCCTCAGCCAAGTTCTCCAAGCACCCACCAACTACAAAAAGTGCATGCGGGAGTTAATTTTAGAGACGTTGAACCCTGATAGATAGCGTTGGCCTCCACCTGTTAGAGGGATGACCTCGTACCCTCGGCCAAGTTCTCCAAGCACCCACCAACTACAAAAAGTGCATGTGGGAGTTCATTTTAGAGACGTTGAACCCTGATAGATAGCGTTTAAGCCGGAGGTTTAACCATCTAAGATACGTACTCCCATTTGATGAGAAAATATATAGCTTTTTTTCTCAAATCTAGTGTGGCAACAACGTTAACAACCATGTGCAAAAGGAGGGTGGGGTAGGCGCCCTAGTGTGACAAGAGACTTAGAAGACATTCTAAAATACAAAAGTGAATTGACCTTTTTTTTTGAAACTCTCTGGTCTTTTTACCGATTGAAATTGCAAAATTTGGGCTAGATTTTGAGCTTTCTTTTAAGAAAACTAAGAAATTTACTAATATAATATCACTCACAATCGTGAGTTCTTCTATTAAAAAAAAGAGAGAGAAAACTAGGAAATCTATACGAGTTTAATGTTATTACCGGCAAAAGCTTCAATTGTTGACTTAAATATCGAGAGAAATTCAAGTTTGCCCTTATTTTCATTGGTTAGGAAAAATGTATTTTTGTAACCGTGCTCTCTCTCTCTCTCTCTCTCTCTGAAAAATTTCCCTCAAAGGATCTGCGATGGTGCACACCCTTTGAGGGAGAATTTTTTTTAAACACATTGAAGAGCTTTTTTTTTTTTTTTTTCTTTTGGCAAAACTCACAAACAGCGAGTAATAAACTATAAACCAAATCATTTACAAGACCAGGCTTGCTCAGACTAAGCTAGGGCATCAGAGAGATCGCCATCAAACGACACTAGTCCATTGGGTCTTATAAGGAGCCCTCGAACCCATACACACAACTAAACACTTATACAAAGCTAAACATAGCCAAAAGAAAAACATAAAGTCAAAGAGGAGAACCTGCCGCCAAGGGAATCCCACCATTCTGGGTGGCCTCTCACTCCATTCACCATGTCCTCCGTGCAAGATCGACCTGATCGAAGAAACACATACTACTCCGAAAAGGGGAGAGCCCTCAGTCTCCATCACCTACCATGCTCATAATCGGGAGGTAATAAAAAAGAGCATTCGTTATCACATCCCAGAGCCCCCAATCCCGTGGAGATCCTCCATTCCTCTACAGTGCAAATCGCAGCTTTGTAAGCGTCGATGTCACTATGCCTAGGCACCACCAAAGACCCCCCCCCCCGGTCCCGCAAAATGTAGGACACCTAGGATTCAATCGCGACATTCACATTGAAGGCCCCTTCAAAAGAAAAGTAAAGTATAACAAAGCATCCTTAAAGGATCACTAGAAATGAAAGAGTTTTATATTTAGAAAAAGCCTCCCCACTAAAGGATTCACTAAAACACAAGAGAGTTAAAGAAAAAACAAAAACAAAACCTCCTAAAGGATATGCGGCGGCGCAGATCCTTTAGCAGGTTTTGTTTTTGTTTTTTTAAAAAACACTCTTGTGTTTTAGTGAATCCTTTAGTGGGGAGGCTTTTAAGACTTTCTTTTTAGAATGTTTTTGGATGGTTTTCTTTCGAGTGAATCAAAGGGGATGTCTTTTTTTGAAAAGAAAAAGCGAGTGGAGTGACAAAACTGCACAGGGCATGTGATGGAGAGAGAGAGAGAGAGAGAGAGAGAGAGAGAGAGCGAGAGATTTTTCCCATATCGGCACGAATATGAGGGTGCACTATGTAGGTCTTGATGAGCGATGTACAACCCATTGTGTTGCTTGATGAGGGTTGTTGGCAAGCAAGCTGTCCACATACACATCTCTCTCTCTCTCTCTCTCCTTCATTGTGGAGGGGTAGAACCTTGCACTCAACGGGTAGGATGCACATGTAGAAGGTAGCTCAAGAGTCGAGGATTGAGTTAATAGTTTTGCTAAGGATTGAGAGTTTTTTTAGAATGAAACTCAATTGAATGCTTCGTAGTCACTCTCTATCTCTCAAAGCTTCTGAGGCAGCTGCCATGGCTATGGAGAGATGATGTGTGTGTGTGTGTGTGTGTGCGGCTATGGAGAGACAATGTGTGTGCGTGCATGCAGACATTGAGCGTCATCTCTCTCTCTCTCTCTCTCTCTCTGTGCATAGATGTTTCAGGCTTCTTGCATCTTCTTCTTCTCTCGCTACAAGAGATCCCCAAGTGGAAAATTTAATCTCTCTTTCTCCCCCTCTCGTCTAATATATCTTTATCAGTAGTCGTGGGAGGTGCAATCGTCGCCATCACGGCAATAGGGGAAGAGATGACCCCTATGGGAGGGGGGGAGGGATGGGGGCACACTTTGGCGGAAACGTCTCAACCAACGGAGGTGCAGTCTTCGCCATAACAACAACAAGGGAAGAGATGAACCCTCTGGGAGGGAGGAATCACCATTTTGATTTAATGGGAATCACCAAAAGATACCTTGGAAATGAAATGAAAAAGAAAAGGCCTCCTTTGGAAGAGAATGTCATTGAATTGGAATGATAAGGAGAAGCTTTTTGCAAAACTAGGAGTAGTGCGTCATGAGGCTAGAAGCGACATGGAGGCAGGTGGTAGAGTCTTACAGATAGAGACTACAGGCAAGGGAACAGGTGGCATCGAGGCCCAAAGGTGACAGAGGACTTGCGGCAACATACCTTTTTTTAATAATAGAGAGATCACCCAGCTGTCGCGAACGTAATGAGGGTGGAGTGCTTAGCTGAAATGATTGATTGTGGAAGCTCTCTACGTGAGTTTGATGGAAAGCTAACAAGTGATACTTTTACTCCAGAATTGAAAGCAGTGAAACACTCTTGACGGAATCTCGTATGTGAGCTTGATTTGGAAAGCAATTGTTCGAGTGGAATTGAGGAAGGTCCTTTGGAAGGTTTGCTAGTGAAAAGGGGAATGAAAAGGAAAAAGGGGGGCAAAAGGAGGCAAGTGCCCGACATGCTAGCCCAGCAAAGGGACACAGAGAACCGGCTAGGAATCATGCTAGGAAGGACAACGGGGAGAGCGAGGAGGAGCAAGGTAGGTAAGGGGAGTTGGGGGGGGGGGGGGGGGGGGGGGGGGGGGGGGGGGGGGCGCTCTCTTTTCTAGAGCTGCACAGGCGACACCGTTTTCTACAATTCAGCAAGCTGTTTATTGTGTGTCAACGATTCCACACATGCTTTTCTCTTGGATGTGAGAGTGGTATTGGCTGCAAGTTTGCTCACAGGTGGGAGGATATGATGTATGATCTGTGTGGTCAGATGCTCAGGGAGGATCATGTGATTGCAGTTTGAGCTCAAAAATGTATGTCTCCAGCATGTTTTTTGGCAATCATAGTAGGTAGACTAGGTATTTGTGTACTAGATTTGCAGGTGTTTGCAATGATGTATGCAAAGTGTGGAGATTGGTGCATGCATTTGGAGTGAGGTTTGATGCGCTTTGGTTGCTCATGGTTTTGAGCATGCTGTCACTTTGGTTACTGGTTTGTAGCCATTTTATGCACATCATTGGTGCGATCGAGATTCAAATTGCTTGTAGCACTCAAGATTTGCGTGCAGTGTTTTCCCTTTTGGGTAGTGCATCGCGGCATGTTTTGCTCTACATTTTTGGTCTTTAGCTGTGAATGCTCAAACATTTAGATGACTCTCAGTTACAAGTCTAGTACTTCCATAGGTGTGGCCATTTGCAATTGAGGACATCTTCTACAATGTTTTGGCTTGCATACCAGTTTCGACACAGCAGGTGTCTTGAGCATTTTCTTTGTGTATGCTTTTGTGGGATAGTGGCTGGAATTTACTCACCATAGTTTGTGATCGAGCTTAGGTCTCACATTGACAGGTTTATATGCAGGTTTAATGGTCATTTGTGAGCTGAATTTTTCAGCCATCATTCCCTCTTTGCAGGTGCCTATGTATGGCACAATTGTAAGCTAATTTGCAGCACAATTGTGACTTGTTTCTTCAGCTATTTGAGAGCTGAATTTGGGAATCTTTCGGGACTGATTTGCAACCATATTTTTCAGCCATACACGAGCTTGTGTTACTCTACAAGTACAATTCTTGTTACTTTTAATAGTGGTTGAGTTTTGACTCCCACTTTTACACAGGTTGTGTATGCTACGATTTTCTAGCACATTGTTCATTCATTGACACATTTTGGCAACAATTTTTCACTCACATATGTATGTCATTTGTGGCGACGTTGAGTGATACTCCGGCTAGAGCAGTTTGGATCCAGTGTATGACTTTGTGAGGTGATTCCAAATGAGTACATTCCACGATTGGCCATTTGGGAATTTGTTGTTGTCTCCATTGCGATTTACTATTGAGTTTTTTCCTCCAATTATAGAGGAGACTCTGCCAAAATTTTGCCAGATATGTATCCCTATTGCAGAGGCTAGTGAGCTTGACCGTTTGCTCACCTTCTTTGCTTGAGATAGTGGTTTGTTCTTGGGTGTTGAGAGTCTTGTGATCTCGAGAATTGTTTACCATAGTTTTAGCATGGATATGGAGATGCTTCGGGCTAGAGGTGGTTCTCGCTCACGATCGTTGATGGAACCGCGACCACGATGGGCATATTAGGTGCCATTGCTTCAGGCATATGAGGTAGTAAAAGAGGCAGATGCATGGTGCTACTATGAGGACAAATGCTAGAGAGTATGCATGTGACAGACATGTCACTTTTGAGTCTAGCTTGCCTTTAGACTACTTTGTATTTTTGCATAGCACATTGTCTACACGTTTTCTACTAGGCGAGCATGTAGTTTTTCATGTGACGCCACATCGTGATTTGTTTTTCTCTTTCTCTAGTGGGAGACTTGGTTGTGTCCAGTTTGCTGATGGTTCAGCATATGACAGAGAGGGTGCTGGAGATGTATGCATGTCTTTACTTAGTGGTGCATTTCTTATGCTACAAGATGTATGTTATGTACCATGACTCAACCAAAGTCTCGTTTGAGTGCGTCAATTGCAGAGTAGTGGACATTGTGTACTACTTGGAGAGAGGTCATTTCAAATGCATAGGGGATCCCTGTTGATAGCTAGAGGTGCTAGGAGTGGTCTCATATACACTTTGCATATTTATGACACACGAGGTGTTGTAGTCTCTGTGTATTTGGAGCCATGTTTAGAGCGAGAGACAAGGTGTGTCTCTTTTGCAAATGTGTTGCATGGAGAGCAGGTTGTGCATTTGTCTTGTGGTGATGTTCACAAAGACAATGGTATCTCTGGGATACACAGCTTGGTCAGTCATCAGTAGAGGTGACATCAGTTGAGCATGAGACCGATGCATTGTTCTATGATGCATCTGATACGTTTGAGGGTGACAGTGTCCTTCAGATAGCTATGTGCGATTGCACTGGTGCTGATTTTTTTATTTTGTAGTGATTCTCAAAAGAGATGCCTTTGCCAACGATGCTGACATGATGATGCATAATCAGGTGGTTCCTGATGAGGATGCATATGGCACTGAGGTTACTGACAGGGATAGTTTGGTACACATAGTTCATGTTTTGTCGGCTTTCGGGTCTCTCATATCTAATCTTTTGGTCTCAAGACCTGATCTTGCTTATGCGGTTGATGCATTTGCAGTGGGAGTTGTCAGTTGTGCAATGATTGACACTGGCATTGTGCATTGTGGAGCCATGCAGGTCATCACTTGATACCTGCATTAGGAGTGCCATCGTGGCTTTAGCCCTAGTGGTATGCATGTTGCATTTTCACTAGAGTAGTTACAGATGCACTCACGTGTTTGGAATGTGCCAGTGGGCATACATTGAGAGCCGTCTTCTCTCACCTCTTGTATATACTAGTTGTAAGCTAGTCTTCTTGCCACTTTTCGGCACAAAGCCTTTAGTGGGAGAATGATAGGTAAAGGCGGTGTGCCTCACCATGCTTTTCTCGTGTCCGTTGGCCAATGTCTGCCAGCCGTTCACCGCTAGCCGTCCACATTTATCTCCTTATTCTTTATATATTAAAAGAATAAGGAGCTCTCACTAATTCTCACAGTGTGCTCATACAATGAGTTCATGAGGCTGATCCACCCTCTCTCTCTCTCTCTCTCTCTCTCTCTCTCCCCCTCCTTCTCTCTCTCCGCACATGCACCACATTTGTGCACTCACACCTTCCAAGATCATTCCTAGCTAGGCCTATCCCACAACTTGCATCTCATTTCCACCTCGGGGTGTCTCCCCCACTTCTAGACTAGGCTTGCTCACTTGCGGCTTGCTCGAGTGATCTTACCGCCCTTCGGCCCCATTCCTTCGTCCATGCCATCCATTCCATCTGTTGCACCTTGAGAGGCCATCCTTGTCCAAATGCCTAGCCCCACGTAGGATGCGTGCCATCATGGTGGTGCATGCGCATACCACTCCCGAACCCATTGTTGAAGGTGAACATCCTAACGTTATTGTGCACATTTTTGGACATCCCGTTTTTTGTAAGTTTTGTACATATGGACATGACGGCTGCTGTCAAAAGGGTGTGTGGGCTTCCTTTTTGTGGGTTTATTTTCTTTCTTTAGCAAACATATGTACATGCAATGCAAGCGCTATTGTAGCACCAATTGTCAGGTTACTATAAGTGTCCATTGATGACTTTTTTGAAGTGTCACTTGTATATAACTAAAACTCATGTACAAACATGAAAATGTTCGATCAAATATAAAACCTTTGTGGGTTTTTTATCATTGTGCCTTCCTCATGCTTTCTCATGTAGTTTTTTGCCCTCGACTAGCGTTGCCTACGGATGGTCGTGCTAGGGCAACTGGATGTTTGTATTGATTTTGCAAATAACAGTGCATAGAATTGAAATTTTGGGTATTCAAAACTTCTCTTTTGAAAGAAAAGTAGTAGATAATTTTCTAGGTTTGAAATCATCCCTTTTGGATCTGTGGTTTGGGAGATACAATCAATGTCCTATATGTTAAAGTTGTGCTATGCAGTGCTTGAGCCGGTGCAATGCCCGGGCTAAAGTGTGTGCCCAAAGTGGTGCCCTTTTGAGGGCAGTCCACCCATGAACCATAAGGTTATTGGCCGCCCAACGGGGAAAGATGTGCTGCTTGGCAATGCTTTGGTCGATATGTATGCCAAATGTGGTGTCCCTTGAGGGGAACCGGCTGCCCAAAAGGCCTAATGGCCGCCCAAATTAAAGAACCTTAGAACCTTAGGCCATCCAAGCAATTTAGGGTAAGTAGGTGTGTATGGGAAGAAAAAAGAAGTGAGAGACATGGCGAGCAAGGCGGCCGGCAGCAAGTAGACGACTGTGGAGGGAAAGAAGTGTTCACAGAGGCCAGGGAAGGGCTCAAATGAGAGCGCGCAAGAAGCAAGATTTGAGGAGCATGCCATTGCGCTCCTTTTTGGCACGGGTCCCAGCTGGTTTCACGCTACTCCCGCTACTGACTACCATGTCATCAAGGAGCGGATTTTATGCTCCCTAGCAACGACGGTGCCGTCGTTGCTAAGGGAGGGGGAGACTATTAATATTCTTGGAGCATGTAAGGGAAGAGAACGCGAGGTGGTGAAGTGGGAGAGCAAGGAAGGGAGATTTCGGGTAAGAGCAAGGGGAAGCTAGGCTTTCTCTCTCTCGCTCTTGGGCAAGCAAACTAGAGTGCTTCGTTAGCTATGTTCCATCAAATTGAGATTGAACAAAATATTGGAAACGGGGGGGGGGGGGGGGGGGGAGAGAGAGAGAGAGAGAGAGAGAGAGAGAGAGAGAGAGAGAGAGAGAGAGAGAGAGAGAGAGAGAGAGAGAGAGACAGATTTCATAAAAGAGTGTTAGATTTTTTTACCTGAGAGTGTTTGGGATACCGATCGTCGTGATTCAATGGTGTACCTCCACAGAAATTGATTACTGATCGTAATGCTTCAGAGGGGTACCTCGCAAGGAACCACAAGGAGTGTTAAAGAGTTTTGTCAAGCTCAATGTTCATGATCATACAAGATGTCAATGTTATTGTTTGTTGTTCCATTTCTATGTTTCAAGAAAAAGAAAACATGCAAGTTTCCTTGCATGGGGGAGTTTGCACAATTGTCCCTAATTTTTATAATACGAGGGAACGTGTCATTCCCACGGCAGCGTGCAATTTTCAATGCGTTCATTAACTGCGTTCTCAGTGTCAAAAATCAAAAAATGATAATGCTTACTCACCGCGAGATTGAATGTCTATCGCCAATGGACTTCCTTGCATCAACGATGTTGGGCATCTGCTGCACTTAATCCGCTACAAGAGACGACACCCCAGGGAGGATACCCTTCAAGAATTTTTTGTGCTATTGTGAGGATACCACATTGTGTATACATATCAATCAAACCACCACTAAGCATGAAATTGTACTCCCAACAAACGTTGACTAGCAATCATATCATGACTTCTAATATCTATGGCTGCCTACGTGATTGCATTTGCTGACCCGCATACCTTCCATATTCTTGTGTAGGCGTAGTTGATTGCATATGAATAGAGACCCTCCTGCGTTCTTGTGGCAGCATTCCGCACAAGAAGCTCCTCGGGAGATTTTTGTGCGTTCTGAAGAGCACCATATGTGACGTACACATAGTCTTAGGCAAAGCCAAGCACAACTTCTTTTCTGTATCGCTCATTGGCCTTGCTGTTGTTACGCACATCCGAGTGCATTCAAGGAGTCCACACTGCAGATAGAAAGATGAAAATAGCCTAGAGATTTCCGCGCTTGCTCTTGCGGTGTGTATCCCGCTACCAATGCATTGAAAGAGACGCCATTCCCATCATTTAATGCATTCGACATGCAACATTTCGGGAAAAATGGTCATGAAGAATATGCCCATGTCATATTGCATCTTTGAAATTAATTTCAGAGCTTCCTCACCTGCCCTTGCTTGACATAATTGGATATAAAAGCACTCCAAGAGACTTCGGTTGGTGAGAAACCGTCACTTTTGTAAAGCGCAACACAAGTGTCATACTTATCAACCAAGAATGTGCCAAGAGTGACATCTTATTTCAACAACCTCTGAACAACAATAAAAAGTAGATTTTTTGTGCCCGTATTAGCCTCTTGCATAGAGACACATGCCTTCAATTTGGACACGTAGGTGCTACCATATGGAGAGAGGCCCACATCGGCATCTTGTGTACATGCATATGCCTTCAAGATGCACGCGTATGTGATTGCATCCGGAAAGAGGCCCTCACTTCAGATCCGCTCAAAACAACCGAGAGCTTTTTGTCCGTGCTCTTGTTGCGTGTATCTTGCAATCAATGCACTCCAAGAGATGGGATTAGGGATATGAAGCTCCTCAGGCACGTTTTGTGCTTTCTGAAGTGCATCACATTCAACATACATATTGACCAAGGCATTTCCAAGCACGAGATTTTTTTGCAACAGCCCTTAACTAACAATAGCAAAGCAAATTTTAAAGCCCATATCGGCATCTTGCATACAACCACATGCCTTCCAGATGCACGCTTGCGTGATTGCATCTGGAGAGAGGCCCCCGCTTTGCATCTGCTAAAAATAGCCGACATCTTTGTGTCCCTGCTCTTGTTGTGCGTATCCCGCAATCAATGTACTCAAAGAGACGCCATTCCGGACATGAAGCTCCTCAAGCATGTTTTGTGCTATCTGAAGTGCACCACATTTAGCATACGTATCGACCAAGGCATTGCCAAGCACGACAATGTCTTGCAACAACCCTTGACTAACAATATGAGCATGAATTTTCAAGCCCATATCAACAGCCCACAGCTTCCGGCGCGGCCCATGTCGGGCATATCCTACATTCATAATGTTACAAGAGACAACATCCCGCACCACATTTGGCATACATATCGACCAAGGCATTTCCAAGCACGGCAATTTTGCAACAGCCCCACTATTAAAGAGAATTTTCAAGCCCATATCGACATCTTGCATACAACCAAATGCCTTCAAGATGCATGCGTGTGTGACTGCATGTGGAGAGAGGCCCCCGCCTTGCATCTGCTGAAAACAGCTGAGAGCTTTCTGGCCCTGCTTCTGTTGCGGGTATCCCGCAATCAATGCACTCCAATAGACGGCATTTGGGAGAGAGACCCTGCCTGCAATTGCATCTATTGTCTCGCATGCCTTCGAGATGCCTGCACAGGCGTAGGTGATTGCATCTGGAGAGACCTTGCCTAACATTGAGAAAGGAAGCTCCTCAGGCACGTTTTGTGAGGCCCTCTCTTTGCATTCAATAGCCTCTGACTAACAATGTAATTGTGAATTTTTGTGCCAATACAAGCTTGTGTAGAGCTACATGGCTTCATGCATGCATACATGATTGCATATGGAGAGAGGCCCTTACTTTGCATCTGCTAAAAACAAAATAGAGCTTGCTAGCCCTACCCTTGTGGAGCAAATCATTCGATCAGTGCATTCCAAGAGTCCACACTCAGGACATGAAGCTCCTCGAACACTTGCGTAGAGCCACATGCCTTGACTAAATTTGGAGAGATATACTTGCTTTGCATCTGCTGAACACAACCTAGAGCTTTCTTTCCCTGCTCTTGTTGCGCAAATCCCACAATCAGTGCATTCCAAGGGGTGACATTTTGGACAGAAAATTGCTCTAGCACTTTTTGTGCTCTCTCAAGCACACCACATTCGGCATACATATCGACCAAGACATTCCCAAGCATGGCATCTTCTTTCAACAACCATGTTCTTGTTGTGTACATCCTGTAATCAATGCATTTCAAGAGGCAAACATTCTGGACATGCCCCCATGCATGCATACATGATTGCATCTGGAGAGAGGCCCTCGCTTCGCGTCTACTAAAAATAGAATAGAGCTTGCTGGTCCTGCCCTTGTGGAGCAAATCATTCAATCAACGCATTCCAAGAGTCTACACTTAGGACATGAAGCTCCTCGAACACTTGCGTAGAGCCACATGCCTTGACTAAATTTGGAGAGATATACTTGCTTTGCATCCGCTAAAAACAACCTAGAGATTTCTTGCCGTGCTCTTGTTGCAGACATCCCGCAATCAGTGCATTCCAAGGGGCGACAGTCCGGACAGAAAACTGCTATAGCACTTTTTGTGCTCTCTCAAGCACACCACATTTGGCGTACATATCGACCAAGACAGTCCCATGCATGGCATCTCCTTTCAACTGCCATGTTCTTGTTGGGCAGATCCCGTGATCCAATGCATTTTAGGAGGCGACATTCCGGAAAGGAAGCCGCTCAAGCGCTTTTTGTGCCAATAACAGCTTCTTCAGTTAGCTACATGCCTTCATGCATGCGTACGTGATCGCATCTGGAGAGAGACCCTCACTTCGCATCTGCTAGAAATAGAATAGAGCTTCTGGCCCTGTCCTTTTGGAGCAAATCATGTAATCAATGCATTCCAAGAGTCCACACTCATGACATAAATCTCCTCGAGAACTTGCGTAGAGCCACATGCCTTGAATGAATTTGGAGAGATATACTTGCTCTGTATCCACTAAAACCAACCTAGAGCTTTCTTTGCTCTTGTTGTGCATATCCCTCAATCAGTGCATTCAAAGGGGCGACATTCTGGACAGAAAACCGCTCTAGCACTTTTTGTGCTCTCTCAAGCACACCACATTTGGCATACATATCGACCAAGACAATACCAAGCATGGCATCTTCTTTCAATATCCATGTTCTTGCTGTGCACATCTCGTAATCAATGCATTTCAAGAGGCGAAATTTTGGAAAGGAAGCTCCTCAAGCACTTTTTGTGCCGATATCAGCTTCTTGCGTAGAGCTACATGCCTTCATGCATGCGTACGTGATTGCATCTGGAGAGAGGCCCTCGCTTCGCATCTGCTGAAAACAAAATAGAGCTTGCTGGCCCTGCCCTTGTGGAGCAATCATGCAATCAACACATTCCAAGAGTCCACACTCAGGAACGAAGCTCCTCGAGCACTTGCATAGAGTCACATGCCTTGATTGAATTTGGAGAGATATACTTTCTCTGCATCTGCTTAAAGCAACCTAGAGCTTTTTGCCCCTGCTCTTATTGCGCAGATCCCGCAATCAATGCATTCCAAGGGGCGACATTCTGAACAGAAAGCTCCTCAAGCACTTCTTGTGCTTTCTCAAGCACACCACATTTGACATACATATCAACCAAGACAGTCCCAAGCATGGCATCTTCTTTCAACAACCCTGTTCTTGCTTTTCACATCCTACAATAAATGCATTTCAGGAGGCGACATTCCGGACAAGAAGCTCCTCCATCACTTTTTGTGCTTTCTCAAGTGCACCACATTTGGCATACTGTAGACGGCTGGATAATCACCATATGGGAACGTGTTCTTAGAAGATGGGCAACGAATTAATTAGTAATTACTAGAGTAATTGCTACAGTAAACCCGAAGTGTATAAATAGGACCCATTACATCATTATCGGGTTGGCAATTGTTATCACTTGTATTAGCGCTTTGGGCTATAATTGTAATTGAGCATCAGTGGCAGTGTTGTCGGCTATACTTTCTCTCTGTAATCATATTCGCTATAATGTTGATCTGTAATCTCAATCATGATATATATTTCAGTGATACTTACTTCTCGACTAGTCTTCTGAATCTGAATCTGAATCTGAACCTTATTCCAGTCTATAAGTCTGATTCTTATTTCAGTATCCACATTTCAGTCTAGTCTCTGATTTCTGTATAGTCTGCTGTCTGAAATCTTCCCACACTAGTAGCTGAAATCCTTCAACACTGGAATTAGCTGTCTCAAGAGATCAGCTCCAATTCCATTTTGGCGATCACGGTGTCGTGCTGTGACACGTACATAGTGGGAACGCATCCTACAAGAGTTATCTTGTAACTTTTTAGATACATAATTATCTTTCCTATAATGTACATATGCATATTTAAGTATAATAATAAACCTTCTATCTCATCCTATTATTTTTCTCAAGGGTAACCTATTCTTACTTTACCACCATCAGAAAATACTATGGGAAAAGCATCAATAGCTCCGCCTCTTTAACTTGGGGCAAAAAGCATTGATTCTTTATTTCTACTATCTCATTATCATCTCATACCCTAGCTAGATCCTTATTTAGGGTAAACTCCAATATATATATATTCTATGTATTTTTCATATTTTTCTTATATTTCTTTTTAAATAGCTACTAGGAGGGAATCAAATCCTAGTGGGACACTAGGAGGCATGATTTCAAAGATACACTTATTTTAATGCATTATTGCAAGCATGATTACAAAACTTTGTCAAGGAGCAATGTCATGCTTTCATATGGCATGAGGTGTCCTTTGGAATCAAATGAAAGTCTAGGCTAAGGGGACCACAGGAAGATTTTTGCTGCCAGAAATGGACCCTATTTTGATGATTTTTTTACACAAGGTTCCAATCCAAATTGGAAAACAATTTTAAAATGAAAATCGTAGCTAATGAGCTGAATTTTTTGTCCATATTTTTACTTTTTTATTTGGAGCCATGATTGAGGAGATATGATCAAAATACTGGGCCCCAGTCTGCCCACACCATGCAGTGACAACTCATTTCCAACTTTTCCAATTCCTGTTCACACTGGCTCTTCTCTTCTTGTGTAACCCTTGGGGGTTCTCTTCACCTATAAAAGGGGACCTCTTCCTTGAAAAAAACTAAAGCATTCAAGACATGGAGGAGAGGAATTCTTGAGGGAGTGAGTAGTAATGCCTAATTGTACTTAGCCATTAACATAAGCCTAAGCCTTCACTTTCTCCTAGAGGAAGACTAGCCATTCTTGCATGCTATCCTTGGAAGATCAACTCTAATCAAAGAAGGTCGTGGACTTGGCGTATCAATCAAAGTTGAATTCTCCCCTCTTCTTCTCTCTCCATCAATAATGGTGCCGAAGGGTTTGTCAAGTAAGATGTGTTCTACATTGATGTTTTCTTGATTTCTTGTTGTTTTCTTTTTCATCTCTAATCCAACATATATATATACATCTAATCTCATCTCCTTAACCAAGCCTATCTCTCTCATTCTTAGTAATTCATCCTCTCTACAAAGTTTAGGTTCTCCTTGCTACAGGTACATCTCTCCCCGCAGTATCCTTATTGCCTACGGGCAAAAATAGGGCTTGGGAGGGAAACTCTCTTCTCTTCTCTTCCCTTCTCTTCTCTCATATCTACATTTCTCACATACTATCCTAGATGAATAACCCACATGATGGTAATTTCTATCGCTTTCACTCTGTAAGATCTATTAGAATTAACGTATGGATTAGCCGTAAAATACACTTTTAACAACGTATAGTGTTTCTCTTTGGTTCAGAAAGGCTCAATGAAATACTTCTATCACCAGATCCCATCATACTACCTCTTATAGAGTATAAATTTTCTTTTGACGTAAGCGTAGTTATTTTGCTATGAACCAAGAGGATTTGTACACACAATTAATCCCAATCACTAGACAAAATATATATATTATGGTAAGCACAAAAATACAATTCCAAAGAACAATTCGTAACCTATTTGGTCAGCCAAGATTGAATGCCAATAACTCATCTATTAACCCTTTCATACTACCCATGATACGATATGACCATAGCCTTGATGTTTCATCTTTGTGTTATTTTGACATTCTCTTTTGTGTTCTTTCTTTGTGTGTGTGAGTGCAAGAGAGAAAGAGTGGGGCTTCTTTGATTGCACTTCTTTCCAAACCCTAGTCTTCATGGCATCTATGGCTTAACCCCTTCATATAGTTTTTTGGAGTTCTCTCACAAACTCTCACAGCCATAAGCCCGATGCTTTCTTGGCAAGACCGCAAATTTCTCGACAACGGTGGCTCGAGCTGAAGCTCGTTGACTGAAAGACTCTTCTCCCAGTTGAATTTTTCAGCAATGGCACCAAAGTCCAATCGTGGCCGAAAATCTACCAATCATGTGGACCCCATTCCTGAGGAGTCAGGAAGAGAGTCTGACCCCAAGCAAGAGAAAATGACTGACACTGAGGCTCAGGAGGAGCATAGTCAGGCCGAGGAGGCGCAGGACTCACAGCACTCCAGTCATTCTCGACGCCGACGGGTAGAGCGGGAAGCACAAAAGGCAAAGAGTTCCAAGTGTTCTCAGTCTCGCCAGAGAGATGAGCATATCAAGGGCAGAAAGGGAAGTCACCATACTTCTAGCACACAAAACAGAGAAGATACTGATACTGAGACAGAGACAAAGA
The DNA here is from genome assembly GCF_014529385.1 of Adiantum capillus-veneris. Lineage (NCBI taxonomy): Eukaryota > Viridiplantae > Streptophyta > Polypodiopsida > Polypodiales > Pteridaceae > Adiantum > Adiantum capillus-veneris. Next base: position 90,090,680 of record NC_140934.1, read on the forward strand.
TTGATTGGGATGCTGACACTGACAATTGCAAGAAGGCTCCCAAGCGCCATTCTCAAGCCAAGAAGAGAAGTGGTGGGATCAGCAGTAATCTAAATGATTACACAACTTCCCTGAAGATTTCCTTTCCCATATTCAAAGGAGGGAAAAAGGATGATCCAGATGTTCACATACAAGCTTTTGAGCAGTATGCTGAACTAAAAAACATTGGTGAAGATGATTGGGGGAAATATTTTCCACAAACCTTGAAGGAGACAGCAAGGTAATGGTATTACCATTACCCTGCATGCAAGCTGAGATCATATAACAAATTACTTAAGGCCTTCAGGTTGGAATATTCCGACAATCGAGGGGACGAGGATATTCTCTGTGAATTGGATCAGATCAACCATAGGAATTTGTCAGTTCACAGCTATGTAGAAAAGATAAAAGAACTGACCAGGCAGTTGCAAGAACCGCCATCTGAGAAGAGATTGAGGGCATGGTTTCTGAATGGGTTCAGAAGCAAGAAGCTTAGGGAACAAGAAGTACCAGCCCCTACAAAAAAATTCAATGATCTGGTCCAAAGGGCATTAAAGCTAGAAAACCAGGCTAAGAAAGAAAAGAGCCACAAGAAGCGAAGGACCAGTAGCAGTAGTTCGACTACTGAAGCTTCTGATTCCAGTGCAACTTCCAGCAGCTCTGAGAGCAGCTCCAATGAACGGAAAAAGGAGAAATCAAAGAAGGGATCATGGACCAAGAAAATTGAAGAAATGGCTAGGCAGATTGCAGAAATTAATCACACAAGACATCCGGTCCGAAAGATGGAGACTTGGTGTTCAAGATGTAAATCCAAGGACCACATATCCACTGAATGTCCACAATGTACCTACTGCAAGGCGTTTGGTCACCTATGGAATAATTGTGGCATCAGAATTCACCATTTTAAGAAAGGAAAGGATCTATCAGTGGTTGCCTACACTGAACCAGTGCAGGTAGAACTAATCAAAGTAGCTCAAGAGGAAAGACCAGGTACCAATGGTACTGGTCAAGGACGTGGCAGATACCAACCAAGAATGGGCAGAGGAAGAGGAAGAGGCAACTTTCAGATCAGGAGTATGAATTGCTATACCTAAGCAAAGTATCGTCATTTTGCAGCCCAATGTCCAGATGCACCGGTAATGACTGCTACTAAGGCTAAGGCACCAGAGCCAGTCCTAGTCAGGGTGGTTACCAAGAGCAAGGGAGTAATCATTGAAGAAATTCTAGACATTTTAGAAGTACCAATCAATCCTAGCAGTAGTAAGTGGGCTCAACAAAGAGAAGTTTGGAAGGCCAAAGGGAAAGAGAAGGTGGTAGATGAGTGGCAAGAGCAGCGGGAACTCATACTGTTCATGACTATGCAAACCAAACTTTGACCATAGAAGGGGCCAGCGGCAGAATCAAAATCCAGATTAACAACACCAGGAGCTAAGGAACTGAGGCCGAAGGAGTTGTGTTAGAAATACACAGCCAAGAAAATTGAGCGAATGCTAGTAGCTATGAACATATTTCCTTTGGTAGAAATCGATTTGAATGCAGTCCTGCTGAACAAAGAGCAAGCTGACAAGCAGAAGAGACAATTCCTTGATCAGTTTACTGAAGTCAATGTAGGGGAAAGAACAGTTCAGCTAACTGGAAGAATGGAGGAATCAACTGATACTGGTATAATGGAAGAACCAGTATGTTATGAAGAGTATCCACTGGATCAGAATAATGATTCAGAAATGAATGGACCTTCTTGGGACTACGCTGAAGAATCGACCAAACGAAAAGGAGGCGGAACAAACTGGTTGCTTCCAGATGATCAGGAAGTAGAGGAGTGGAACTTGGGATCAGAGGAAAATCCTAGAATGATCAAAGTCAACAAGCACCTGAAACCGGCAATGAAGGAAAAGTCACAGAAAATGTTCCAGAACTATTATGATGTGTTTGCCTGGGAACATAAAGATTTGAAGGGAGTAGATCTTGAAGTCTGTCAGCACCGAATACCACTGAAACCGGATGCTAGGCCAGTAAGATTGCAAAGATACTGCATGAATCCCAACTATGCAAAGAAGGTCAAGGAGGAGATTGATAATCTTCTCAAGGCTGGGTTCATTACGGAAGTAGCAAGCAGTGATTGGTTATTTCCCATAGTCATCGTTCCTAAAAAGAATGGGAAATTAAGAGTTTGTGTTGACTATAGGAAACTAAATGCCCAGACCATTAAGGATCCATTTCCCTTACCTTTTACTGATATGTTGCTTGATGAGATCGCAGGATATGAGATGTATAGCTTCATGGATGGTTATAGCGGTTATAACCAGTTACAGATTGCTCCTGAAGATAGGGCCAAGACCACTTCATCACTGAGTGGGGAGCATTCATGTATCTGGTGATGCATTTTGGCCTGTGCAATGCACCAACTACTTTTCAGCGGTGTATGATGGAGATGTTTAATGAATTTCTTCATCGGTTCCTCGCCATTTTCATGGATGACTTTACTATCTATTCAGATGAGGACCAACACCTTTTATTCCTAGAAATGGTTTTTAAATGCTATCAAGAGAAGAGAATTTGTTTGAATCCATTCAAATCTGTGTTTCTAGTATGGAAGGGACAGCTACTGGGACATGTGGTTTCCCGCAATGGAATAGAGATGGCCAATGACAAAATACATTGTGTCCAGCAAGCTAAAGCACCCAGAACTGCTTCAGAGTTGAGTTCTTTCTTGGGTTATGTGAATTTCTATAGAAGATTTGTACACAAGTTTGCTGCTCAAGCAATACCACTATATGAGCTTACAAAGAAGACCAGTAAGTTCAACTGGACTGCTGAGTGTGATGAAAGTTTTCAGAATTTGAAAAAAGCCATTACCAGTAAACCAGTCCTTAGGCAGCCGAATTGGGATATTATTTTTCATGTACATGTAGATGCTTCAAGATTGGCAACGGGGGCAATATTAGCTTAGCCAAATGGCAGAACAGACTATCCGGTCTATTTTGCTAGTCGCAGATTCAGTCAGGCTGAACAAGGCTATACGACTACTGAAAGAGAAGCTCTCGGAATGGCTTTTAGCGCTACGAAGTTCAGGCATTACCTGTTGGGAAAATTATTTCATTTTTTTGTGGATCATCAAGCTCTTCTGTTTCTAATTAACAAAGTCATTATTCAAGGCAGGCTGATCAGATGGATGATGTTCCTTATGGAATTTGAATTCAAAATTTTCCATAAACCTGGCCAAAACCACTGTGGAGCTGACTTTCTTTCCAGAAGTACGGAGGGATATTCAGAATCACCTCTGAGAGATGAGCCAGTGGATGCTGAGTTATTTCAGTTAAAAGCAGAAGAATCAGTGGATCCTGAATGGTATGATATTATCAATTCCTTTCCCAAGGTGCCTTTCTAGAGGATTGGAAACAGAATCAGAAGAAAGCTCTGATTATAAAAAGCCTGAAATTTACCATCATCGGAGGATTAATTTATCGATTAGGTGTGCATGGTATACTTCGACGATGTGTCCCTATGGAAGGAAGAATGCAAGTGTTTTCAGAAGCACATAATGGTGAGTTTGGTGGACACTTTTCCAACGATGTAACCTACAAGAAGATTGTGCAAGCAGGTCTGTGGTGGCAAACACTGATTGCTGATGTCAAAAGTTTTTGTAAGACTTGTGACATATGCCAAAGAATGGGCCAACCAACAGCTGCAGATATGACTCCATTAATGCCAATACAACCATTAGGAGTATTCATGAAATGGGGGTTGGATTTTATGGGACCTTTTAAGAAAGTGACTCCCACGAAGAACAAGTACATTGTGATGGCTACTTGTTATGTTACCATGTGGGTTGAAGCTAAGGCTCTTCCCGAAAACACAGCCAAGTCAACTGCAAGGTTTCTGTTTGAGAATATTGTCTGCCGATATGGATGTCCAGTAGAGATTGTAACTGATCAAGGCACACATTTTATCAATGATACTATGGAAATCCTATTGGATATGCTTTCAGTCAAGCATCAAAAATCCACTCCTTACTATCCTCGATGCAATGGACAGGCTGAAAGTAGCAACAAGACAATAAAGACTATTCTCACTAAGGTGGTGCATAAGAAACCAGACCAGTGGGATTTGAAGCTTCAGACTGCTCTATGGGCTTATAGGACAACTTATAAGGTAACTACTGGAATGACACCATTCAGAATGGTGTATGGTACTGAAGCTGTGGTTCCTATGGAGTTTGTCATCCTTAGTCTGAGAATGGCTGTGAAGTATGGATTAGACTTCAACCATAATCTTAAGAAAAGGCTGGATGAACTGATGCAGTTAGATGAACTCAGGCAAAGAGCTATATTGGAACAGGAGATTGTTCAACAAAGAAGGAAGCACTGGCATGATCGCCGTATTAAAGTTCGAGAATTCTAGAAAGGAGACTAGTGCTTCTCTATTAGTCTAGATTGGGTCCAAAGAAGCCGAATTTGAAGATTTCCTGGGCAGGACCTTTTGAGGTCGATTGGGTCTTCTCCAATGGCACAGTCAGATTGAATGATTTCTCTGGACTGATTTTGCCGGGAGTATATAATGGAGCAAAGATCAAACTTTATTATTCAGAGACCAGAGAAACTGGGTTGGAACAAGGTACTAAGGAACTGGAGGTTGTTGATCAAGAGATACTGGAATCAGACGTTTTTTGTCTTTTCCATGTGCAACCAGTTCGAGCTTCAAAACCAGTACCAGAAGAACCAGATCAGGCTGACCTAAGAACCAGTACCAGTATGGTCCAGCCAGAGTGGGAATCAGTTCAGAACCAGTATGGACACACTTTCCAATTTTAAAGTGGCCAACGGTCAAGTGGTATGCCATTGGTAGTTATTACAAGGATGGGTCACACTCTTGTCCAATGCATGTTTGCCATGACAGCAACAACGACGCACACAAGTCTAGGAGCGGCGAGTGGTGGAGCTTTTATAGCGTGAACACGTATAACAGTCAGGAGAGTTAGCATTTTTCCTCATAAATCTCCTACGCGACGCTTTTCTCCTGTCAACCATTCGCCATCGCTGAGCTCCGAAGTTTCTTCACTACAGCCGCAAACTTCAACCTTTGACGAGACAGCTGACTGTCAGACAATCTTACCAGCGACACCAGGAAACCGCTTCGACACAAGTAAGTCATCTTCTCCTTCGCTTGTTTCATCGTCATCGACCTCACAGTGTATGGGTAGAAGGAAACGCTTAGAAAAGATGCAGGAAACTCTTGAAGAAACCCAGGCTATAGTTGCTGAGGCAAAGGCAAGCCTTCCCATTCTTCCATACAGTAAAATCCAACGATATGTATTTACTGATCACGCAATGACTCTGCTACAACTCTGGGATCTGCGAGTTGTGTTGCAAGCTACAAGGATTTCTTTTGATTCAGATATCATCAAGCAAGTTCTTGACTCCTTTGATGTTGAAACTAGCAGTGCTATGGTAAATAGCAGGAAGGTGTTAGTAACACCAGAAGCCATTGCATTTGCATTTCGGATGCCTAATGAGCCCAAACCGTCTATGGCAACTGCACAGCAAATTAGTATCGCTCTGAAGGAGGATGAAACGGCTAGAAAGAAGCGCAAGGCAAGTGCTCAAGGAGTCCCAGTAGCAGGACTGGAAACCTTAGTTGCTTACATGTTTGTAGTCGAAGCAGTAAGCCTTAAGAACAACCCAACATATGTGTCAGAAAAATTGTTTGCTATGCTGTTGGGGCCAAGATACTGGATCCACAAGTCCATATCAACCTTTGTCAAATACTCTCGCATAATGTACTCCAACAGACTGCCAAGCTAAAATCTCAAACTGTTTTCAAGGCATGGTATGTTTGGCAATTCCTGTATTGGGCTACTGGTGCAAATGTTAATGAGCAGGTAAAGCAAGCTTGGAGTGAGCAGCCTATTTCTGAACCAAAGAAAATTGAACTGTCCTCAGATGACGAGGAAACAGACAGTCAAACGATTTCCACTGACCTGAAAAGGAAAGCCACTACAGAAGAAGCTGGCAGTTCAAAGAAGCCAAGAATCACACTGACAAAAAGCAGTGAATTTTTGAAGCAAATAGAAAGCCAGGTTAAGGCAGTAAGCACTGAGAAAGCTAAGATGAGTAAGCCAGGTTAAGGCAGTAAGCATTGAGAAAGCTGAGATGAGTAAAATTGAGCAGCAAGTTGTGCCTAATCAGCCAGTTGTCAAAAATACAGTTGCTACTGTATCTTGGAAAGATCATGTCAAGCCAGTCACTATTGAAAAGATACCAGACCAGTCAGGGGACAAAGGCAAGAGTCAACTGGACAAAGGGAAAGGTCCAGCGTTCTCAACTTTGTCTGGTGGAGTCCCTGCCATTACTGAAAATCCTCTACAACTGGTAAAACAGGATAAGTTGCAGAAAATGCAAACTCAAAAATTAAGAGGGCATCTTTTTCTCAACAAAGCTGATTATGCAACTTTACCCTACGTGGCGCCAGTGGCAATATATGAACCTGTTGATTCTAATCCAACCACGGTCAAAGACAGATATTCAGTACTAATACAGTCTTCTTGGAATACCATTGTCAGTTGTATGTGACAATTGGTGGAGGCTGTTGGATCAGAAGATGAAGTCAAAAAGCTTAAAGCTACTTGGCAGAAGCACAGCATCAGATTGAAACACTCCAGAAAGCCCAAGAAATGCAGAACATACAACACAGGGTACTGGAAGCTCAATCAGAAAGGACTCAGGAGTTGTTAACAAAAAGTTGGCTAAGGCTGAGTCTGAAATTATGATCATGAAAAGTCAAAGGAATGAAGCACTGAGAGCTACTGAGCGAGCTGAAACAATGCTCAGGATGAAGCGGGCAGAATTCAAAAAGCTACTATTGCACCATACAGCTCTGAAGCATTCGCTAACTGACAGATACATCTACAATAGCTTGTCTGAAATTTTAAACCCCTCAGGCAATGCTGTTTTTGACTTAGAAAATTTAAAGTCCTTAATGGAAAGTATGCAGAACGATTTGAAGGACAAGGTGGGTGAGTTCAATAATGCTTTGATGAACCAAGCTATAATGGATTATATTGAGCAACAGACTTCCCCGGATGAGGATGAAGAAGATCAAGAAGATGAAGCTGATCAGGAGGAGGATGATCAAGAAACTGGGCATACGAAGGACGATGATGATGCCCCACCACCATCTCCACCTCCAGGACTAGGTACTGGAGGGACAGGGCCAGATGAAGGAGGACAGTCATAGCCAGACCAGCCAGATCAGAATGAGGGCCAGCAGGAAGGACATGATAAAGAGCACCAGTCGGGTAATCAGCTGACTGAAGAGCAGCAGCCCAGTAACACTGGGAATCAGCCAACTGATCAGTCCCATCACAGCAAAGAGGCTAAAGGGAAAATGAAAGTTCAGGATGAGGGACCAGTGACTGATCATCAGCATTCACTGCAGCTCATTACTCTGAATAAGCAACTGAGATAGTATCTAGAAGATGATGCTCTCTAGACCGACTTGGAAAGATTTCAAAGACTATATGTGGGAGCCAAGGAAATGGTAGAACATTGGAAATCAGCTGCTTTCCATGATAAAGAAGCTTGGAGACTACCTGCGCATCCCAGTACAGTCCAGTTGTTGGAACGAGTTCCGAAATGGATACTCAATGCTGATGAGAAAGTGGCAAACCCGCACTGGCAAAGGAAGTCTACTGCAGATTGTCGGTCCTTGGCTCTAGAACTGGAACTTCTGCTGGGTAACAAACCAACTTATCGCTGCATGAAGGATCTTAGGATACAACTCAAGGAAATTCTGGTACAAATGCAAGCTGCCAGAGGTGTTTTGGATCAGAGAGTGAAAGCCATCCTTAAGGACCAGACAGCCACTAGCAGAGGACCTCAAACGCAAATGTCAGTAGGAGCACAGGCAATTGCTCTCCGAACCCGGTTCCAGCTAGTGAGAATCACCAGAAAGATGATGCAGCAGGAGAACCAGGCTGTTCTCAATTTCCTGGAATTTGTGCATGATTCTCGAGTTCTCTTGTATGCCGTTTCAGCAAGAGAAACTGAGCTGCCAAGATTCTTTTCAGTGCTGTATCCTCAACATCAAGAACCAGTTGATCGACTCACATATTTCAAAATAATTGATGAGCTTCATGATTGGTATGAGCGCTCAACTATGGAATGGAAGACTTGGCAGACATTGCTCGATGATGCTCTCCAAATCAATGACATTCAGGAAATTAAAGAGGAGCTGCATAGGATTCAACTGTGTATGGGCTAGTGGAAGATTCAGGTAAGAGGATTGACCAGGATTACTAATCAGTTGCTACAGCTTACGGTCGAATCTTCCAAACTTCCTGAGAAAGACATTGCAGCAAAGCCGGGTCTAGCACCACAGTACAGGGAGATGGCTGAGATTCTTTTCGAAGCTCGAGTCAAAACAAATCAGCCTCTTCCAGAAGGATGGATCCATACTGCTTCGCATTGTCATAAGCTGGCCAAAACCAGACTGGTAAGGGCAGGCGTACACTCTATGATCCTGACACCAAAACCTATCATTCTCTCAGGTCTTATGAGGTAGAGATGACCACAGACCGGCGGGATCAGCTTGAGCAAGAGGCCATTTACCGACTGATTCAAAAGGAGAATGCTGGTGCTGGGACTTCTCAGGCACCATCCCGGTCAAAGAGCAAAGGCAAAAGGAAGACGATCCAATGGAAGGATACTGGGTAGTTCCATCTCAGAATTCAGTGGTGGTGACTTTTCTTCTCAGTAGGCAGGGAGAGATGACAGCTCTACCTTGGCCTGATGACAGCTCCACCTTGGCCTGGTGAGAGCTCCACCTAGGCCTTTTTTGCTGCCTCCCGCAATCCTTGGTCCTTCTTGAACTCCTGCACCCCAACATCAGAACCAGACAATGGATTTTTCAGTTCCACACCAGAACGAGACGATGGATTTTTCAGTCTTACATCAGAATCAGACGGGAATTTTTCAAAAATTTTGGAATCTTGCCAAAATTCAAGAAAGAAAGGAAGGATGTAGACGGCTGGATAATCACCATGTGGGAACGTGTTCTTAGAAGATGGACAACGAATTACTTAGTAATTACTACAGTAAACCCGAAGTGTATAAATAGGGCTCATTACATCATTATCGGGTTGGCAATTGTTATCACTTGTATTAGCGCTTTGGGCTATAATTGTATTTGAGCATCAGTGGCAGTGTTGTTGGCTATACTTTCTCTCTGTAATCATATTCGTTGTAATCTTTATCTGTAATCTCAATCATGGTATATATTTCAGTGATACTTACTTCTCGACCAGTCTTCTGAATCTGAACCTTATTCCAGTCTATAAGTCTGATTCTTATTTCAGTATCCACATTTCAGTCTAGTCTCTGATTTCTGTCTAGTCTGCTGTCTGAAATCTTCCCACACTAGTAGCTGAAATCCTTCAACACTGGAATTAGCTGTCTCAAGAGATCAGCTCCAATTCCACATACATATCAACGAAGGCAGTGCCAAGCACGACATCTTTTTTCCTCATGCGTAGAGCCACGTGCCTTCAAGATGCATGTCTAGGTGATTTGCATCTAGAGAGATGCCCTCGCTTCGCATTTGCTGAGAACAGATGACATTCCGAACACAGGGAGCTTTTGACAGCATAGCTTTTTTTTGAGCTTTTCAGCGATGGGGTTTTGACGGGTAGTTTTTTTTAGAGCTTTTCAGCGTTGGAGCCACATGGGCTAATGACAGGCCAGGGATTGAAAATTACCCAGTACGCTAACTAGAGTGCATCGTTAGCCGCATTTGTATTGAATTGAAGTGAGTTCGAGGGCTTTTTTTTGCCTGCATTAAAAAAAGCTTGCCAATGCCAGCCACGTGGACGAACGTGCTTCCAGATCTGTGATTTTGTCTTTTATGCTAACGAAGTAAAGAAGGGTATTGTGGGAGACTGAGGAAAAAAAAGGGAACTCAATGAGATGTGGCATAGGCAAGATAGGAAACATCTCTCTCTCTCTCTCTCTCTCTCTCTCTCTCTCAATTTTGAGGACATGAAGGGAGTGTGAGGTGGTGAAGCGGGAGAGCAACGAAGGGAGCTCTCGGGCAAGAGCAAGGGGAAGCTAGGCTTTCTCTCTCTCGCTTTCGGGCAAGAAAAAGAAGGGTATTGTGTGAGAATGAGGAGAAAAAAGGGAACTCAACGAGCTGTGGCATAGACAAGATAGGCAATATCTCTCTCTTGATTTTGAAGACATGAAGGGAGTGTAAGGTGGTGAAGTGGGAGAGCAAGGGGAAGTTAAGCTTTCTCTCTCTCGCTCTCAAGCAAGCAAAAGAAGGGTATTGTGGGAGATTGAGGAGAAAAAAGGGAATTTAACGAGCTGTGGCCTAGGCAAGACATGCAAACTCTTTCTCTCTCTCTCTCTCTCTCTCTCTCTCTCTCTCTCTCTCTCTCTCTCTCTCTCTCTCTCTCTCTCTCTCTCTCTCTCTCGTGCTTGAACTAGGAAAGAAGAACTGAAGAAGCAAATTGAACACACGATTTCTCGTGCTTGAAGAAGAAAAACAGGAAGCCGTTCTTTCTCTCGTTTGGAAAATAAAGCAAGGAAATCTCTTTATTTTGATCTCGCTTTCGGATCTAAACAAAGAGCAAGTTGAAGGAAGCTTGGTAAGCGAGGGCTCAAGCAGATCAGATAGAGTTAAGCAAGGCTCTAGAAGCCCATCACAGGAGAAAGTTTGATCGTCGATGCCAATTTATGTTTAATTAATCTATTTTGATGAATGACGGAGCCGTTAACGGCCTCAAAGGAAGCTATAAGAGGAGTTTAAACTCCTAAACCATTATTTGATTTAATTAACAAGTGTCATTAACGGCACTGCTTTGATAATTGTGAGTCAGTTCATTGATGTTATCAATTTTCAAGCGGTTTTTGTGCGTCGTAGCGTTACTAAGTAAATTTTAACTACCCTATTGTGTGGTGCGGAAATTCTTGGCTCGCAATTTTCCCACAGCCAGTAGCCCGACGCTGACCTGGCTCAAGTTTCAAACCCATATCCCCCGACACCGCAGGTTTACTACTCCCTATTATCCCCAATGTAATGGAATGATTGAGAGGTTTAATGAAGATCTCATAAGGATGCTTACCAGAGATAATGCAAAGACTTGGGATCTAGAGCTAACTTGTGCTATGTGGGTTTACAGGATTGCTATCAAATTAGGTACTACTTTCTCTCCTTTCCATCTAGTTTCTGGCAAAGAGGCTTTGCTTCCTATTAAAGTGGAGATACTAGTTTTGAGTCTGATGTTAAAGCCAAAGTTGAGCCCCATGATGTAGTCAAAGATGGGATTTTGCATTTGCAATGTGCACAATTGGGCAGGTTGCTTGCTTTTGAGCATTATGAATAGGTGTTGAATAACAATCAAGAAATGAAAATGAGAAGGTGAAGGACAAAGACATCAAGAAGCATTAGGAGATTCTGGAGGTCTTTTAGTGGTCCATATTGAAGAGAGAGAAAAGTAAGAGCATCTAATGAGAAGCAAGGCAACATAACATAGAAAATAGCTAAAATAAATCAAGAAATTGAAAAAAACACTCCAAAACATGAAGAATCTAAAATTCTATGAGAGGTAACATCTTGTTTTTACGGGGTTGGCAGTATCCATATGTGGACACGCTTCAAACGGACTCTGATAGCCGTAAAGGTACTAAAAGGTAGTTACAAAAAGCTATCATACTCCCACTACTAAAAGATATTCCTCCATTAAGGAAGCGTTCAAAATTGATCCTCCCTCCATTACGAGCAAGTTACCATGGCTTCTTCTTCTTCTTCTTCCCACCCTAAAAGATTCAAGGGTTGTTGTACTCTCTCCCTAGCTAGCCTCACCATTAGTCTACCAAGGTTGCCAAGTAGAATCATCTACTCTATTTCCATCTCAAACTCCATCACTATAGATAGTCAATGGCAGGAGCACACGATATGCAAAGGTTCTTGGGTTCTTATGTCGCCAAAAAGGAGGAAAAGGTCCTTTACAAAAAATCTTTTTCGTTCCACATGGAAAGCACGAGTGCTAGATTTCAAAGTGGACGTCGCCAAGAAGACTGTAAAGGAGGTTTTAGTTCAATATGTCTACACTCACTTTGATGTGATTGCAAATGGTGGCAACTTCTCAATGGTGCATCACCCACAATGTAATTATAAGTGCTTCCTTAGCCTTCCTTTTGTTGTCTTCCTTTTAGACCTTTCTTGTCTTTTTTCTTTTTTGGAAGGGGTAGAATTGTATTAAGAGGTAGAACTGTATATAAAAGGGTTAGCCCCAAACTGGCCCATAAGCTCCAAACTGGCCCATTAAGAGGGTTAGCCCCAAACTGGCATGTCTCTCTTGTTCTTAGTTCTATTCAATGGAGGTAGTGGAGGTTTCTATTCTAAGGGTATATTCAATGGAAATAGTGGAGGTTTCTATTCTATTCAGCTGTCATGATGAGTGGTCTCTTACTTTTGGCTATTGCAATTGCATATGTCTACCTTTATTTGTACAAGGAATGGGAGCCAATGGAGTGTATTGTAGGGCTCATATCTGTAATCCATGCTCACATTAGTGTTTTACAATATGCTCAAAGATCTAGATAGAGCCTTGCATATGAGGGTATTTTCTTCTACGACTACGTCTACCAACTCAACTAGAGAAAGAAAAAAGGTATGTTGGTTAAGGTTCCTCTACCTACCAATTAGAACTCTGTGGACTGGCCAACCTCGGACACGACAATGAGTGAAGCTCTTTGGAGCAAGATGTATAGGATTTGCACAGGTCCCTCCAAAACTTTGTACCCACTAAATTGGTGAAGATTGCTAATTTCTATCCTATAAGTTTATTTGTAGAGATTTTTCACACCTTCCACATACATGTTATGATGACTATGCTAGTATAGAGGGTGGTATGTTAAAGAGGTGGATGGCATATGTTGCCAAACTGCATTGAAAACTTTGGTTGCCAAGAACATGATTGGCATGTAGTCACTACTCGTCTCATTTTGGTACAAGTGCTCTCCGTTTGTTGCAAGAAGCTGCTATGTGGCTATTGATTGACAAGACTTGATAGGGTTGGAGAACAATGTTTTCATAGATGTGGAGTGTTGGACAGAGAGCTCAACCTTGTGACAATGATCACAATAAAGGAGCAATTCAACCTTCTTCAACTCCGGCATGACATAGTGGAGGAGACCGCGGATAACAAGCTCTCATAGTTCTATTTCTTTCTAGATGGATGCAAAGTTATGCGATAAAGAGAAAATAGATTTTTTGTAGAGAGCTGGGTGGCCAAGTTCAAATTGTGCCAATGTAACTTGGATGAATTCTATTACGCTGTAACGTTTCTTTTAATTGAAATAATCTATATTGATGAATTCCATTGTAATGTTTCTTTCAATTGATTTTTTTAATTTCAATAATGAGTTGAATCTCTCTCTCTCTCTCTCTCTCTCTCTCTCTCTCTCCTCTCTTGTATGCGTCATTTCTTTACATTTTGTACAATCTATGCAGAATTTGCTGTCTTATGTCACTCTTTTGTGTGAGGGCATCCATTACTCTCTCTCTCTCTCTCACACACACACACACACACACACACACACACACACACCACACACACACACCACACACACACACCACACACACACACACACACACACACACACACACACACACACACACACACACACACACACACACACACACGTAATTGGCAACACATTGACATGTACAAAGAAGCATATTAATGTACATTGTCAGCATTTCAAAGAGTATTTCTAAATACAAATTCAAAAATAGTCAATGGACTATAATACAATTCTTGCAAATACATTATAAAAATGTCTTCTAGGTAGAAGTCGTGCTCATGCCCTTAAAATAGGGGTGGGGAGAGAGTTGTGACAGGTGGATTAAGAAAACCCTTTTGTAGTGTGTCATCTATCAACAAAGTGTTATCAAAATCAAGAGGGACATGGATTGGATAAAAAGGTTTCTAGTAAAGGTATACATTTTGGTTTGTAGGGTGTAATTGGCCATTGACGACACTACACTGTCTTTGGCAATACAAAGACTTAAATTGCCAACGCTCAATTTTGGCTACGGTGCAAACTACGTCTACGAGGGGTTCAAGATTTTGTTGCTGCAAAGAAGACATATTGCAACCCGGAACCTTGGAATAAGGAATTGCAAATATTCCTTTGTGCCTAGCCGTACAATGACCCTATGAGGGTCTATCTGATAATTGGGCAAGTTGGGATATTTGGCATTTGGATCATATGGCTCTCAATACAAAAAACGTTGATGTCCAAAATAATTAGTCTCTCCAAATATAATGTAAAACAAGTAAGTAGTTAGACAGTAGGATGACTTTCATATTCTTTTACATTGGGCATTATTTGGAATATGTCAACGTCTAGCAAAGGTCCATATTGGGTTTGACTGGTGTGAAGGTTTTCTTGTCAGGATGACTTTCATATTATTTTACATTGGTTATAATTGGAGCAACCAAGTCAATGTCTAGCAAAGGTCCATACTAGGTTTGACTGGTGTGAAGGATTTCTTGTCAAGCGTCGTGCTCCTCGAGGTTTTCCTCCCGAATCCCTTGTGCTTCTGCAATCGAAGACTCTTGTGTCTCCATTGTGGAGTGGTCCATAACATATGAATTAGCTTCTACTGTGGTATTGTCTGCTTGGAGATCAAGCATTGTTGATTTTTGTCTTGGTACATGCTCTACCGATGGAATGGTGGAGGGCTCTTCTTGAGCGGTGGGAGTTTCAATATACATTTCTTCCCCACCCCTCCCTCAACATGATCTTCATCCTTCTCAACACTTCCCTCGGCATGATGTATCTATGGCTCCTCGGCATTCAAATTTCCCTTCTCCTCATCATGCACCTCTTCCCTCTCAATATCTCCCTCTGCAGGATTGCCCTTCTCCTCATCATGCATCTCTTCCCTCTCAACCTCTCCCTTTGCATGATCTTTCTCCTCCTCAGTCCTTCTCAAGTGACTGGTCTTTCACAACCTCTTCCTCTTGTCACTTCTCACCTATCTTAACAAAATTAGAGGCCTCGTGGAGGTCCACTGGCTTGTGTCCCTCACATGTAATTGTCACATCCACTGCATGGTCATCCAACAGGCTGCTATCTTCTCTATCCAAACTTACAGGATTTGAAATAGAAAGAAGATGTTGGATAAGAGTGGCATGGTATCGATGAAATATTGTATGGTGTACTTCTCCAATGCACTTTGCACAAAAAAAGAGAGAAAAAAAGGAACTGAGATCAATGACTCTTATTGCTATACAACCAGCATGCTGTTAAAATGCTTTGCAAAATCTTCACCTTTGACATGAATGGATCTAGTGCAAAGAAACTCTACAGTACGCAGTCAGCATGGAGGAGACATATCCATCCACATGAGTTTGCATACCTTTCATTTTGCATAGTGACTTCTTTTATGGCCGCCTTGTATAGTTTGTAAGTACCACACAACTTTCCATATGCATGCAATAGTCATTTTATGCAGCTGCAAACAATCAAATGTGTTATTCAACCACAACAGTCACTACATACAGACCTTATCCCATATAAAACTAACTTCAAGATCAGAATACTCACATGCTTAATTCTAGACGTGTTCCTCAAATTGAGTTGAGAGTCCAAACCATGGGCTTGTCTAGATCAAGAATATCAGGTTCTAGTGGTTGTTTCTCTTGTATGGAGATATTATTGTTGTTATTTGCAGCATTGGACAGTGGGAAAACCACCTTTCTGACGTCCCTTACAAGTATTAGTCATTTTGAATAGGACATACATTTGTGGATCCAAGATGAATATTTATGACTGACTCTCTTGAGGTAGATGGCTCTTGATCAAACTACAAACCAGTTAATGGAACTTTATTCTCTATTCTAAAGCCTCAAGTTAAGTAAGCTAAAGCTAGTGAACATGTCTTACTTTAGGCATATATACACAACTAAATCTATAATTTGTCCATCTGGATCTTGCAATATATCAATATTCATATAATCAATTGCTAGTTTCCTTGAACCATCTGCTAGTGGTACATATGATACCACTCCATCTTTCATTGTTGATAAAATTTCATTATTTCTTGCATTTACCTCAAAAATTAATCTGTCGTGTAGCTTTTTACCTCTTCTTCATAGCAAGGGTGAGTTTTTCTTTATCTCTTTGTTTCTTGCTCTCTGCTCTGGCCAAGGGGGATCTAGGGCCCAGATTTGGGTGCACGAGGTGGCTTTAATATCGGCCATTGGATCACGCAGTGAACTGGGGGTGAACTAGGGGTGAACTAGGGGTGAACCTGGGGGAAAAATGGCGCCCCAAGTTCACTCCCCTAGTTCATCCCTAGTTCACCCGCCTCGCGGGGTGTGGGTCGAACCTGGGATGTCTTGGTTGCCACACAAATGCCCTACCACCACGCTAGCACGCGTCGTTGTCCATGTTGGCATGGCACATGATCATAACCTAGCCCCTAGTTCACCCCTAGTTCACCCACCCCTAGCTTACCCTCCCCTAGTTCACCCTCAGTTCACCCCTAGTTGACCCACCCCTAGTTCACCCCTAGTTCACTTTGTGATTCCACGGCGGAGATTAAAGCTGCCTCGTGCCCCAAATTTGGGCTCTAGATCCCCTCTGACATAGAGCCGTGCCATCTTGGCACTACAGAGAACAGGGCTGCAAGCGGGCTACAAAGGAGGTAAAGGGCACTGGTTTAAAGGGGGGACCAAAGAGGGTCTCTTAGAGACGAGTCAGAGAAGGGGTGGCTGATCACATTAAGGTGCTACTACAGGAGGGTTCCGTGCTTGGGCTGAGGAAGGATTCAAAGAAGCTGTAAGAGGAAAGTTTCTCTCGATGATGTAAAATAGACCTGCAAGGAATTCAATATTTAGAGCGATGGGTTGCAAAAGCCAAGAGGGAGAGCTCTGAGAGAGAAGGAAATAGCTTCCAAAGCCCGTGGATAAGGCAAAGATACCTGCAAGAGGAGAGATCAGCCTCTAAAGACTTAAAGGGGGCGGTCAAGGCTCTAAATTGGAGGGGAACTCGTCATCAACAGCAAAAAGGGCCAACCTCAGCACATAAGGCTAGCTTGCCATAGGAGAATATTGCTTCCTTTTTGCAATATCTGTGTAAATAGCCTCCTTATGGAATGGTGTCCATTGAAAACGTGCCTTTGAGTTTTTAAGTAAGCTAGTTTTGGGCTCAACAAAGGTGGTTCAGGCACTTGAGTTTATCTATGTTGAGAGAGAGAGAGAGAGAGAGAGAGAGAGAGAGAGAGAGAGAGAGAGAGAGAGAGAGAGAGAGAGAGAGAGAGAGAGAGAGAGAGAGAGAGAGAGAGAGAGAGAGAGATGCGGGCTCAAAAAGGGCAACCAGGAGCGTCAATTAAAAGGTGAGAGATACCTTTATGGGCTGAGGATTGTGGTACAAGGCTGCAAAGGGAACCTACCAATTGCAAGGGTGACCCCTACAGGAGTTTGAAAAGCGTTATGACCGAGGGGTTGGGTTGATAGTTGGATGTAGTATTTGGAGTTGTAGTTGTAGGTGTTTGAGTGGAAAGGTTTCTGATCTCGAACTAGCAGAGAGGCCAAGCTATAGAGGTGTTTTTATTCGACTTTCTCTTGTCAACGTGAGGGATCTCTCTCTCTTCTCTCTCTCTCTCTCTATCTCTCACTCAACACAAAAAGTGGTTGTATACTGTAGACAAAAAGACATGTTCAAAGGCCTCTCTCCCAAAGGATGTAAAAGTAATCTCTCTCTCTCTTTCTCTCTCTCTCTCTCTCTCTCTCACTCACACACACACACACACAACACACAACCACACACACACACAACACACACCACACAACACACACAACCACACACACACACACACACACACACACACACACACAACACACACACACACACACACACACTGAGGGGGTCCGTGGCGGGAAACAAGAGAGGTGACCTCTAAACACCCCTCAAGGCTCTCGTGATGCTCAATTGGGGTTGGGGCAACCATAAACAAGAAACAACAACAAAAACGCACAGCCAAACAAGTAAAGAGGCACCACCTAGTTATGGTATGCAAACTAGGATGCAAGAGAGATTTTGTCACACCCAAGAAGATGCGCCACAAAACACACACAAGAAATCTCACACCAAGATGCACACCACGCTTAATGCAACTTGCTTCCATGTCCACCTCATTTAAATTTGTCACCTCTACCACATACACATTTGGACCTGGCAAAGGTGGAACTCCTTCCACTCCTCGCGGAGGTGGTTGCTGACTCCTCCTTCCACCACTCCATTTGGCCTTTGTAGAAACCATGGTTGCTGACTAGTTCCTTCACCTGCATTCATCATTGCGTAATTCAAGTTAGGTCTCCCTGGCTCCCCACCGGGCCAAGGACAATTATACATCCCATGTCTAGACTCTCCGCAATTCCAAGAGCCATGATGAATGAGATGAATATGCCATTAACATATTGGGCTGAAGCAGTTCATACAGCTGTACACATTATGAAAAATCGCCTAGGTTGGTGGCTCGCGCTCTTTTGCTTTCTTTGTTTGTCCCTTGGGACCTACATCTTGTGCAAAGTGAATTGACAAGTTACTTAAGAATTCATTTTGATTTTTAATTACCTCTACTGTTACCTCAAGAATCTCTCTAGATGTTGATGCTTGAAATTTTCCCTTAGGTCTAAGACCCTCTATTGGAACCTCTCCTTTTAGACTCTTGAGTTTCCTATACTTTTCAACAGCCCTAGTTTCAGTTGCATCAAAGGTAGCAGGTGCAGCCACCTCAACTTTTATCTTGAGTGTGGGGAAGAGACCGACTATGAACCTCTCCTTCTTTAGGAACTCTGCATCATCACAAGGGTTAGCAACATTTCTCACCCATACAGCCCAAAGACGTAGAAACTCTTGTTTATACATGTAGTAGTCATCTAAGTCTTTTTGCTTGTGAGAAACGATGTCTTGCCATATCTGTTGAGTGTTTTTGGGGTCAAAGAAGTATCACTTGAAATGATCAACAAATTTTTTATAGTTTCCCTTAATGTCTTAAGAGATAGAGAGTCAAACCAAGTGCTAGCATCCTTTCTCAAAACTACCTCAAACATTTCTAAGTGTTCCTCATCTCCTATCACTCTTTTTATGCGGCAAGCCATTTTGAAATTTGCTAGAAATAGCTCAACATCCTCACCAAGATCTCCAAAAAAGAGAGAATATCCTGACATTTGGAGTTGGGCCTCCATTGAATCGATTTCAAAGGGACAACACGTTTTTTCTTTCTTAAAAAAATTACACAATAATGTTTTCTAAATTGCAATCTATTCTACAACAAAATAAAAATATGCACATCAAATGATCTATGATAGTCAACAAGAGGCATGATGACAGGGTTTGGTGAAGCAAGAATTTCTCCTACTATTTGGGCACCAAACATGAACACCATACGTTGTTGAAACTGGATCTTTCTACTAATGAAAGATTTATTCTAATGTGTGGAGTGAAATGGAAGGGAAAAACCTCTATTTCTGGGCCATTATCCATGGTCTATGCATCACGTAGTGCTTGAAACAAAACAGAAATATAGTTGGTGCAGCCAAAGTTGGTCCGAGCTAGAAAGTGGTCTATGCCAAGCAAAGGCTGTAGGTAGGTGTAATGCAGAAGGCTAAGGTAGTACCAAGGTCGTGGGCAGCCAAAGGGTAGCAAAAATGTATGTCTGAAGCAATTTTTTCGGCCAAAAGAGCTAAAAGGGTGGTCTAATTGGGGTAGCAGATGAAGGTGCCCAAAGTGACAAGTTAGTGCTCTGGAATGTATGTTCAATGTGCTCTTGAAGACGGTCCAAACTGCTCGTCAAACGGAGCCCCGGTACTCAAGATATTGCAATTCAAAGTTAGAAGGTGTTGTAGATCCCCCACGGGTAGGGCAGCTCCGGATAGGTGGCACAAGCAAATGTTAGCAGAGATAGATGTGTAGAGATTGAATTATGGAGCATGCCTGTCTTCTCCGATTGCGAATCATAGCTCTAGATAGTAAGTTATGATTGGTTGAAGTTTTTTTGAGGGTCGGGGTCTATGCCCACTTGCCTGCATTGCGAGATGCACCATCTGGCATCTTGTTGGCGTCACCAAGGTTCTTGGTGATAGTGTGCATCATGTGAAGGTTGCACAAATCGACAATTTGTCCATCGGATGCTTGGTCAGCAGGATACAGCAAGATGAAGTTGGGAGCTAATGTTAAGGAGGGGATTGACATATATTTTTTGCCTTTTTTGCGGCCTCGGATAGCAAGCTCAAAAATGCCTGAAGGTGGTAAGATTGGTATGAACCAAGACTGACACGATGGGAATCTGACTGGGATTTGCGGCTTGAAAATCCGACCCTGGACCGGAATTGCAAGTTTATGAAGTGGGGGGAAATTTTAGTAGGAGAGTTTTCTCAAAGGGATATTTGTTGAGGTATTGGAGGCTATCCTAAGGAGGGGAGCCCTGTCGTGCTGACATGTGGCAGGGTTTAACCCACATGCACATGGAGGGTACGACAGCGTGGGATATATGAGCTAAGGTGAGCCTTCCACTTGGTGTATCGCAGGGAGAGAGAGCTCCCACTCTCATTGGCTATGGCGGAATCGTTCAGGTGATGTGTTGGCGGGCCTAGTTGCACACTGCGGCGGTTTTGAGAGGAGTAGGTGGCGGCACCCTGCACCGGTGGCATGCACTGGCGGTGGAGACTGGTGCTAATATTGATGACATGGCAACACTTGATGAGGGGGCCCGTTCCCGCGGTCGGCTCTTGGAGGCCCCATTTTTTGAAGACTAGGGGGGGTGCATTAGCAACCTGGCTAATGCCCCCCTCCCTAGTGCATGGTAAGGGGACGGTCCCACAAGAGAGAGAGAGAGAGGAGAGAGAGAGAGAGAGAGAGAGAGAGAGAGAGAGAGAGAGAGAGAGCCCGAGGAGGCCACCATGTGTACAAGGCAGAGGCAAGGGTCCGTTTCAAGGCCGACCAAGCAAAGACAAAAGGGCAAGCTTAAAGTGGGCACCAAATGCAAGGGCAAGCAAGCCTTTCCAAGGCTAGGCATGGTAGGACCAAGGAGAGGGTGAGGAAAAAAAGAGAGAGAAAAGAGGATTGGTAGGAGCCGGACAGAGGTGGTCAAAGGGAAAAATCAAAAGGAGAGTGCAAGGCTAAGCTCCCCAAAGGGGTAAAAAATAAAGATAAAAATAAAAATAAAAAAATGCCAAGGGGCATTAGCGATGTCGCTAATGCACCCCCCCTCAAGTGCGAAAGAAAGAGAAAGAGAGCAGATGAAGCCAAAGGAGGTTACCTCCTCCCAAAGTTACCAAATGTGAATGCCAAATGGGCCAATCAGAGAGAAGTTTCTAAAGTTGAAGGCCCCCCACTATAAAGGTCATTTTTAAATCAAATTAGGGCTTTTTTAATTTTTTGTGCCGTTTGAAGCCTGCAAAGTGGAGTCATGTGATAGAACTATCCATTTGTACTTTTTTCTTGAAAATGGCCATGGTGATGGCATTGCAAGCCTTTGTATATGAATTTTGAACTGCAGTCAAGCCACTGTTGCCCCGCTTTGCTGTTGTTTCTCTTTCCCCCCTTCTCTTTCTCTTGCTTTCATGTTTCCCCTTGGTGCCGGCAGTGCGGATGTGTGTGCCACCCAGACCGACGGTGTTTTGTGTAAGAGAGTGAGATTGAGTGGCTATGTGGGTAAGTAAGGGTGGAGACAGATCGTGGTAGTAAGTGTGTGTTGTGTGGTGGATTTGTGGAGAGTGTGAGCAGTGGAAATTGAGCAGGCGGTGATCTGCTAGTGTAAAGTGTGTTTTGAAGGTGTTTTCTGAGAGGATAGGGGTGTTGTGGATACCCTGAGTTATAGAGAGGCCCTTGTGTTGGTGCCAAGTGTGTTCCACCATTCCCCCTCTCCATCTTCTGGTGCCCCACGGAGGAGCTCATTGATTGCTCCCAGTTGATCGAAAAGAAGTAGTTTTTTTTTGCGTTGGAAGTCATGGCAACTAGAAGCTATGAGGGCCCTGACGAGTGGGTGTCGTATTTCGAGCTGTATATGCTGTCGTTGCGTATGCAAAATGTGGATAGCAAGATGCAGACATTTCCTTTGGTGATGCGTGGAAAAGCTAAAGTATGGTATGAAGCTTTGGAAGGTGAGCCAAGGCAAGCGTGGCCATCTCTACGGGGGAGGTTTCTTCACGACTTTTGAAAGGAGGCATCGTTAGTCGAGATGGATGCGAAGATAAAGGCGCTTAAACAAGATGTAAGTGAAGAGTTCAATCTATTTTTGGGTCATTTTGAAGAGTGTTGGACAGAATTAGCGACAGCCATGCAATTGGCTAATGGAGACTACTTTAAGCTGGACAAATTCATGGCATGTCTACACCCTAAGGTGAGAGAGAAAGTTGATTTCGAGAGCCCAAAAAATTACAATGGTGTGGTAGCAATTGCACGGTCGAAGAGCAGAAAGATAAAGAAGAAGATAGGGCAGGATGTGTCGGCTACAAGATGATGGCCCTCGTTCAACTGCAGAGTCCAAGGGAGGCTATGCACAAAGAAAATCCTGGAAACCGAGGTGTAGCTGTTGTGCCGCAAAATTGGGTACGCACGGTGCAGGATTTATTCGAGAAAATGCAGGAGTTGCGACTCAGCATGATGGATAGAGGACAACCAAGAGGAGCAAGGGGCAGGGCAAGGCCACTGCCACGTAGGTGCTACAATTGTGGACAAGAGGGGCATTATGCACCCAATTGTCCCCAGCCACAAAGAGAAAGAGGAGGCATTTACCCACTGTTTGGTAGAGGTCAAGGTCAAGGACAGTTCAATGGTCCAAGAGAACAAGCAGGGGAGAATCCTGTGCAGCCGGTTCCGCCAAATGGAGGTGAAGTCCCAAGAGTGAATATTATCGGGGTGGATAGGCAGGATATTGAAGTTTTGGTCAATAAGAGAGCAAGAGTTGAGAGGGAGACAGAGACAAAGCGGGAAACCGGAGCTTGCAAGGGTAAGGAGAAAGTGTACGAAGGTAGAGAGTAGCCCAAGCCTAGCAAAAGAAGGAGACGTTGAAAAATCAAGCAAGTGGATTTCCAACTAGGGAGTGGCCATCTCAAGTACAATCTGGTAAGTGATATTCAAAATCAGAAAGCAAACATTACTTTTGGTCAATTGTTAGCTTTAAATCCAAAATTGAGGAGGCAATGGTCCATAAGTGTTAGCTCCAGGCTGCCGAGAGCTAAGGGAAATGTGCAAGCGGTGCAAAACATGGCTTTGAGGGTGGGTAGCCCGACTGATGTTCTTCCACTGGTGGATGCGATTATAGAAAAGAGGATGTAGGTACACGCCTACATAGACGGTGAAGCGCAGGTTTGTGTTATGACAGAAGCAGCCATGAAAGAGACGGGGGTTAAGGCGATAACCAAGTCAAATGTGCGCATGAGGATGGCCAACCATACTAAAGACATGTGTCTGGGTGTGGCTCAGGATGTGAAGGTCAAAGGTGATGGGGCATAGAGTGCCTAATAGACTTTTTTGTGATGAAGGCGGGAGATAATTCTTATCCGATCATTTTGGGTAGGCCATGGCTTTTGGTGATAGGTGCTAAGTAGGATTGGGAGAGCAAAGTGTTCACCTTGCCTGACAAAGAGAAGGGGAGACAGATTGTGCTAGATTTGAATACCAAGGAGAGCAGTTCTCGTCCTATGGCAATTAAAGATGAAGGCAGCACGACGAGCTACAAGTACAAAATAGACACGGCCTATGATGAAGGCTACACTAGCACAGAGGAAGAGGAGAGCAAGGACGACATGCTGAAGATAGACGCATACTTATTTGGAGTCACCATGGATGACTCCCCTCTTGCAGCCTCAAGCTCATGGTTTAAGCTTAGAGGAGGTTTCGAGCATGTTAAGTGAAGATTTGAACAAGGGTAAGAAAGAGAGTTATGTTCAACTGTGTGGGTCCTATCCAAATCTGTGTGCAACGGAATATGAGCATTTGCGTGGTGCAAGAGGGGTAGATCACAAGATTGTTCTTAAGGAGGGACATAGGCCTAAGGCACAGAAGCTGAGAAGACAAGGGGAAATCCAAAAGGAGGCCCGTTGGCAGGAGATCAATAAGTTGCTAGATGCAGGCATTATATACCCTGTGAAAGAGTTAGAGTGGGTCTCAGTGGTTATAACCCCTAAGAAGAATGGGAAATGGAGGGTGTGTTGACTACAAGCCACTGAATGTAGCGACCAAGAGGAATCACTATCCATTGGCGTTTCAAGACGAAATCCTAAACCAGGTGGCCGGGCATGAAAGATACTCGATTATGGATGGTTTCTCGGGGTACTTTCAGATAGGGATTTCACTCAAAGACCAATTAAAGACCACATTCATATCTCCATGGGGTTGTTTTGCTTACCACAGAGGATGCCATTTGGATTGGTCAATGCATATGCCACCTTCCAAGATTGGATAAATAGGGTATTTGGTCCATACTTGGGCCGCTTTATCAGGGTCTTCATGGATGATATAGGCTGCTACAGTTCAAAATTAGAGCACCTATCAAAGTTGCAGTTATGCTTTCAAAGGCTTGATGAAGAAGGAGGTCAGTTGAACGCCAAGAAGTGCAAGCTAGCACAGCCTCGAGCGCGTTGTTGGGTCATGTGGTGTTGCAAAACGGTATAGAGGCTGATCTTGAGAAGGTGAAGGCATTGGTGTTGATGGAGCCACCATCAGATGCTCAAGGTTTGGATTTTTTTGTTCGTAAGCTGAAGTATCTATCATGTTTCTTTTGGATGTTATCGCAATACGTGCATCCTCTTCAAAAAAGAGCTCAACAAGTACACAGTGTTGGGAAACAAGCAAACTGAAACACCTCTATAGTGATGTCACCCAAGAGCATTGAAAGATAACTATAAGACACCAAAATCTTTGTAAAATCCTTTTGAAACACCACAAGTCCAATAGGAGTAGACCCTTGGGAATTTACTAGCCGTCGCCCACCCAAGAGACTATGTCACATAGGAGCAAAACCCTGTCAAAGCACGGATTTACAACACACGCCGACCAATGCAGATGAAGACAAGAGACTCTCCTTTCACAATAAAACATCACAAACACATAACTTCAACATCAATTCCAAAATTCATAGATACATGCCCTCTGAATCTGTCTACACACAATTTGCCACTAGGCTGCCATAGCCATAACCCTGCAGAGAACTAGTCGTAACCTGAAGAGCACAACTCCAATTGGGTCACTTTAAAGCTTGAAAAAAATATTGAAAAATGACTGGCGAGAAAGCTAAAGATGACAAAAATTGATTCCATATGCCTCTATGAGTAAAATTGACGCAAACAGAAAGCTGTCCCAGCACGACTACACGTAGAGAAGGCTAGTCGGGGCAAAAAACTGCATCCAAGAGCACCAAGGAGACACAACGAGCTAAAACCTGAAAATTTTTGATGTTTGGCTGAACTTTTTTAAGTTTTTACATGAGTTTAAATTATATACAAGGCTTACTTCAAAAAACTCACTCACGGGCACTTACAGTAGCCTGACAGCTGTCACTAGACTAGCGACTTACAGTGCATGTACATGTGCTTGCTCTAAAAACCCACAAAAAGAAATCCCACATGCCCTTTTGACATCGGGTGTCGTGTCCGTATGTAAAAATTTACAAAAAACGGGGTGTCAGAAATGCGCCCAACATAGTTTGCCACACCCCAGCGTGCTAGATCATTCATGATCAGTAGCACAAAAGAGATCCTGTAAACCACATGAGAGAGTCTTCACTTCATCTTCATCATTAGCCACACGATCAGTTAATTCTTCAAAAGAAGGCTCATCCTCAATCACAGTCATCAACCTTGCAATATACTTCTTCAACCTGTAGCCATTCACACGTGCTTTATGTGGGGTACCATCCAAGTTAGCAAGCTGATATGTGCCATTTGGAAATGTGTTTATGACCAAGAAAGGACCTTGCCACTTGATTTGAAATTTCTTTTGAAAAGTGCTATCAAGCTTACTATTGTAAGGAAGCACCATGTCACCCTTCTTGATGTCCTTGTCCTTTACCTTCTCATTTTCCTTTGCTTGATTCTTCTTCAAGACCTGCTCATAATGCTCAAAAGCTAATTCCCTATCCAATTGTACACATTGCAAATATAAAAGTCTTTCCTTGAATGCATCATTGGGATCTTATTCAAGCTTTAGCATCATCTTCAAGGCTAGTATCTCCACCTCAATAGGAAGTAAAGCCTCTTTGCCAAAAACTAGATGGAAGGGAGAGAAACCAGTACCTGATTTGATGGTAGTCCTGTAAGCCCATAGAGCACAAGGTAGCTCTAAATACCAAGTCTTCACATTGTTTCTTGTCATCTTTGTAAGCATCCTTATAAGCTCTCCATTAAACCTTTCATTCATGCCATTGCATTGGGGATAATATGGAGTAGTAAACCTGCGATGCACATGAAGCTTTTCACATAGATAATCCACCAACTCTCCCCTGAAACCTGGACCCTTGTCAGAAAGTAACTCCAATGGAATGCCAAATTTGCAGCAAATATCTTCATATATAAATAAGGAAACATCTTTACTCGTGATGTGCTTAACAGCTTTGGCTTCGGCCCACCTGGATAGATAGTCAACAGCAGTAAGTATGTAACATTTGCCTCTAGCTGTCATAGGTAGAGGACCTATTGCATCAATACCCCACTTCTCAAACATATCATAAGCCACAATGGTGCCTCTAATTTCTGATTTGAGAACCCTATTTGCCATGCTTTGACACTCTTTACAAGACTTGCACCAATGATGAACATCACGTTGAACACTTGGCCACACATAACCCTCCTGCAAGACTTTATGCAAAGTGATCTTTGAAGGAAGGTGACCACCACAAGAACCCTCATGATTCTCCTCTAAAATTTTGGTAAATTTCCTCTTTCCAAGGAACTTTTATCATCACAAGATCAGCCCCCTTCATATACAAGGCATCACCAAGTAGCACATACCTTTTGGCACGACGTAGGAAGGCGTACTTTTTTGGCTTCTCCAACTCTGATGGAAGCATACCTATTTGTAGAAACTCTTCCTCCATCTCTAAAGATTCCCTTCCCAAATAAAGAGGAGAATCAACCCTTATCACATACAATTGCCCAATTGAAGGTTGTGCTGCACCACGTGCCTCTTCATTTTGAGACCTGTCCACATGCCTTAAAATCCAAGCTTCAAAATGCTTAAGCAGATTCTTCACCTGAAAATACATATTTTTCAACCTTGGATTCTTACTTTGCCACACCCCAAGTACTTGATTAACCACCAAAAGAGCATCACCTCTTACCCTCACACGACGGATGCCAAGCTCAAGGCAAAGGTTGAGACCTTTCTCCAAAGTAGCATACTCAGCTTCATTGTTGCTTTCTGCGGTAAGCTTCAAACTCCTTTTAGTTACCAAAGCACCTTGAGGATCATAGATTACCACACCTCCTGAAGCTTCACCATGCGCTTTCCTGTAAGAGCCATAAAAAAACAGTAGGTAGGCATTGTCTATGTCAGGAGCTTCCATGTGTTGCTTCTTCAACTGCATCCTCCTTAAGAAGAAGAGGGCTTTCCTTATAGGTAAGAAAAGCAGCCAATGTAGCCCTTGTACTCTCCTCAACAAGAAAAGAGAATGGGAATTCCTGTAGCTCCACAATCCACTTCATGAGCCTCTTTGAGAAAGTAGGGCTATTCACCAATTGAGGTAGAAGAGTGTAGCTAGTGAGGAATGTGAATGGTTTAGGGAGAAGGTAGTGCCTAAACCTTCTACATGCATAAATCACACTCACCATAATGAGATCCACCTCAGTATAGCCTCTTTCCACCTCTAGCTTCACCCTGCTAGCACAATAGATAGGCTTCATGTAGTGGAAATTGTTACCTCGTTGAAGAAGCATAGCTCCAATAGCATCCTCACCTACTGATGGATTCACATAAAACTCCTTATCCCAATTAGAAGCTTGCATAGCAAGAAGAGAACCAAGAACCCCTTTGATACCTTGAAAAACCTCTTCACACTCATCTGTCCATTGTAGAGGATCCAACCTTGCTACTTGTTGTAGAGGATAAAGAAGTTGATAGGACAAAGGAATGAACCTTGCCATATACTTCACCTTTTGAATAAAAGTATAAAGTTGCTTTGTATCTTTAGGTGATGGGAGGAGCACCAAAGCCTTCACTTTGTCAGGATCTGCTTCAATCCCATTCTTTGAGATCATATGCCCCAAAAACTTCACTCTTGGTTGAGCAAGATGACACTTCTTTGGGTTGAGTTGACCTCCACTTTCATCATATTGCTTCAATGACATCCCAAGCTTTGCAAAATGATCCTTTCTAGAGCTATAAACACAAAAGTCATCAATAAGATCCTTCACAAACTTGCCAAGAAAGGGAGAGAACACCTTGTTGACGCGCTTCTGATACCACGCACAGCCATTCATAATCTGACCAAAAGGAAGCACACAATAACAAAATAATCCCCATGGCGTGATAAACGTGGTCTTCTTTAGATCTTCTAAAGCCAAGGTGAGGTGAAAATATCCAGAGAATCCATCACATACGCTATACCTCTCATGCCTTGCAATAGAATCAAGTATGTCATCTATGACAGGAAGAGGGTATGGATCCCTCTTCATGGCTGCGTTTAGAGGCTTAAAATCAACACATATCCTCCACTTTCCATCCTTCTTGGGTGTGACAACAACAGGAATCACCCATTCTGCAGTGCTCACAGGACATATGAAACCTGCTTCAAGAAGCTTGTCTACCTCTTCCTTTAAAGCATTAAGTTATACCTATCCCATTCTCCTTAGCTTTTGGCGTACGGGCTGAGCTCCTTCCTTGATTGGAATGTAGATTTCCTCTCCCTTAAAGCCTCTAATTTCCTCATAAGAAGTGATGAATAAATGGGGAAATTGTTGTATCATATGTAGGTACTCACCCTTCTCATGACTGGTCAAGTCGGGAGACAACATACCTTGTATCAGCTCATGTTTGACATTAGGTTGAACTCTGGGTTGCATCAGCTCTTCAATTTGCTCATAAGGACCAGAGATATCCTCATTCTCCATAAGGCCAAGAAATCTTTGTTTCTCATCATTCTCTTTTTCAAGAAACAAGGAGGAAACATCTAGATCACTATCGCTGCTATCTTCCACTTCACTGCCATCATCCCCATTGTCTTATTCTTCACTTGAGGACTCTTCTTCATCACTTTTATCATCAAAATCAGCATCCAAAGATTGCTTTCTAGCCATGTCAAACCTCTTCTTATCACCCCTTCTATTGTAGAGAGTGTTGGTACCATGTCCCCAATCCTGTATAGCTTTGGTTGCCTGTAACCATGGTCTTCCAAGGATGAGAGGGAAAGCACCAATACCTGCAGGCATAACATGAAAATTGACCAACACTTTAACATAAAATACATCCACCTCCAAGTCCTTTACAACTCCCAAGCACCTCACCCTTGATTGGTTGGAAAGCTTTATGCGAAACCTGAATTCTTCACCATGTTGAGTCCCAACTTTGATACACAAGCTTGAGTAATAACACATACCTGTGCACCTCCATCAATATAAGCCTCTCCAATGCACTTCCTCTTATGCCGTGCATCCATAGTAGGGCATATATCAGGTAGCTCATTCAAAGATAGGACTCTCACTGACCCCCTTGTAGCTCCTTCTTCATGGGGTTGACTACGTGCTTCCATTGCCTCTTTAACTTGGGACACATCTCCATGAGTTTCCCAAAGGTAACACCAGCCTTTCTACCCACAAAATCAGCCCTTAAACTATAATTTGGTTGCCCTTCTCCCAAAGGAAAGTCAGATGCATTGTAATGTTTCCTGGGCTTTCTCTTCTTCTTCTCTTTACCTGTACCTATTTCAACTTGTTTCCCTCTTTTATGGCTGGGACTTGCATCACTCATGTCATGATCTCTTGTAACCCTCTTACCTACAGGCATGACCATAGCTCCCAAATCATCCTCTTTCTTCTCCAAACGGATTATGCTTACCACTTTTGTTTTGCCCTTTTCTTCTGCTGTCAATCCACTTGGTCCTGCTTCCCCTTTAATCTCAATACCATAATCTTGAGCTCGAGAAGGAATTTGTGAGAGGAAGAGGAAACATGTCACCACCCATTCTCTTTGGCTTGTCACATTGAGGGCTTTTATGACCCCATTCACCACAATTGTAAGATTGAAAAATATCCCCTCTTCCAGCCATGACTCTTCCTCTACCACCTGTATAACCCTCATTGCTTCCATAACCACGTCCATATCCATAGCTTTGACCTCTTCCACCTCCCATCATATGCACACTAAGATTCTTCATAAGACCTACAACCTCTTGCATCTCCTTGCGAAAGGCATGCACATCATGAGAAGCTTGTTGATCATAACCTGGCTCCCTGATGAGGACCCTTGGTTGCTCTACCGCTTTCACTTCAAGCTTTGGCTTGACATTGATTCCAAGTTGATGAAGACACTCTGCTTTCCACTCTTTATTCTTTGCAATTTCAACTGCCTCCTCAAAGGTCCTTGGCTGCTTAAGCTCTACCTTCAAGCGTAGGTTACTCCTCAAACTTGCAAGAAACCTGTCCTTTTTCAACATGGCTGGAGGAATTTCAGCCCCCAAAGATGTACACCACTTTGTCCACAATGCATTGAACGCCTTCACAAAGTCTTCTATGGTTTGGCCTTCACCTTGTACTAAGCCTTGAATAGACTGCCATACCTTTTGTGGATCTTCCACTTGTTGAAAGTGTGTGAGAAAAGCATGCCTTACCATTTCATAAGTCATAACTTGAGGAGGTTGGGCTGATTGTAGCTCCTTTTTGTAGCCTTCCAACCATTCCCTAGCATCTCCCTTCAAATAGAAATAGAAGATTCGCAGCACCAACGCTGGGTCTTGCTTGTCAGCACGAAGGCAAGCAAACTCCATTCTCTCAATGAAAGCTTTGTAACTTTCATTTGATTTTCCACTAAACTCCGGAAAATTAAACGCCATGTCTTCAAAACCTGTAAACTGAAGGTAACTTGAAGCAATTCCTCGGTGGCGGGCACCAAAACAATGTTGGAAAACAAGCAAACTGAAACACCTCTATAGTGATGTAACCCAAGAGCGTTGAAAGAGAACTAAAAGACACCAAAAGCTTTGAAAAATCCTTTTGAAACACCACAAGTCCAATAGGAGTAGACCCTTGGGAATTTACTAGCCGTCGCCCACCCAAGAGACTATGTCACATAGGAGCAAAACCCTATCAAAGCACGGATTTACAGCACACGCCGACCAATGCAGATGAAGACAAGAGACTCTCCTTTCACAATAAACCATCACATACCCATAACTTCAACATCAATTCCAAAATTCATAGATACATGCCCTTTGAATCTGTCTACACACAATTTGCCACTAGGCTGCCATAGCCATAACCCTACAGAGAACTAGTCGTAACCTGAAGAGCACAACTCCAATTGGGGCACTTTAAAGCTTGAAAAAAATATTGAAAAATGACTGGCAAGAAAGCTGAAGATGACTAAAATTGATTCCATATGCCTCCATGAGCAAAATTGACGCAAATAGAAAGCTGTCCCAACACGACTACACGGGGTGTCAGAAATGCGCCCAACAACGGTTATGAGTAGGATGAGGAAGCTCAGGAGGCTTTGAGAGGGTTAAGGAAATTTTGTGTCAGTTGCCACTAGTGTGTCCTCCCAATTGAGAGGAAAACTTCTATGTGTCTATGACGGTGGGCACAGTTGCTGTTGGAGCAGTTCTACTACAAAGGCAGGGAGAAGCTACAAGCTGATATATTTTGAGAGCAGGGTCATTAGCTCAGGAGAGGCTACCTACATCAAAGCGGAGCAATGGGTGATGGATTTAGTCTTTGCTTGCAAGAAGTTCAAGGTGCATTTAATTATGTGCAAGTTTTTTGTGTTGACAACCAACAATCTATTGCCAGAGGTAGTGCTACATTTGAAGCTAGGAAAGAGGATTATGAAGCGGGAGTTGGAGTTGCAAGAGTTCGAGTTTGAGTTTGAGGTAGATAACACGAGTTGGTATCACTTGGCGGACATTCTTGTCAGCAAGGCTGTCGATTTGCCAGCCTATCCAAGGGTGGTGCAAGATGAAGCTAAGGAGGAGCCTGATTTAGAGAATGCTTTCACGATGTGGTTCGACGGAGCATATCAAAGGATAGTACATAAAGCAGGAGGAGGTGTGGTGATACACGACCCACATGGCAAAGCTATATTTTCAAAGGCATATGATCTGGAGGATGTCCACACCAATAATGAGGCCGAGTATCTCACTCTACATTTGGGTTTGAAGCAGTGTCTAGAATTCGACATTTCAAGATTGGTGGTGAAGGGGGATGCGTTGCTAGTCATCAAGAAACTGCTAGCCCAATGGCAGATAAAGAGAGATTCTTTGAAGCATTGGTTCTTCTCCATCAAGAAAATGATAAAGTCTTTTGAAGAGGTTCAATTCAAGCATGTGAGAAGAGAGCAGAACCAAGAGGCAGATTAGTTAGCAAGTAGCAAAGTACAAGTGCATGTTGCAGGTCTATATGTGGCCCCATTCACTTATGCAGGTAGGGAGACTCTAAAGGAGAATGAAGGGTTTTTGAGTACAGGGCAGTGTTCAGAGGGTTTGTCCAAGTTGCAAAGAAGAGAGTGGTGCAGAAAGACCACAAATTTACCCTCGTAGGTGAAGATCTTATGAGCTATGGACATGAAGGAGTGCTTAGAAGGGTGCTGTATAAAGAAGAGATAAGTATGGTGCTGGAGCAATGCCACAAAGAAAGTGGACATTAGGGCAAAGATCAGGTTCTACTTTAAGTGCTTAGAGCAGGCTTTTGGTGGCCTTCCATAGTGAAGGACATACATAACTGGTGCAAGACGTGCCATGATTGTCAAACTAATGTGAAAGACGACTGGTAGCGGAGTCACAAGGTGCCGTCATCACACAAAGTGATTTTGAGAAGTGGGGTCTGGATGCCATAGGTCCTCTCCCAAAGTCTACAAGTGGTTAGAATTATGTGGTGGTAGCCATTCACTACCTTACAAGGTGGGTCGAAGCCAAGGCTGTGAAGGAAGTAAATGCCAATGTGGTGTCTTAGTTTGTGTTTGATAACATCTGTTGCCGTTTTGGTGTTCCATGGGTGTTAGTTTTTGATAGGGTTCAGGGGTTTAGAAGCAATCTCATGAGTGCATTAGTGGAAAGGCTAAAGATTCAACACTGGTTTTCCTCACCCTATCACCCCCAATGCAATGGTCTAGTCAAGAGTTCTAATGGGCAAATTGTCAAAATGTTAACAAAGTACGTGTATAAGCAAGAAATTGAGTGGGAAATAAATCTAGAGAAGTGTCTATGGGCATATAGGACGTCCTATAAAGTAGCTACAAATTTCACTCCATTCGAGCTAGTCTATGGAAAGGAGGCTGTATTGCCAATGCATGCACAGTTAGGTGCTTTAAAGGGTATGTGGCATGTCAATGCCACTCAATAAGGAGTTCTATAGGATTGGATAGCGAGTTTGGAGGCTTTGCAAATGGACAGAGAGGAAGCAAAAAACTATTATGTGAAGCAAAGAGAGAAGAGGTGTTCAATCAGAACCTGCCAAACAGGAGGATAGAGGAAGAAGATCTGGTCATGAAGTACGAAAGCTACCTAGATTTCACATTCCAGAAGAAGTGGATAGGTCAGTATATAGTGCAAAAGGCCTTTCCAAATGGGACCTACCAATTGGTAAGAGCAAATGGCAAGCTTCCTAGGAACATGGTGAATGGTGTGCGGCTCAAGTTGTATTTAGAGAGGGATCTAGTGCCCGAGGTGCATCAAATTGTAGTCAAGGGGGGTGGGGAACCCACCTAAAGAATGCGGTGTGCGAGAGAAGATGAAACTTTTGTACATAGACTGTACATAGGGTTGAAGTTTTTGCAAGTGCTTTCAGTTGTCAATTTGGTGTGCCAATTTTAAAGTTCTGTACATATGCTTTTGGTCGAACTTAAATGTTGGACGAGCGGGAATGGGAAATGATGGTGCAACCAAAGTTGGTCCGAGCTAGAAAGTGATCTATGCTAAGCAAAGGCTGCAGGCAGGTGCAGTGCAGAAGGCTAGGGCAGGTACCAAGGTCATGGGCAGCCAAAGGGTAGCAGAAATGTATGTTTGAAGAGGTTTTTAGTAGATGAAGGTGCCCAAAGTGCCGAGTCAATGCTCTGGAATGTAGTGTTCAATGTGCTCTAGAAGCCAGTCCAAACGGCTCGTCAAACGGACCCCGGTGCTCTTGATATTGCAGTTCAAATTTAGAAGGTGTTGTAGAACCCGGACAGGCAGGACAGCTAGGGACAGGTGGCCCAGGAAAATGTCAACAAATAGATGCATAGAGCTTGAATTATGAAGCATGCTTGTCTTCTCGGATTGCGAATCAGAGCTCTGGATAGTAAGTTATGATCGGTTGAAGTTTTTTTCGGGGGTCGGTTCTGTGCCCACTTGCCCACATCAAGAGATGCGCCATCTGGCATCTTTTTGGCCTTACCAAGTTTCTTAGTGATAGTGTGCATCATGTGAAGGTAGCACAAATTGACGGTTCGTCCATCAGATGCTCGGTTAGGAGGATACAACAGGATGAAGTTGGGAGCTAATGTTAAGGAGGGGATTGGCATATATTTTTTGCGGCCTTGGATTCCAAGCTCAAAAGGGCTAGAAGGCGGTAAGATTGGCACGGCCCGGGACCGACACGATGGGAATCTGGTGGGGCTTTGCGGCTTGGAAATATGACCCAGGACCGGAATGTTGCAAGTTTATGAAGTGGGCGGGAAATTTTAGTAGGAGGGGTTTTTTCAAAGGGATTTTTTTTGAGGTATTGGAGCCAGGGTTTAACCCACATGCGCATGTAGGGTACGCCAACATGGGATATATGAGCTAAGGCGAGCCTTCCACTTGGTGTATCGCAGGCACAGAGAGCTCCCCATCTTGTTGGGTATGGCGGAGTTGTTCAGGCGCTGTGTTGGCGGGCCTAGTTGCGCACTGCGGTGGTTTTGAGAGGAGTAGGTGGCGACATCCTGCACCGGTGGCGCGCGCTGGTGGTGGATACTGGTCTCGATTGATGATGTGGCAATGCTCAATGAGGGGGCCCATTCCCGCACAGCCGGCCCTTGGAGGCACCATTTTTTGAAGACTAGGGGGGGTGCATTAGCGACCTCGCTAATGCCCCCCTCGCCGGTGCATGGTAAGGGAACGGTCCTGCAAGCGAGAGAGAGAGAGAGAGAGAGAGAGAGAGAGAGAGAGAGAGAGAGAGGAGAGAGAGAGAGAGAGAGAGAGAGAGAGAGAGAGAGAGAGAGAGAGAGAGAGAGAGAGAGAGAGAGAGAGAGAGAGAGAGAGAGAGCCCGAGGAGACCGCCATGTGTACAAGGCAAAGGCAAGGGGCCGTTTCAAGGCTGACCAAGCAAAGGCAAAAGGGAAAGCTTAAAGTGGGCACCAAATGCAAGGGTAAGCAAGCCTTTCCAAGGCTGGGCATGGCAGGACCAAGGAGAGGGCGAGGAAAAAAACAGAGAGAAAAGAGGACTAGTAGGAGCCAGACAGAGGTGGTCAAAGGGCAAAAACAAAAGGAGAGTGCAAGTCTAAGCTCCCCGAAGGGGTAAAAAAATAAATGAAAAAATAAAAATAAAAAAATGCCAAGGGGCATTAGCGATGTCGCTAATGTATCCCCCTTGAAAGGCAAAAGAAAGAGAAAAAGTAGCCCACGTAGCCATCACACACAGTGTACTTCTCATGACCAGCTACCTCATTTAGTATCTCATCCTGAAATGGGAGGGAAAAGTGATCTCTTTTTGTTGCCTCATTCAATGGATGGTAATCCACACACACCCTCCACTTGCCGTTTTTCTTGGGAGTGACAACAATAGGAGAGACCCACTCTGAATTCTCCATTGGATAAATGAAACCTGCTGCTAGAAGCTTTCTTACCTCCTTGAGTAAAGCCTTCTCCTTGATGACTCCTAGCCCTCGTAGCTTTTGAGCCTTAGGTGTGGCCTCTTGCTTTAGCTCGATCTAGTGTTGAGCATCATCTACTCCACGCACGTCGGTGTAGTCTTTAGTAAAAAGCCTAGGAAATTTTCTTAAGACACCTTTGAACTCCTCTCTTTCATCCTTTGTAAGTGTTGTAGACAACATACCTTCTAACATTCCTTCACCTTCCACATTTTGGTTCTCTTGGGAACCTACCTCCTTCAAACCTTGACAAGAGGTCTTTTGGTTGTTTGGATTAAGCCTCACCCCCATGACTTCAATGGAGGACTCCTCTTCCGTAGTGCTACCACTGCCTTCTTCTTCTGAAGTGCTATTAGTCCACTCTTCCTCCATCTCACTTTGAGAATATTCTTCATGGAGCTCCTCTTGATGTTGCTCCTTCATGTCAAAGACAACCTTCTTATGATTTTCATTCCTGAAAATCAACTTTCCACTTGCCCAATCCTACAAAGCCCGCATTTTTATTAGCCATGGTCTTCCTCCCAGGATAAATGGATATCCACTTCCCTTGGTTGACAGAACATAAAAATCCACTGCCTTCTTAATGCCAAATGCCTCCACAAAAACATTTTTACAAATGCCTACACACCTAGCCTTGCTATTGTTTGCCATCTTGACTTTGATTTCAAGTGTCTCATGGATGTGCATCCCTAGTATTTGTATGAGTCCCTCTATCACATGATGCAAATTTGTGCACCCCCATCCACTAGACCTTTCCTAACCAATCTTCCTTTGATGTAACCATCTAGCACATGTGTAATATCCTCATTCATTTCAGCTTGAGCAATTTTTACAACAGGCACACTGCCTTTGTTAAATCCCTCCTAACTTGTGGACATAATGCAAGAAATTGAGGCCATGAGATATCAAGACACTTACCTCTCATGTCTTACAACATGTTGTATGGAGCCATACCATGTCCAATGGGGAAGTCTTGGAGGTTGATACGACATCGAGTCCGCTTGGGTTCCTTGGTCTCCTTTGCCTTCTTTTCTCATCCATGGTCGCTTTGTGATGTGACTCCTTCTTTTTCCTTACCTTTCTCATGGCCACGCTTAATGCCATTTGCTTCCATGTCTACCTCATTTGAAATTTTCACCTCTACCACATGCACATTTGGATCTGGAAAAGGTGAAACTCCTTCCACTCCTCATGGAGGTGATCTTGCTTCATTTGGCATTTGTAGAAGCCGTGGTTTGCTGACTAGTTTCTTCACCTGCATTCATCACTAGGTAATTCAAGCTAGGTCTCCTTGGCTCCCACGGCGCCAAGGAAAATTATACATCCCATGTCCAGACTCTCTGCAATTCCAACATTGAAAAAGTCGCCTAGGTCCTGGCTCTCGCTCCTCTGCTTTCTTTGTTTGTCCCTTGGGACCTACAACTTGTGCAAGGTAAATTGACAATCTATTTATCAAGGATTTATTTAGCTTTTCAATTACCTTTACTTTTACCTCAAGAATCTCTCTAGATGTTGATGCTTACAATTTTCCCTTAGGTTTAGGACCCTATTGAAACCTCTCCTCTTAAACACTTGAGTTTCCTATACTTCTCAACAGCCCTAGTTTCAGCTACGTCAAAGGTAGCAGCTGCACCCGCCTCAACTTTTATCTTGAGTGTGGATAAGAGACCGGCTATGAACCTCTCCTTCTTTAGTAACTCAGCACCATCACCAAGGCTAGAAAAATTTCTCACCCATATAGCCCAAAGACGTAGAAACTCTTGTTTATACATGTAGTAGTCATCTAAGTCTTTTTGCTTGTGAGAAACGATGTCTTGCCATAGATTTTGAGTGTTTTGGGGGTCAAAGAAGTATCGCTTGAAATGATCAACGACTTCGTTATAGTTTCTCTTAACAACCTGAGATAGAGAGTCAAACCAAGTGCTAGCATCCTTCCTCAAAACTACCTCAAATATTTATAAGCATTTCTCATCTCCTATCACTCTTTTTATGCGGCAAGCCATTTTGAAATTTGCTAGAAATAGCTCAACATCCTCACCCAGCTCTCCAAAAAAGAGATCATATCTTGACATTTGGCGTTGGGCCTCCATTGAATCAATTTCAAAGTAATAACACGTTTTTTCTTCCGTAAAAAACTTACACAATAATGTTTTCTAAATTGCAATCTATTCTACAACAAAATAAAAATATGCACATCAAATGATTTATAATAGTCAACAAGAGGCAGGATGACAGGGTTTGGTGATGCAATAATTTCTCCTACTCTTTGTGCACCAAACATGAACACCATACGTTGTTAAAAATGGATCTTTCTACTAATTGCAAAGTTTATTCTAATGTGTGGAGTGAAATGGAAGGGAAAAACCTCTATTTCTGGGCCATTATCCACGGTCTATGTATGACCTAGTGCTCAAAACAAAACTAAAATATAGACGTCCAAACTAAGGTCGTACCTAATAAGCGGCAAAATAAAAGGATTTACTGAAGCGTTTATCTCGGCCAACCTAAGGGGACCTAAAATTCTACAAATTACACATTGAAATTGAAACTTAGTACTAACACTGAATGAAAGGATCATAAAAATTCTCATGATCCATGCAATCTACTTGATTACGCTAAAAGCTAAACATTCATGCAATATGTAATAACAGTAGAGACAAGTCCCTCCTCAATGGAGGCACCAAAATTGAGGCGGTCTAGGGTGGGCAACAAGAGAGGCCACCTCTAAACACCCCTCAAGGCTCTCATGCTGCTCAATTGGGACTGGGGCAACCACGAACAAGAAACAACAACAAACCTACAGCCAAACAAGTAAAGGGGCACCACCTAGTTATGGTATGTGAACTAGGATGCAAGAGAGATTTTTTCACACCTAAGAAGACGTGCCACAAAACACACACAAGCAATCTCACACCAAGGCACACACCAAATGGAGCAGAGATATTTAGAGCAAAGGGAAGAGAGAGAGAGAGAAATAGAACTTGCATAATACCTTGTTTGTGACTTGAAAATGGAGATGGTTTGTTATTATGCTATCGTAGATCTTGTACAAAACTAACTTATTCTTAGTAAATGCTAAACATTACCAGCACATACACACTGTCTTAGGGTGTGGGAGACCTCTCACCACAATACCCTCTTACAATGGACCAAAATTGGCAATGAAAACACACTAAAACACTTTCTAAAACAAGATGAAATGATAGAAACTTAAAATACACAAGTCACTTTGAATTCATCAAACCGTATTGCATGAGTGGAGGGACAAAGATTTGAACGTCGAATCACGCCCTTGATGCACCAAACCTCAATTTGTTGATGATGGAGGAACATATACAATAGTGGTTTTGAGATTTTTGAACTCACACTCTCTCACTTGCAATGTGTAGCTTGAAAGCTTCTCTCACACCAAAAGTGAAGCTCACAAAGTGGCTGCTACTCCTAAGTCTCTCCTCACGTATAGAGTGTTAGGGTGCTATGTGAGATATTCAGATCCTTTACAAGAAGGAGAGGGGCCTATTTGAAGGTTTGAGACCTCTCATTAAGAATACTAGAAATCCTAATTTACAAGCTAACAAATCAAGATTATGATTTTTAAAAGAAAATCAAAACATTGTGGGCCTTCTTTGTCTCCTTGAGTCATGGATGTGGACACATTATTGATCAAGAGAGAGAGAGAGAGAGATTTACTATGATCATGTAGGCTTGAGGTGAGGTGTCTTTTATGGTTAGGTCAATGGCTATTTTGTGTTAGTATATTAGTGGTTAGTGTTAGTAGTTTGTAGAAGCTAGTAGGATGGGTAAAATTACATGGTATATGCACTCAAGGTGAATTATATGATTTATAAAATGATAAAAAGCAAGAGAAGAATTAGAATATACACAATTTGATGGAAACCACTAGATGGAAAGAGAATTTTCCACCTATCTCCTCCAGTGAATGGGCGATTGTAGAACTCTGTCGGTGTAGTTCTTGTGACCATGAAAAAGTTGAATTTTCCATGATCAAACTTCTCCTTTTGTAGAGCTTGAACGTGGTTGTTTGCTAATTTTTTCTCTTTTTGTGAAAGGATGAAGAGGTTATGGTAATATGAGTTTGATTCTAGAGAGAGAAATTGAGCTATATGTGTGTAGAGATGATAATTTTGAGCTATGGAGTAAGCGAGAGATGGGAATAGCGAATAAGATGAAAGAAGGCTTCATGTTTGAGTGAGGGATGGAGAGGAATGAGTGTGTGTGTGTGGAAAGGAGGTGAGAGAAGACTATGGGCTACTTGTGAGGAAAGTGGGCAGACTGGGGTCCACTCAAAAACTCCTATCTCATCGGGGGTAGCTCCAAAAATTATCAAAAT
Organism: Adiantum capillus-veneris; assembly: GCF_014529385.1. NCBI lineage: Eukaryota > Viridiplantae > Streptophyta > Polypodiopsida > Polypodiales > Pteridaceae > Adiantum > Adiantum capillus-veneris. The sequence goes on from NC_140934.1 coordinate 90,131,093, forward strand.
TGTTGAGGTGATTATTCAGCTCTTGGTCCATATTTTATCTTTTAACCACTACTTCAAATTCAGAGTGGAGATGGATATAAAAAATCCCACCAAAATGTCTAGTTTTTTTCACAAAAATGCCTTGAGTGGCGCCCCTTTTTGTTGAATTTTCATATGGCTCCAAAGGTGAGCCCCTACTTGCATAAGAGAATGACCAAATTGATTCTTAGGGGTTTGAAAATATGCATGGTTGTAGATTATGTGTAAAATATAATATATGGACATGATGAAAAAAACATGCTAGTATATATAAACAATTCATGGAATCTAGAATAGTGGAGCTATATATATATATATATATATATATATATATATATATATATATATATATATATATATATATATATATATATAATATATATATATATAAATATAGGGAACTAATAGAGGAGGGATCTCATTTGTTTTTATTGATCTATTTTATTTACAAGAGGTAAGAAAGAATACCTGTACAAAATAGGAATTTTGTGAAAGGCAATGACTGATGGTGGAAGGTATTTTTTAAAGGTTTTTTCTTGGAGTGGATTCACACCAAAAATAAGAGAAGCTTGCACGAAATGATTTTTTATAGAATACATAGGTAGGAAAGATCATGTTAATGGTGAGTAAATATATATACCATACTTAGGTAAATAACACACACTTAAACAAAAATATTCAAATAAATACCAAAATAATTATAATAAAAATCCCTATATTTAGGCCCTATATATAATGAAATACTTATACACAAAAGGGTCATAATACACTTTGTCTTTTATTTTTATTTTTATTTTTGGCTCCACTAGCCCAATGACTAGCTAAGTAAGGGTTTTTAAGAAGATGTGGGGAAAGTCCTCTAAGTCACACATGCGTATGTACAATGAAAAGGTAGAGATAGCCACAATGTTTATGTGATTTGGTAGGGTGAGGTAACTCACTATGGAAATTTTGAATAGCCAAAATATAGCTATCAAAACACACACACACACACACACACACACACACACACACACACACACACACACACACACACACATACAGACACACACACACACACACACACACACACTTGGTCACGACATCTGACCATGATAGCTATTTATAGTTACACTCACAACTATAATCAACCTACTAGTATTGCTATCTAAACTATTTATGCAGCTAATGCTTCACCCAACACACACATACTCATACACTTCTTTCAGTTGACTAATCCTTTGCCACTATTGCTGCATGATTACAAGTAGCTTATTTTTAGCATAAGGATGTCCACCTTGAGATTGAAATTATTGCATAGGAGAATTGGGATTGAATCCTTGATACTGGCTTACACTGCTATCTTTGTAAGCATGGTTGAATGTGAACCACTAAAAAAGCTAGGTCTAGTGGGAGCAATCCCTTAAGGATTTAACCCTTAAAAGATAAATGGTAGACCTCCTTCCCATTATGGCTCCTCCTGGCATGAATCGATGCGAGGGTATTCCACTAACATCTGTCGCCATAGATCCCTCCCTCCTTTCACTCAAGAGGATTCACGAGTGCTTCCCTTTCTGATGATGGTGGGCATTTGGCTCATCCTTTTCATGATAACTCCTCCTCTTTCCCTCCTGAAGAGAAAGGAATGTACACTATTTTTATGGGAATGCTCGCCATGGTGAGCATGAAAGGTGTGGACATACCTGTCATGTTTTATTATAACGACAGTAACTGACGTGATTTTTTGCTGCCTTATACCAATCAACTACCCCTATATAAAGGTGAGACGCTCTTCTCTCTTCACTTAGACTTGGGTTTGTCTTTTGCATTTTTACAAACAGGAAACATAATTATGGTTTAGGGATTGGGCATTGGGTTTTTTTGTGTTGTCCCTTGCAACATTAAAACAACTAGATATGACCGACTTAGACTTGGGCTTGGAGTTATTTTATCAAAAGAGGGAGAGAGAGTGAGAGTGAGATTGGAATTGATTCTGCTCCACATGTTCTATATTTCACTCAAATCTCAGTTTTAGAAAATTTCTAGTGTTATGCCACTATGGTTATGAGGCTTTTAAAAGGATACTAGTCCTTGATTGGATGACTGCTTTAACAAGTTGGCGGGATTGATGTGTTGTATATTTTTCTTGATACTATATTGTGGAATAAATTAAGATGGCAATCATGCTCACTTACTTTGGCTAAATATTTACTTCTTTCAAGCTTGAACAAAAGGGCTTGCAACACACAAGGTTAATCTGTCTCAGAATTGATTATGTTCAAGTAAAGTGATTATTACTGATCTTTTAAAGCCTGACTTTTTAGTAAAACAACAGTTCATTTGAGAAATCTCTTAGAATAGCCAAGGATTATGGATATACAATAGAAAGATGACTTGAGCACAAAATATGATTTTTTCTCTAACTTGTATTCACACATTAGTGGTGCTCGTTTGCTTTGATTTACCTATAGCCTGTTGCTGATTACTAGTTGGCCTTTTGGGTCTTGGATAACAGGCTTAGATTTGATCTTTTTTGTAAATCTTATTCATAAATAAATATTCTACTACATCTGGCTCTTGGGAGTACTACCATAAATTATATGTAAACTTTATACATATATACATATTCTAGTTTTGATGCTTTACTGAAAATTGGTATAAATTCTAACGAACATATGGATATTGATATGGTTTTTGGTGCTTTACTACCTAAGTATGTTATGGTATTGTGATATGGGGGAGATTGTTTCGACTTACAAAAAATATGACCTTAAGCCTGTTGCTTAGATGTCTAGCTTAGATCTGGTTTTTCTAACCGGATTCATACATACATATTCCACTACATTTAGTTCTTGGTGGTGATGCTGCCATAAAATATATGTAAACCTTATACATATTCTAGTTTTGATACTTTACTGAGAGTTGTCATAAATTCTGATTGACATATGGATACTGATTTGGTTTGCTACCATAAAATATATGTAAACCTTATATATACATACATATTCTGGTTTTTGATGCTTTACTACCTGAGATTTGGCATAACCTATGATTTTGACCGACATATGGTTACTAATCAGGTTTTAATGCTTTAACTACCTAAACATATTATGATGTTGTGATAGGGGGAAGCCTGTTTTCTTTGATCTGCAAAAAATTTGAGCTTCAGCCTATTGTTGAATACTGCATCAATATTTGGCTTTTGTCTCTTGAATGACTGGCTTAATTATGGTCATTAAAAAAAAAAATGTAGGACTCTTGGGTGTGATACTGCCATACAGGCCCTCTAAAGTTTGGAATCTAGCAATTGATTTTTTGCCTCACCTAGCTGAAGATATTCTACTAAAATAATCAAACAGGCTAAGCCTTGAAGGAATTCCAATACGGCCTTTTAGAAATTTAGTTCTTGACAGCTGTTTATCGAGCTTGCTAAAATAGCATTAAGCTGACCCTGACCTTGATCTCTCTTTTCATTTCTACTAGGATGTACACTACTGGTTACTGACCTTGAATACTCTTGCTTTTAGAGTAGGTTTTGCTTCATCTAGTTGAAATGTTTGACTTGGATCCATACAACATAAGTGTAGTAACAATACAAAGCATTGCTAATAACTTTGAAGCTATAATTATATATTCAGGTTTTAATTAAGGAAGATTTTTTGACAGGTTGGTAATCTTTAATACTGTAAAAAATTGTTCTAAAAAGTATAGCATATGGTACTACTTTGAGAATGCAGTTTTAAATGGGGATAAAGGAAGGTATCGGGGTTTTTAATAAAGGAATACTGGAAAAAGTATGTATACACTACTTTGAATTAGCAAATCCTTACTTGGACATTACAATTTTGGAAAAAGGTCAAAGTACTTAAGTGTTTTTGTATATCTTCACTTTTAAGAAATATTCTAGTCTAATAATTTTTACGTTGGACATGGATAACAACTAATAGGTTCTTTGAAGCGTGCCATACGTAGCCAAGTCTAACAAATCTATTGTCTTGACTATATGGATGCATGTGAGAATTCTATCTTGACTTAAAAAGGTTTAACATGCTGCAGTCCGACTTTGAAGACCCTTGATGATTCAAGTGGGGTAGTTATGACAGATTTGTAAAAAATCATTTGGAATGATACCTCATTCTTATTATATTCTATAGTAATGGATCAAAGACTGAGTTATTTTTGTACAAATATTTGCCTAGTCATCTAAAGCCAATCATTTTTTGAACGTTATGTTCTTTGGTGTATATGTTTTTAGTTTAAAACAGCCACACATACACACACACAAACTAGAAGCACAACACACGGAGATCCTTTGAGAGTGTGCAAAACCGTCTACATGCACCGTGATCCTATTTCATGTGCGAGAGAGAGAGAGAGAGAGAGAGAGAGAGAGAGAGAGAGAGAGAGAGAGAGAGAGAGAGAGAGAGAGAGAGAGAGAGAGAGAGAGAGAGAGAGAGAGAGAGAGAGAGAGAGAGAGAGAGAGATTTTATTATCATCTTTGGAGGTCAAATATGACCTATGGGACTAAAGTTACATGTGATGCAATATGTGTATGGCTGATGAGTGACTCTCGATGCTCCAAAATTGTGGTGATGATAGTTGTAATGGAGAGCCCACACTCTGCCTAGGAGAGGAAAGTGTAGAGGTTTTGTAGTTGGGGGCAATATGGGTTGTAGCTTCAACAAAGAACATGGTTTTGTAGCTGGGAGCAATATGGGTGGTGTAATGTATGAAGCGTGACCCACGAGATTTCTCCCAAGTCATAATACATTGGCGTTGTAGAAAAGCTTTATTCAACTGAGAGCCAGTTGAAGCATCATGTAGCAAGTGTAATGCATCCCATCTCCCAAACCACTTCTTTATGTCTTGCATCCATCCCGTGCTCAAGATCTTGCTTTTATGTGTCTTTTGAACTTTTTTTCTTGCTTCCCATGCAATTGTAGGAAGTCGATGTGAGGGGTTTTGATGCATCTTTAACATGTACTCCACAACCCTTTCCATGCCCATAACCCCAATTGTAGGAGATACCGAATCAAGAAGTAGGAGCATATATGGTGTTTGTCAGGACAACGGCAAGGCCGGACTAGACAAGGGCAAGGCTGGGCTAGGCAGTGTGGAAAGGGAGTCCAACTAGGGCAAAGGGCTAGGAGCCATGCTATATAGTGGGTGGTTGGGAGACTCCTAGGTTCTAGTTCCCCTTGTCTAACATTGGTATCAAGAGCAAGGTTCCTTTTTGGGAAGGCACAGCTGTGGAGGAGGGGAGCCACACAATTATTGCATGTATTTTTGCATGTCGGGTCAAAGAGGCGTGGAGCTCATCCCCTGTGAGGAGGATAAGGAAGAAAGAGGGCGTGGGAAACACCTCTTGTGAGGGAAGCCGTCGACTTTTGGCCCTGCACCAAACTGCACCCTTGTGGGCTCTACGGCATTGCACCGGCGTGGGAAACATTTCTCGTGCCTATTAGCAGGCGGGGACGACCATCATACGAGGTGGGGGCAGATTTGCTCATCCCGTCACGCTGTCTGCGGGCTGCCATAGCCAGTGAGCAAGGTGCTTTTCATACCCGATGGGCGCCCAACCCCATTGGGGGTTAGTGGACACGTTTTTTTTCAACAAACTAGGGACAATGCCCACAGTGGGGTACCCCCCTCCCTCTTGTGAAGCCTCGGCGAAGCTCGGCATCCTGACATGGCGGCAAGTACATACACCACACACATTCTCTGTGTATTAACTGCAAAAAATCAAAGATTTCATAAAGCATCTCAAGGGGAGTTCAAAGTGACGTTTTTTCTCAAAATCGATTACAGTCGAATGCAATTCTACCCATAATCGATTCGGCTATAAGAGATTAAGGAATTCCCTACACGGCTGACATTTCGGATCGATTTTGACTTGGATAATATCGACTTTGACGGGATTAGCAAGGCTAATTAAACGAATGACATTTCGGATCGATTTTAACTTGGCTAATATCGACTTCGACGGGATTACTAAGGCTAATTAAACTTTGCAAGTACTCTCAATCTCAGGTATTTTTCTAACTATTCCTTTCACTGCACTATGTCACCATGGATTCATATATCAATATGACTTTTGATTTTGAGCAAAGTACACCTCATCCTGCCCATGATGGCCTGTGGCTGGATGCTCTCAAAGGAGAGTACCCACGACGCTACGACATGTGATGACACTTATAAATTGCTCGACATTCAAGAATTTTGTGCACTTCAGACAGGCATATCAATTATGAAAGGAAATTCTAAATCTTTAAATGAAAATGTCACTAAATTATCCACATTAGTGATTCAATTAATGCAACAGTAGTCCAAGTGTTCTGCTGACATGCCCGTGCATGAGCACGTTGCTACACAGGGGCAAGGCCCTTCTAATCAAGGTCAAGGTCCAACTGCTGATACTTTGCACACTCTCACTGCAAAAGAGGTGGATGAGTTGTTGATAAACACCAAACCACCGACTTCTATTGGGATGTTATCCTCAAGTTGAAAGGCTTAGATAACTTTCAACAAGTACGGGGATTTATACGAGGTCTGACACCAGAGCTTAAGAAGCACGTCAAGACCCAATACCCTAAAACACTTGAGGAAGCCATAGTGAAAGGACATATTCATGATGATCCAAATGAAAAGAAAGCACATAATACTCACATGTCTGCTAATACACATGGCAATACATGCACACAATATGGGCACAATAAAAGGAAATTTATAGTAGCCAATTCAAAAGCATCTAAAAAACCCAAGGGGTCCAGAAGTCCTCTCTCTCCTGAGGACTTTGATAAAGCTAAGAAAGAGAAATTATGTTTTAAATATTTAAGAAGTGGTCATGGCAAAAAGGATTGTCCCAAGGGGAAATCTACTGTCCATGGCCAGGGGAAAGAAGTGGACACGGTGCAACTGCTGCCTCTTGTGTCTTCCTCATGATTCTCTACAATGGAAGTAACACACATCAAGGTGGTGCATGAATGCTATCTCACAGCTTCCATGTGGCAACAGACCTTTGGACCACATGAGTTAGTACGTATGGACGGATCTTTGCAAGGGAGCAAGGTGCGCATCTTGGTAGATGACGATGCTACTCACAATTTCATCAATTACGGATTGGTGAAGAAACTCAAATTGCCTCAAACTCCGAGTACCCACCGCTACAAGGTAGCAATGATGAATTGACATGATTATAAAATCTGGGATACTCAAGTCCGAGTTGTTCCGTTGGAAGTACAAGGTTACTCCACATCCTTGTATTTTCAGGTTATGAGCATGGAGAGGGTAGATGTGGTCCTTGGTAGGGAATGGTTGCATAGCCTAGGACCATCACTGAAGCGTAGCTATGAGCACACCTGCTTGATGTTTGAATCCCATGGCGCACATGTGTTTTTGTTAGGAGAAAAGTATGTAGCTTCTTCACCGTTGATATGTACAGATGAGCTTATGCAGCTTGTTTCTGATAATGAAATAGATCAAGTTTTTTTTTGTATTACTCATTGTCTCATTTTCTCTCTAACATTGAATCTGTTGAACATTCCTCAACGCCGCATGCTTCTCTCTCATCTCTTCCACCAATGGCTACTTCCAAACAAGCAAATGTTGCTAGTGAGTTACAGAAATTATTAAAGGAATTTCAAGATGTTTTCCTAATGATTTGCCACCGATGTGGTTGCAGGTTGTAAACCTGTTAGTAAACCGCCCTACCGTATGAGTTACTCTAAAGCTGTTGAGGTGGAAGTCAGCTTGTTGACTACCTTAGAAGAGGGTTTACACAACCTAGGTCTTCACCATGGGCTTCTCCTATCCTATTAGTGAAGAAAAACGACGGTAGTATGCGTATGTGCGTAGACTACCGTGGATTAAATGCGATTACGGTTAAGAACAAGTACCCATTGCCACGAGTGGATGAGTTGTTCGACAAACTCACTTATGCTCGCATTTTTACGAAAATAGACTTGCGGTCAGGTTATCACCGAGTTCGTATTCGACTTGCTGATATACCCAAAACTCCATTCCAAACAAGGTTTGGACACTATGAGTTCTTGGTGATGCCCTTTGGGTTAACCAATGGCCCAAAACATTCATGACACTGGGCAAACACCTAAATTATCTCCCCAATATTGGGGACCTTTCAAAATACTCAAGCGAGTAGGTGATCGTGCCTACAAATTATTGCTACCTACACATTCTCGTATTCATCCAGTGTTTCATGTAAGTCATTTACGTAAGCGATTACATGGGGACGAAAATGTCATTAACCAACAGATTTTGGTTGATTTTGTTGAACCTCCTACCTTACCACATGAATCTAAACGTGTTCTCGATTATCATGAGTTACGTACATGTCATCATGTACGTCAACAAGCCTTAATCAAGTGGAAAGATCGACCTAAGAAAGGTGCCACTTGGGAAAACATTAGTGTTCTTAAGAAGAAATTTCTCACTTTTGTTTTCGAGGACGAAAACTCTTCTTTAAGGGGGGAGTAATGTCAAGATAACGGCAAGGCCGGCGGACTAGACAAGGGCAAGGCCGGGCTAGGCAGTGTGGAAAGGGAGTCCAACTAGGGCAAAGGGCTAGGAGCCATGCTATATAGTGGGTGGTTGGGAGGTGGACTCCTAGGTTCTAGTTCCCCTTGTCTAACAGTGTTTGTGTCTTAACTTGGAGAAAGTTTGTAAGAAAATGCTTTTGGACATTCTCAAAATCTTTCCAAGTAGACTTTGAGATGCTCTGCCCCACACTTCAACTCCATAAAGAAGAACCGGTGTCACCAACGCATCAAAAAGGTACTTCTTGACAATCCAACACTTGATGTTTCTCGCATGACACATGTTCTCAAATGCATAATATGTTCTCTTTTCCACTTCCAAACGAGGCATCACACATTCATGCCACTTGTGATTGGATGAAACCTCAAAGCCAAGGTACTTAAAGCTCTCAATAACTTCAAGTGTCTCATGGTTGTACACAATGCATGGCTTCTTCTTATGGTTGGTTTTCACAAGAGTAACCTTTGTTTTGGATTCATACACAATTAGCCCACTATGCAAGCAAAGGTTCTCAAGGACAACCATAAGCTTTTGTGCATCTTCTAAAGTGTGTGCTAGAAACACTACATCATCCGCATACAACAAAAGCATGATTACTGCATTGCAAATAATGAATTCTTTGATGCCTTCTTTTTGCATAAAGTCAGGTACCATTTGTTCCAATTGATCGATGCAAAAACAAGAGCTAGGGACAACGGACATCCTTGCTTAACCCCAATAGTACTTAGAATGGTTTTTGAAATTCCCCTTTACATGTTTAATTGACATATCACCTTATCATAGATTCGAGAAACCGCAAGCATAAACTCACTTGGCACTTGGAGATCTTCCATCCTTCTCCACAAATTGTTTCTTGGAATCATATCAAAGGCTTTCTTAAAGTCCACAAAACAACAATACAATCACTTGCCTTTCAACCCACTTTCCTCCATGAGAACACGAAGAGTGACAAGATGATCAATGGTGCTATGGCATTGATGAAAACCCGCTTGTCCTTTTGCAGCCTTGTCATTCTCTTCAGTCCAATCACTCAATTTCATGTCCATTATGCACACAAACAACTTTTCCATAAAAGACCCCATCATTATAGTCCAGTAGTTGTTTATATTCTCACAACCCAATTAGTACTCCAATCATAAGGCATACCATGTTGAAGTGCAAGGTTGAACATATCACACATCCACTTATGGGTAAAATCTCTCATCCATTTGATCATCTCTGACTTAATACCTTGAAGATCTCTCGCTTTGCGAGTGGATAACTTTTCAAACCCACTACATACGTCCTCAATAGTAAAAAAAGAGGGCATACATGGAAGTGAACCATAAAATGGTATTTTTGCAGAATTCTGTTGCTCATATAATTGTCTACAATGTGTGTAAATATCCAGAAGACTCAAGTTACCAAAATTCTCAACCCGCTTGCCCCTCAAGTTTCTCCAAGATCTTCCACATGCACGTGCCTTTTCTTGGACTTGAAAAAGTTGTTTCTTTCCTTCTCATCTTCTTATCTTCTTTTGAATCAATGCCTTATATATGCAAATGACTTTGATAGTCGCATCAAGCTTTATCATGGACTTTCGAGCATCTTGACATTCTTTATCAAACCACCTTTTTGCATGATCTATCTTTGTTGATACCATGGAGATGATTTATGGAAAAGCATTCTTCATCACAAGAAAAAATAACTTTTTTGAAAGCTTTCCACTTAGTTTCCAATGGTGCATCATATTGAAGCTTTGTCATCCATAACTTTTGCTCAACCATTTCAATGTACATTGGTGTCCGTTTGAAACCCAGACATAGTGATATCGTCTCTTCCCTTTGGCTGAGATGATCATGCTTAGTTGCTTCTCCACATGCTAGGTCAATACATAAGGTCCGATGGTATGATTCCAAGGTCCATTGTCAATACATGATGGCTTTGGAGAGTAGCATATAGTCAATCACACTATCCCCATTATGTTTTCTACATGAAAATCCATTGGTTCCACTCTACCAGATACACCATTGGCAATGAGCATACCCGTGCTATTCTACATGTGTAAAAGTAACTTTCCATAGTGATCCAAATCTTTCTCATCCATTGAAGTACGATCATACAAGTGAACTTCCTCCAACTCCCTTGAAATGTATGGCATATCAAATTTGTTGAGTATCATGTTGCGATGTTTTTGTGCGAGCATTCATATCCCCAAATACAATAACATCACCTTCACCATTGAAACCGAGCATTGAAATAAGCAATGTTCTCTTGTAAATCCGAAAATGGCTGATCTCTATTCATGCAAGCATAAAAGGGGGAAACATTATGAGAAATGTAGCAACCAGCTACAAAAATGGGTGCTCTTTTTGGTGTCATAATTTTTAGCCATACATAACGTTTGTACTTGTCATCTTTCACAATTGATACAAAATATTCCAATCCTTTCTTAACCATATATGCTACCCCTCCTTGCCACTTTGTTTCTTGAGATTCTTTGACCACATCAATACATGTACATTGTAATCCTCCAAGCCGTAAATCCTTTGTGTATCATGCTCCCAAGTTTCAACAAGAAGTACAACATCAACTTTTCTTGTTAGTTCATCAATGTCAACCCTTGCATTCCATGGGTATCCATTACACTTCCAAAAGCATATTTTTAATTGTAACTTGGCCTCATAGGTCCCGCATCCCTATTTTCTTGAAGAGCTTGCCTCCTCCTTGGGCAGATTTCCTTCGTTAGAGATCTCCTTCTTTTTCTTATTCTTTTCCTCATATGCCTTGCGACGCATATTTTATTGCTTAATAGTGAAATCTTCACATACAAAACATTTTGTATCCCTCAAATAGATCCAGCTATTATCAAGGAAATTTTTTTGTTTGGTTTTATCCGGCATGGTGCATACAATTGGCCGTTCTCGTGAGTGAGGAGCTCCTTGCTTACCCACTCTATGTGCTCCATAGACAATAACTCCGGACATGCCAAAGTGGGTTTTGAAGAAATCTTTGATAACAATGGCAAGAGAAGGAGGTGTCTCTAACTTCTCTTTGGGAACTCTATGAATAACAATGTTCTTGGAACATCTCTCTCGTTCCTTCAACTCCTCCACATCCACATTCTCAACATTCTTTGTTTGAGCCATAGCTTGTATGAAAGAGGATTTAGGAACCAAATTACTACCACATACATCAGCCCAAGACTTGTTTGTGCATACATTTTTCATGTCGCATACATCCCGGCTCATGGTGTCAAATTTTTCCTCTTTCAATACATGGTCATGCTCTACTTTGCTCATGCGCTCCTTCAAAGCATTCAAGTCCATAAGCGAGCGTTTACTTTCCTTGAATTCCTATTCAAGTTGCATCAAACATGTTGTTTGAATCTCAACCCTCTTGAGATTCTCATTCTCAACCACAAAAACCCTTAGCGTGCCATTCTCCTTTGCAAGTGCCCGTAAGTATTTACCTTGTTTGTTTACGGTCTCTTACAATGATACCAAATTCTCCATGATCATGGTTTCCGATGTCGTTGGTTGAGTGGTTGTGTGGCTATCTCCACACTTAGGAGATTTTGGATAATTTTCTACAATTGTTGGGGACCTTGTTGAAGAAGAAGAACCCTTGCATGTGCCAAAAGACATTGTATGTAAAATAAAAGATGAGAGTCAACTTTCATGAACCTGTTCATTTTGGAAATACTACTACAAAAATGCCTTCTATAGCTCTAGAAAATTCTATCTTTACATCAATTCATAGAGGTTGTTGTGCTCTTTGATTGAGGCTATAGATCATCCAAATTGGAGTTCGGATGAAGAAGTTATGATGAAAAGAGTGATCTGCTGTTTACTAGGTCAAAAAATGGCTGCACTAGAGAGAGAGAGAGAGAGAGAGAGAGAGAGAGAGAGAGAGAGCCAGAGGATGTAGAAGATAGGGAGTACAACTTGAGCTCTCTCTCTCTCTCTCGTTAAGAATTTCCCACTCCCTCTCTCTCTCTCTCACTCTTTAAAGCACCTCTAACCTCAACAAAAACACAATGAAAGTGAGGAATAGCATTGCATTATGATAGAGCAGTACCTATTGCCTTGCCCTTGTTGAAAACAAATGCAACTTGAATGATTTCTGCACAAAGTAGCTTCGTTGATTTGGCATTGTGATGGTAAACACTACCTATCGTATTGTGCTGAAGCACTCAACTCTCTCCCTTCTCTCTCTCTCTCTCTCTCTCTCTCTCTCTCTCTCTCCCTCCCCAGGAAAATGTGATACATTAAACCAATTCACAAAAAGTAAGTGGAGTTGTACGATGCATATAATGACCATACAATATTATTAGAATGTGGACACGTGTGAATGGTTGATTTGATATAGTACCATGCACAATGCCAACGGTCTAATTATTGATTGTGCATGCCATCTACCTCTCTTTGTCTCTCCTCCCCCTAGTCCAGAGAGAGAGAGAGAGAGAGAGAGAGAGAGAGAGAGAGAGAGAGAGAGAGAGAGAGAGAGAGAGAGAGAGAGAGAGAGAGAGAGATCTTCTTCTTCTTCTTCTTCTCTCTCTCCCGGCTCCCCGGCTCCTTGCAAGGTTGCATGGCAATTGATGTTATCTATAAGAGACATTTGGAGTTTGTCTGAGAGTCCCTCTTTCTCTCTTTTTTGCATGAAAACCCCTCCCTCCCCCCCCCCCCCCCCCCCCCCCCCCCCCCCCCCCTCTCTCTCTCTCTCTCTCTCTCTCTCTCTCTTTGGCATCATAGGGCATTCAACCTGCAGTAACTGGGAGAAACAAAATAGAGTTGGAAGATGAGGTCGTCAGGCTGGACCGTATAGCAGCATCTGCATGGGAGGGTGCCAAAGGTGGCGCAAGACAGATGCACCACTGCTATGGGCTTGAATTAGCTCATGGGTCGCTGCTTGGGAGTGTATGCATGAGGGAGTGGGTCTCTCTCTCTCTCTCTCTGTGTGTGTGTGTGTGTGTGTGTGTGTGTGTGTCTCTCTCTCCCCTTGACGCATTCAAAGTAACCTTTGCAAACTTAAGAAGGAATCTTTATAACTAATCTATTTTTTTGAAACTTGAGTGAGTATGCATGGGGTAGCGATTTTTAACAAGGTGCTCTTCACATGGGCCTTCAAAAGGAAAAAAAAGTGATTATTGAGGGGTCATGAAAGTTAAAAATCTATTTTAAACAGGTTAAAGATCATAATAATATGTCGGGGGAGAGAGAGAGGTAGTGTTTAAAAGAAAGGTTTTACTTAGCCTTTGATGTAAAGGGTAGATTTAAAAATCTAAGCTATTAATTGTTATTTATGATTAAAAGTGCACAAACTTTATTCATATCAATTAAGGTACTGAAAATAGAAATGGATACTTTTTCGTCTTTTCTAACAGGCAAGCATCAACAAAAGGGCCTTTCCATACGAATCATGCCATAAACTAATTTCTGTGTTTCCTCATTTTTAAATGAAAAATCGCTTACAAAGCTTAGGAATACACATTTTAAAAGACATTGAGCTATTATTTGTTTGCCTATGCATTCTTAGAGAACCTCATTAAAAGGGGTCACTGTGTAGAGAGAGAGAGAGAGAGAGGGAGAGAGAGAGAGATTTTTTTTTTCTATCACACTCATATGGATAAAGGGGGTCCTTGGCGATGGTGCTTCATCAAGGCTTTGTAAGGATGTGATGCTAGGCATCCTGATTAGGAACAAACTTTGCTTTGTGGTGAAAGATACATAGAGCCTTGGCGAGTGTGAGGGCATGGTTGAGAGCCATGGCCCAGTCTAAGGGCACATCTAGAGAGACAGTTGATATGTATGGGCATGATGGTGAAAACATAGAGAGAAACCGTCTATGTGAAGGCAATGGTGGAGATAGAGATAGGGAGGTGGTGAAGCTATGTGCGGACGAGGTAGGGAAATGGTTCTTTTCATTTAGGATTTAGAGATCCGGTCCAAATCCGAGAAATGAATGGGTTTTTGGGGTTTTTGGACTGAGTAGCTAGAACAAACATAGAGTTGTAGTTTTCTAAAGTGATTAGGTCTCCACAATTTGGAACAAATAAAAACTCCATCTAAAATGCAAAAGTGAAGGGTGTAGAAAATGAAAATCTTCTTGCATTTTGGAAATCAGAAGACTTTTATTATATATAAAGAGAAGACTTTTATTATATATAAAGGGGTAGCCTTGCCTATATGCAATGTGCCATGCTTTTGTGGAGTTTAGTTGTACTAAAATGATTAATGGTACATAAAAGAGAATCAGAAGTTTTAAATTTTTTTGTTATATTCAAGCTTCAAATCATTTGCTGCATCCCTCTCCAAAGAAAATTGAAAAAATGAATGAAACTTTTGGGAAAGATCATTTGAAAAGACATGGTTTCTCGGTTTTCAATTCTCTTCAAGACTTTTTAAGGATCTTTTGAGGGACACATGCCAAGCAACAAGTTTTGAAGGACCTTCATCCATATGGATACTAAGTCCTTTAGAGGCTAAAAAAGAAAAGAGGAGTTGAATCAAACGAAAAGCACGAGAGTGAAATTGCAGAGGATTCCCTTTTCAGATCAGTGCATGGAAACTCTATCTCAATCTCAAAAGCGTGGAGATTGCATAGTGTCTCTATATCTCTCTCTTTCTCTCTCTCTCTCTCTCAGGGAACTCTCTCTCTCTCTCTCTCTCTCTCAAGGAACAAGGAAGCGCAGGGAGGCTAAGGCTATGGAATACCCACATTCCCTGGTTTCTTCTTGCTGCAGGAGAGGGCAAGGTAGAGGGTCTCTCTCTCTCTCTCTCTCTCTCTCTCTACCCCCATGGCTGTGTTAGTGGGTTGGCGTGATGGACGTCTACATCATAGCTCTTTTGCACTAACATAATATGCAAGGAAGCGACTCAGGATGGGGCACAGAGACTTAATGAGAGTGTCAATCTCACCAAAGTGAACTCAAGGGCTACTCGTTCTACGACAAAAGCAAATCAACCACTTCCTAGCCAGACAATCAGTATGCATCCAATCTCAACACTCAACATCATCACGCCTTTTCGGTATCCAAACGAATTCAGAATGCCACAAAACTTAAGGAGAGGTATCACAACACTTATCACAACACTTATGGGCTCAATCCTACCAAGTTCCGTCACTATCTAGGAAGGTACATAAATCACAATCCATCACAAAAAATGTGCAAAAAATTGAAACAGAAGTACTTGGAAAGATCTACCTTAAGCATAGAAACACTTATCCATGGTCAAAACATCAAACAACTACCATTTTAACTCCCATATCAATGCATTTAGCTCACAAACAATACGTCGCGAACCACAGCAGACTCTGAAAATGATTACACTTAGATTGTAGAGGAAGAGACAAGGAATGCAATGTGCTATTTGGAATAGAATTCTAATTACCAGCTCAGGAGAAAAGAAGATTAAAAATAATAGTCACAAGAAGCCTCCACAGTGCAGGTTTTTTTTTCAGCTACTAATAATAATTTTTCTCTTCAAAACTAAGGGTTTTGACTTTAAAAGTTAGTGGGATTTCCCATGGCCATCCAGCGTCTTATACCCTGGCCTCTTACAAGGGTGTAGACTCAGAGAAATAAAAAGGGTATGGTCTAATCTCATCATGATTACCACTCATCTTAGGCTGAATTACATGATTTTTTTCCAAAAAAAATAGAGCGTCCACAGGGTTTGGTGTGCATACACCTGTATGCGCCTGTATCCACCAAACACTATGTAGCAAGGCTTGACGATGTTTGCTAGCCAATCACGGCCTGCTGTGAGCACAAGGCTGCAGGTAGAATTTGCAAGGCAGGGCATGCAATCTTGTTGTTAGCGTGACGCTCTAGAGGATAGAGGATAGAAATGGAAGCAAAATCGATGGAATCCGGGGAGGGTATCTTTGAGAGTATTATATTTTTCTAAAAAGAAGAGCGAGTAGCAGCGAGTAAGAACGAAGGAGGAGTGGTGTGAAGGGACACAAATTCAACACCACAAACCGTAGCAAAAGAACTCCCACAAAATCACAACTCAAAGGTAAGTGATCACTTTGGAATTTACAAGCACATGTCCACCCAAAAGACTACCATGGAAACTAAGAAGTGTCTGCCCTCGCATGGAATAACAACAATAAACAATCGTGCTACCACAACTTACCCTACAATAAGCTGTCTGCGAGCTGTCACATCCTGTACCCTATGGGAAATACATATATTTCTCAAACCACAACTCCAAAAGGGATGGTTTTATGTCTAAAACATTCTTTGCATTTTTTGGAACAAAAGTTTTGAACACCACAAATTTCAATTCTATGCACCACTATGTGCAAAATTGGCGTGAACAGTCAACTACCCTAGCCCGATCACATGTAGGCAAGGCTAGTCGAGGGCAAAAAGTACCGAAAAAAGCATGTGAAAGGCATGAAGACAAAAAACCTGCAACTTTATGATATTTGGTTGAAATTTTGTATGTTTGTACATGAGTCTTAATTATATACAAGTGACACTTCAAAAAACTCACTAACAGGCACTTACAATAAGTCAATAACTTGCGCTACACTGGAGACTTGCACTGTATATACATGTGCTCGCTAAGGCAAGCTAGAAAACCCTACAAGTAGTGCTATTGTACTAGTTGTACATGTGCTTGCTAAAACCCACAAAAAGAGAGCCCACATACCCTTTCCTGTCTGTATTTTCATCTATGCATGTGAAGTGTGGTGTACTTTTTGAAACCACAACAAGTTGATGGGCTTCATGTCTTGATTGTTGTTCACCAACATGGGTAGGGCAAGGAGCTCTTAGGTGTATTCAATGGGTGCTAAATTAGTCCATATTGCCAACTGTGATCATGCATGTGCCATCATCTAGGAAATGGATGCGTCAAATAAATGTACAAGGAGATTGTTAGCTAGGGATTGCTAAATAAAGATATCATATCTGGTTGACATCTAAATAACCCGTGGTTGCCAGCTCTCTGAAGGGATTATTGATGATGGTACTTTGGTAGGCGGTGTGGCGGGCTCAGATCTTTCGTCATTGGATTGAATATGGAAGAGTCCACTTCGAAGAAACCTGTCATGAAAGCTTCTTCGAAGGTCTGCATGTAATGAGAGGGCAGAAACATGACTCTTGCATATAATCCCATGATAACATATCTGATGGGGATTTCTGTCTCCATATTCTAGCAAATACCCCACGTACCCTCGACAAAAACTTGCCATGGATGCTCTGCTGCTTCAATGTCTCTGAAAGCTGTAATGCACGTGATGAGCATTTTGGAAATCTTTACTAGCATCTGACAAGCGAGATCTAGGATCTCTTTCATCATATTGATTACTCCTTTTAGAGTTTGCACCCATGTAATGCTCTGATGGGGGGTTGTTATTAAGCGGTTTTGTGATTACCGGGTAGTTTAGCATTGCCGGTCTTTTGCTTTGCCAACTATAAAAACTGTCCCAGGATCGTCGTCTGTTGATGGGACAGTAAGTGGGGTTGATCCTGAGATGCTGGGGGGCATTCTTGTAATATGTTTCATCAGTCGGTCGCTGATCAAACGATTTTTTCCTCCTTAGTGGTTGATTGTCGAGGATGGTTTCAATCTGAAGGGCCATAATCGGAACCTCTCTGTAGTCCCCTCTGCTGTTTGGTTCAAGTTTTGGGAGCATCTTTTGCTGCCATAATCAAACTTCTCGCTGCATCAATGGTAGTGAGATCATCTCGTGCCCATGAGTTTTTGCTACCTCATCTGGAGTGATCATGAGGAGGGCAGCCGATTCCAACACTTTTAGTTCATAATGCATATACGCCTCGTGTGATGGGCCCTTTACTTCTGAGATCCAGCGCTGAATTTCATCTTTTGCCGACTCCGAGGTGGATGTGGTGGCCAGATCTACAGATTCCTGTGTGCCTTTTCCAATGCTCGTAGTGGGCTTCTGGGTATAAGCATGTTAACTTGTCATGATTTTTGGTGTCCCGGACAATGCTAGTAAGAGGTCCTTGTTAGCATCTATTCAAAACCAAAGAGCAAGTGAAGTTTGAAATTTTAATTACCATAAGATATATTATTTTTTCCCTCCCATATGGGGTGTGGACTCTGTTTTTAGTTATACGACGACAACGTGGGGTGTGGCCTCTATTCTCTCTCTCTCTCTCTCTCTCTCTCTCTCTCTCTTTGCGGCGTAGACTCCCTCTCTGTCTCACTCTCAGACCAGTTTACAGTTTGCCCTGTTCCTACTCCCTCCCTCCCTCCCTCCCTCCCTCTCTCTCTCTCTCTCTCTCTCTCTCTCTCTCTCTCTCTCTCTCTCTCTCTCTCTCTCTCTCTCTCTCTCTCTCTCTCTCTCTCTCTCTCTCTCTCTCTCGCATTGCTTCTTGCCTCGAAGTTGAGTTGTCAAATCTTAGCAGACTTCCAGATATGGAAAACCAGCAGACAACATTATTGCCACTAGAAATGGAGGCAGAAGGGAGCCATTACAGAAGGGAGCCATTACAGGAAATGAATCACAACTACCAGCATCTAGCTCTTTCTATTATCAGGAAATATGAGACAGAAAGAAAGCGTAAACAGCGGGAGCACCGACAGATGACAACTAAACGAGGACATCATGCCGTCGACAATGAGGAGAAAAGGAAAATATCCTTCGAGATTGTGAAAGCTTTCAAGAGCAGGACTAAAGGTCTCAACAAAGAAGCAAAGTGTGAAATCTGGAATCTTGTTGCTCAACATCCGCTTGTTCGGGCAATCCGTGATCAGTCTTTAGAGGAGGAGGCTGCTGTGCACAGTGCAATTGTCTCCAATGTCCGCCAAGGCGGGTTGTTAACAGCACCGTCACTCGGATCATCTGATAACTAGGAGTTTAAGCTCCCGTTTACAGGATTAACCGAGCCGTTGATGACACCGGACTTAACAAAATGCTTAATCAACTTCAAACTGATGTCGGTGATGAGATTCCCTTCTGTCGCTTTATCTACCTCATTTACCTAATTCTGCTCATTGCCTCAATTATTGCCAAATTCTCTTCAAGCTATCTCTATGTAGCATCCTCTGATCACCTCTGTCATTCTTTTTATGCTTAATTGTGAGAGAAATATTGAGAGAGATCTGCCAAAATTTCCCTGGTCTTTCTCGTTCTTCACCTCCTTCACAGATCCTCAATTTTACTCCTTCACTTTTCCTTAAGGGATCTGTCAAACTTGCCCCGATAGCTTAGGGGTTTATAGTTGTTTAAGCTCTCCTTTTCTTACTTCAAGCCCTTGCTTGCTTTGACCAAGCTCGCCCTTGCTTGCTTCAAGTTTACTCCCTTGCTTTGCTTGCTGGCCTCGACAAGTTCTTCTCCTTAGTTCTACTTCCTCTCCCTCGTTTTGCTTCGCTTCCACTCTCCTTGCTTGCTTCTTGTTCAAGCTCGAGAGAGAAAAAGCAAAGCTCTTTGTTCAAGCTCGAAAGAGAGAGAGCTTGAGCCTCTCTTGATTTTGTTCAAGCTCGACCGAGCCTCTCTTGCCTAGTTCCGAGAGCGAGAGACTTCCCTTCCTTGGCTTCGTAACACCTTCCTTTCTTGCTTCACGCCCAATCTCCCTTGTCCCTAGCCCTCCTTGATTCCTTTCTTTTCCCCGCATGCCAAAAAAACTCCTATTAATAGCTCTCTTCTTTCTAAGCAGTGGCGCCGATGTCATCGACGTGGCACGGGCGTCCGCCCTATGACGTGGCAGTTGGTGATATGAGGCTGCGCCGAACTTGACGCGACTAGTGCAAAAAAGGTTCGCCATGGACTGCGCTGCAATTTTCGTTGCATGGATGTTGCCATCGGAGCATCTCCCTGGCTGTCATGAGCAATTCTCTTCCCTGCTGCGCTGCTCGCCCCTGGCTTCGCCCCTGGCTTATTCGCCATGCCTCCCTTTGTTCACACCTCATTAAGGTTTAGGGTAGCCCCTTTTACAATGGGCGGCCACACTTTAATGACTTTGGGAGGATAATTTAATTCTTTGAGGCTTAAGGCCCTTGTAGGGTACCACACTTGCCAAACATGCCGGCCAAGCTTGCTAAGCTTCTCCATTGGCAGTCTTTAGGTACCACATTTGGTATACATTTCGGCCAAGGCACCGCCAAGCATCTCCAGTGGGTGGCCACAGCCATTGTAAGGGATGACATGCCGGCCAAAACAGTGCCAAGCACGACTTCTCTTCCAAGCAGTCCTTGCCAACAATCTCATCAAGAAATTTGTTGCCTCTACTTCGTTCAAAACCCTGACTGCAGGTCAAAATTCCCAAATGGCACTCCAATCGAGCGGACTGGACTGGTACGGACCCGGCCCCCGGTAAATCTTTAACGGCCAATAACTTGGCAACCGTAAACCCGATCACCGATTTGAAAAGACCAACGGGCTCCAAAAATTGAGCACTTCAGGCTCATGCATTCATTTCAATTATGTCACATCAGTTGCAGTTGGCCAACCCGGTACGGATCTGCAATCGACTCAAACTTCAAACTGCCATAACTTCCTCACCGTAGCTCCAATCGACGAGCTGTAAAGATAGGCCGGTAGAGCACTTCAAGCACTGCAGTTCTAGATCATAATCTACCACTTATGCTCACTTCAAGAATACTCATTTTTGGCATCATTAAGGCATGTTTTGGCTCTTTCAGCCGCATTTGACATACATTCAGTATTGAACTTGGCCTGTTACCAGGCCCTAATCACTGTTCATTAATCCTGTAAGCTTCAAACAAACTTGATGTGCATTTTTCTGGCATCTTTCTTAGCATGAGAGCGGAGCTTCACAACATCCACCCCCTCTGAACTTGCACAGCCTCCGGTTTGTGCCAACTGCACTTCAATCTGCATTTGCTTTAGGTACCTTATGATCTTTGCCATCATCAGACTCAGTTAACTGGTAAACATATGAAAAATGAAATAAGGCTTATACCCTATCATCAATGTTCTAGCTTAATCATTAGGTAGCTGTCCATCAAAAATCTCTGAACTGTATCTGCCGTATCTTCAAAGCATTTAATTATGGATAACATGTTTAGTGAACCCCACCAGACTCAAGTGCTCTAGTTAATGATGCACACGGCTTGACCATTAAGCTCTCCTTAAGGAACCCTATCAAGCTCAAGTATGCCTTACTCTATCTGCACATGGAATGGCCGTCAAGTCCTTTACTTCAAGTTCTGTTAGCAAAACCAACTCAAAAGATGTGAAGACACTTCATCAATTGTCCAAAGAAGTCAGCTGGAAGCCAGCCATGTAATCTTATAGAATGCATAACCAAAACTATTCTGACTTAGCATAATCTAGAAAACAAAACCTTGTACCATGCAACCTGCTACATCAGATAACTGGTACTCTTCAAATTTGCAACTGGCACTTTAGTAGCCCCCGGGATCAAACAAGAACTCAATCATTTGCCCCATTATGAGCATTCACTTAAAAATTTTGCACCATCCTCCAGGATCATAAGGAATATACAAGAATTTCCAATCATTATAGCATAAAAATAGATTAGCCCACAAATCTTCATACAAACCGCCTAGATCATATTGCATATAAAGTAACTGACAGCAATCATAGCTGACATGATAACCTCCTGGGTCATAAGGTAGTGGAAGATCATATTTCAAGTATATTGCATCTCCACAAACTTTCTCATAGCATAGGAACAAAAAGTCCCAAATTCCCATCATAGCAGAACCCAGAGGCAAAATGAATTCAATCACTATGGTTTCCAAAATATCAATCTGCATTTGTGAGTCATTGATGCCATCACTTCATTTGATACCACAAACGCTGCATGGATGGATTTTGTATTAGGCACAAACTCCTCTAGAGCCTCATCCAAAAGCATCATAAGCTCTTCATCATATGTTGTAGGATGTTCTTCACTACTTTTGTCACAAGGAGCTCGAAATTCCTCTAACACATCATCAAGAAGATCCATAAGCTCCATATCTTCCTCCTTGGAAGAACCACCTAATCTGTGAGTATCATCACAGAAAACCTCATCGCATGTTTTGTACATAGACACAAATTGTTCTGGCAGCTCCACACTTCCATTCAAATATCTTTCTACTTCAATAGAACAAGTCTCAGCATGCATTACAAAGATATCATCAATATCTTTTTCCATAGCATCATCATAGCAAACCCTGTAACCTGTAGCAGTCATAGATTGATCATCGTCCATCACCCCATCTGAATATGCATCTCCATAATCATAATCTTTGTCTTGGTTCACATCAAATACATATGGTTGAGCATCAAATACATCTACATCATCACCATTGTCCTGAAATGCAGCCATAGACATGAAACCCTCTTGTATAGCATCATCCAAAACAATTGCTTTTGCATGTAATGCTGCATAAGAATTCTCTTCATGGTCTACACCCAAAGAGCACTCCAAATGAGCATCCACATCACATATTGACTTTGACAAACATGTTTCTTGATCACTGCTAGAAACTATGCTTGTATGCAAACCATGTACTGGCTCTGAGAAACGTGCTTCCTCATTTATGTCACTTTGAGAGGATATGACTGCATGCTTAGCATCTATATAGTCACATATGCGTTGGAATAAAGAAGACAATCCCAATCGAGCATAAATAGTATCTACTATGAAATCATCATCTGCATGCAATAATGTCTCGTCTTCCAGAAGACATGCATCAATAACAGATTATAACTTAGCTCGGATAGAATATTGATCACCTGTTTGATATGCTTTTTGCATTAAGAAAAATGGCTCCTCATCTTGTCTGCTTTCAATTTTTTGAAGCTCCAGGTCTTTATTCACTGAGATCCCCTGTAAAATTGCTTCTGCAAAAGCATCCCAATTATCTGCATATGTTCTTGCAATAACTTGAACTTGCTCCTTAATATCGTCACACACAAGCTGTTCAAACTCTGCAATCATCTGAACATCTGGAACTCTTTCACGCTTCATTTCTTGCTCGTAACACTCTAGGTAGCCTTTTGGATCATATTCACCATCAAACATTCGTCTTTCATCGCATACTGCATCCAATGCTGCTTCTAAAGCTTCTTCTATCTGCTTCTTTGTCTTCACGGCTTCTACTTCATGCAATGATCCTTGCATCACTTGCATCATCTTGGAAAAATTTGGAACTCCTGATTTGCCATTAGAAACATGTGTGATAAATTCTTCAAATAATTTCTTCATCTCCGCTGGAATCTCCATCTGCATCTCCCACCCCGGCTCGTTTCGCATCGGGTTCACCAAAGATGTCGGGGGATATGTGTTCGCTACGTGAGCCAGGCAGGCGCTGGGCCTCTGGCTGTGGGAGCTGTGAAAGAGAGAGAACAAGAACAACAGATGTAACTAAATCAGGAAATCACTGTAATCATCATTTAATTGATTAAAGCTTTGAGTAAAACTTAATTCTTAGCCAAGGCGGGCTGTTAACAGCACCGTCACTCGGATCATCTGATAACTAGGAGTTTAAGCTCCTGTTTACAGGATTAACCGGGCCTTTAACGTCACCGGACTTAACAAAATGCTTAATCAACTTCGGATTGATGTCGGTGATGAGATTACCTTTTGTCGCTTTATCTACCTCATTTACCTAATTCTGCTCATTGCCTCAATCTTTATGCTTCAATTATTGCCAAATTCTCTACAAGTTATCTCTATGTAGCATCCTCTGATCGCCTCTATCGTCCTTTTTATGCTTAATTGAGAGATATCTGCCAAAATTTCCCTCGTCTTTCTCGTTCTTCACCTCCTTCACAGATCCTCAATTTTACTCCTTCACTTTTCCTTAAGGGATCTGTCAAACTTGCCCCGATAGCTTAGGGGTTTATAGTTGTTTAAGCTCTCCTTTGCTTACTTCAAGCCCTTGCTTGCTTTGACCAAGCTTGCCCTTGCTTGCTTCAAGTTTACTCCCTTGCTTTGCTTGCTGGCCTCGACAAGTTCTTCTCCTTAGTTCTACTTCCTCTCCCTCGTTTTGCTTCGCTTCCACTCTCCTTGCTTGCTTCTTGTTCAAGCTCGAGAGAGAAAAAGCAAAGCTCTTTGTTCAAGCTCGAAAGAGAGAGAGCTTGAGCCTCTCTTGATTTTGTTCAAGCTCGACCGAGCCTCTCTTGCCTAGTTCCGAGAGCGAGAGACTTCCCTTCCTTGGCTTCGTAACACCTTCCTTTCTTGCTTCACGCCCAATCTCCCTTGTCCCTAGCCCTCCTTGATTCCTTTCTTTTCCCCGCATGCCAAAAAAACTCCTATTAATAGCTCTCTTCTTTCTAAGCAGTGGCGCCGATGTCATCGACGTGGCACGGGCGTCCGCCCTATGACGTGGCAGTTGGTGATATGAGGCTGCGCCGAACTTGACGCGACTAGTGCAAAAAAGGTTCGCCATGGACTGCGCTGCAATTTTCGTTTCATGGATGTTGCCATCGGAGCATCTCCCTGGCTGTCATGAGAAATTCTCTTCCCTGCTGCGCTGCTCGCCCCTGGCTTATTCGCCATGCCTCCCTTTGTTCACACCTCATTAAGGTTTAGGGTAGCCCCTTTTACAATGGGCGGCCACACTTTAATGACTTTGGGAGGATAATTTAATTCTTTGAGGCTTAAAGCCCTTGTAGGGTACCACACTTGCCAAACATGCCGGCCAAGCTTGCTAAGCTTCTCCATTGGCAGTCTTTAGGTACCACATTTGATATACATTTCGGCCAAGGCACCACCAAGCATCTCCAGTGGGTGGCCACAGCCATTGTAAGGGATGACATGCCGGCCAAAACAGTGCCAAGCACGACTTCTCTTCCAAGCAGTCCTTGCCAACAATCTCATCAAGAAATTTGTTGCCTCTACTTCGTTCAAAACCCTGACTGCAGGTCAAAATTCCCAAATGGCACTCCGTTCGAGCAGACAGGACTGGTACGGACCCGGCCCCCTGGTAAATCTTTAACGGCGGCTAATAACTTGGCAACCGTAAACCCGATCACCGATCTGAAAAGATCGACGGGCTCAAGAAATTGAGCACTTCAGGCCCGTGCATTCATTTCAATTATGTCACATCAGCTGCAATTGCCCAATCCGGTACGGATCTGCAATCGACTCAAACTTCAAACTGCCATAACTTCCTCACCGTAGCTCTAATCGACGAGCTGTAAAGATAGGCCGGTAGAGCATTTCAAGCACTGCAGTTCTAGATCATAATCTCCCACTTATGCTCACTTCAAGAATACTCATTTTTGGCATCATTAAGGCATGTTTTGGCTCTTTCAGCCGCATTTGACATACATTCAATATTGAACTTGGCCTGTTACCAGGCCCTAATCACTGTTCATTAATCCTGTAAGCTTCAAACAAACTTGATGTGCATTTTTCTGGCATCTTTCTTAGAATGAGCGGAGCTGCATGACAGCGTATCAGCGGAGCATTCTCGACTTCATCGTCTTCTTTCTCATCAGCCACTTCTGTTTCTTGGGTTTGATGCTGATCCTTATTTTGTTGGGGGAGATTTTCCCTCAATTCTTGAGCCTCTTCCATCATCCTCTTGGCATGAGTAATGGGGATAGCTTCTGCCAAGTGTGTAGCCTTTTTCTTCAACCAGGTATATCCCAGGGTGTATGGGCTATCTTACTCTTCCTCCAAAGATTGGTACTCAGAAGGAGTATATCTTGGGTGGGATCCCTCTTCCTGGCTACTTCGAGCATCTGACTCGGTTTTCTCAGAATCCCTTAGAGGTGCACTTTGCCTTGTCTATTTGACTCCAGGGTTCGGCCTTGTAGAAGGTCCTTCTGGTTTGGACCTGTGGATTAGATCTATCTGCACTTCGGTAGGTGGTAGATCGTCGATCATGCCCAATGCTTGATAGGATATCCATGTGAGCATTGGTCCTTCATTCATGTAAGCTTTACTTCTTTGACCACCCTTCAGGTTTGCTTCCACAATTGTGTCAAGAAGATAGTTGTCACAGTCGCAACTAACCACCCTGCCTTCAGCCAAGCCCATCACCATTACCACTGCCATATACAACAAGGGTTCGGTATATCTAGGCGGCTTCTGCACCTTGAAATGTTGTGATATAAGACGCAATGGAAGTTCCGTTTCTGAGTAGATCAGGTCTTGATATGCCAGCTTGTGGCCTCGTTGCTTCAAAAAGGCTTTATCATTGTCTATTGCCTTTGTTTTCTGCAATAGATTGTGCGTCCCCTGTGGCAAGTGGAGGGCTTCATTGATAATTTCCGTTGTAATTTTTACCTTAACAACTGCCCCATCCTTGTCTGTCAGAGTTGCTTCTCCATTGTATTGGATTGAACTTATGCGCTCGTGAGCTTGTCTGAAATCTGTTCCCCAAGGAGGCAGTTGTAAGAAGTTGTCGAGCTGGAGGCACCTGACCCCTACTTGCACTTTTGGTTTCTGGTGCAAAGTCCACATTTCTTGTGGAAAGATGATGGTCTTTACAATTTCTCCGTCTACTGCTTGAAACCTTCTGATGAAAATGTTTGTCGAAATTGCTTCAAGTACTTGTTCGGTGAGGTGAGCTTTCTCATTTGATGAGATATCGGTTATCTCATAGGGTGCCACATTCCACTCCCTCTGTGATTTCCTTCGAGGCATCTTGTTGCCAATTTTTGCAAGTGAAATCAGGTTTTAGCCATTGATCAAAATTGTCGGAAAGTGTAAACTTGATCATAAAATGAAAAAGTGACCTTAACTTTGTCAGAACTACTCCAAATTTGACCAAATTTCACCAGTGCACCTAGGATTACTATAGGCACAAAACTATAATGTAACAGATGGATTTTGGCAAGAAGGAACATGGATCGCGATCCATGTTGGGAAGCATTTGAAAATTCTAACTTTGGGAAGTTGTTCCTAGGCATAAGGGGATGCTACTGAGCAATTTTCTTTGGATTTAGGGCTGAAGGTACATGGATCGCGATCCATGTTGGGCAATTTTTTGGAAATCTGATGATACCATCTGGTAGGGTTCATCTTGATTATGACTTGGTCCAAAATTTTTGGGATTTGGATCAATGGTTTGACACTTGGGCTGAATTTTGAAAATCATGTACAGATTTAGAGATTTTGGCTTTTTGAAGTGGATTTTGGAATTCAAATGGCTTGAAACTTCATGGCTTGGCTTTCTTGATCATACTAAATCAGATGGCATGGGTTTTACTTATTTTGGCCAAAAAGGTACATGGATCGCGATCCATGTTGGGAAGAATTTTGATATAGTTCTTGTGCACATTGGTTCCTATAGGTTTTCCTAGTACACTGGTGAAATTTTTTCAACTTTGGAAATGTTTTTCCATAGTTTGCCCCAGTTTTTAGTTATGGCCATATTTTTTCCGTTTTGACCAAATCTGTTTTTGGCAACCACTTTTGGAGTCATGTTTTGCCTGAGATCTCTCCTTGCTTTGATTTCTGATGATTGAGGTCTGTAGTTCATAGCTTTGCTTGGTTCCTTGGCAATTTCCCCCAGACATTGAATTCTTTTGAGAAGGCAAACTGAATCCTGCAAGTTTCACCATTTTGCAAGTAAACTTTTGCTTGGTTTTGATCCCATCACCATTCTTAGGTTACATTTGCTTGTCGATAGGCTTCGAGGAGAGTGTGAAGTTTCCCAAATTACTTTAGCAGTAATTTTGACCAAAAGACCATTTACAAACTGAAAGTAGCAATCCAGGTGGGTTTCATGATCTTTAGAGCACTTTTTTGATCATTTTGCAACACCGGTACTATTTGTACATTGTCCAGCTAGTGAGCCACTTTTATCCTGGTTTTGGCAAAAAGGAACATGGATCACGATCCATGTTGGGATGCTTTTTGCAAAACCAATCATGGGGTTTTGTTCCTGACCCTCTATTGTTACTCCTGTAGAAGTTTCCATGATTTTAGGGTTTTGAAAACATGGATCGCGATCCATGTTCCAGCACCTTTTTCTACTGTTTTTAGCTTGGCTGATTCTGTCAGTTAGTTGGGGTCTACTGATGAAAATTTTCTTGTTTTTGATGGGTTTTGGACTTCCTCATTGGCCTTGTTAGTTTGCCGATTTTGTGACCTTGTACTGCTTCGATTTGTTGTTTTGGTATTGTTGATGCAGTTTGGGTCACACACACATGCTCTTTGAAGGTTAATGATCATACCTGTCAAATATAGTGTAGTGAGATCCACCGAGGTGGTCGCAACAGGCAAAAGAAACTTCAAAAACTCTATTCTCCTCTCTCTCTCTCTCTCTCTCTCTCTCTCTCTCTCTCTCTTTCTTTGAATGCAAATGAGCTTCTGTTGCCCCTTTTGACTATATGATCATTCTCATTCTACCCGGAATGCCCCAGTTACTCTTAACTTCATTGCTCGTATCTTGTTGTTCATATCACCTGTGGTTCGAACCTTTTGTCATTCTGACACTCGATTTACAAATGGTGTTCAATCTACAATTTTGATCCTTCAGAAGTTGGCTCAAAATTCATCTTGTGTTGAATTTTCTCATATTTGCCATGTTTGAAGTCCTCACTTTGAAGTTTTGGTGTTTGCTTTCAAAAGTCTATTTTGAATTTCTTGGCTCGACTTATCACTTTTTTGTTGATTACCTGTTATTTTTTACTTTTTTGTAAAAGAAAATTATTTACAATAATTATTAGTCGGCCAAAAACTAGCCAAAATTAGTGTCGCCTCCCTTATATACATACTCTTATTCTGGTATTAGATGGTGATGGTATGGATCATGACTATGCCAACTAAGAGTCTGTCAGGCTCTGAAAAACTTGTGTTTTTTAAAGAAAAGGAAAGGAAAGGAAACGAAAAGAAAAGAAAAGAAGTAAGATGAAAATAATGGTATATACAAATGATAATCCAGCCGCATTTCCCCCCCTTCCTAGAGTGAGTCATCCGCGACGAACATGTGTCAGAGTGCGTGGGAATATAGCGTATGTCTATGCATAGCCATATAGTGTGGCTCTATGATGCTGATGGAGGATATGCATGGAAAAACAAAATGCTGTGCCAGAGATAGGTGTTGAACAGTATGTTTAGTGGCTGTTGGTGGTGAGGTTCCTTGGAAGCTTCATGGTCCGAACAATAGTAATTGTAGAAGGCGCGCTTTGTGTTTGACTGTGACCTGCAAAAATTTTGATGCTACCGGTGGGGTTGGTTTTTGGCATTTTTTGGGTTGCCATCGAAATTGCTTAGGTATGGATCCGCTAGAAGAGGCATCATGAAGGCGAGGTTGTTTTGGTTTCCAGACCCATTTGAGTGTGTTTGGTTGTCGAAGATAGTGGTCCATTGGGTTCGGCTGTTTGACAACAGTTGTGGGCAATTTGTGCTGGTTTAATTTCTGTGTAGGCAATGTATGTGTACGTGTATTGATTTTCTGTTTAGGTATTCACAATTGCCTAGACTTGGTTTCCATGATTGATTTCTTAACCCATATTTTTGTGACCATGGTGGTGGATGATCGTTGAGCTACTGCGTGTGGCGATGGTAGAGGTTCCCATTCATGGTCCATTTGTACGAATGGCGTGGTAAAGATTGGCTCTCGTTTTCGATGAGTAAAGTGTTATCCTGCGAGTTTGGTGTGGCTTGATAAGTGCACATCCACAACACTCCCAAAATAACTGCTTCGTTAAGATGTTGATCTTTGACCACATGAAATTGATATGGATAAACTGTCCCATCAATGTTGATTGACAAATATATGTGGCCTAGACTGTTCCATAGTACCTTTGTTTGCGACCTTGAACCCCATAGTGTTGGGCATTAGAGGTTCCTGTGAGATTTTTATGAAAGCGGAGTAGTTAACCACATTAGCTTTGGCCCTTGTGTCCACTAACGCTCTTTCAGTGGTGCCGTCGACAAGTTGTAAGTGAATGCGTAGATCCATTCTAACCATGAAGCCGCCGTTTGTATGGATGCTATCGAAGCATTCTGAATAGCCACGTCTTGTTGTTCTTTCCTCTGGAAATTTTCCTGTTCCCTATGTTTTAATATTTTGAGTTTGGCTTCCTGCTGTGCTTGTTCTCGAATGTCCTGTGCTTGAAGTCTGCGCTGAGCTGCTGCATGGAGTGTTGCGAGTTCTTCTAGTGTCAGTGGAATAAGATATTTCTTTAACCTGCACCCACTTGTCCAATTAGACATCTCCTCTCTTGCGCATGTTGCAAGTTTGATGGTGCCACTTTGTGATATATCATGGATCACAAAAGGCCCCATTCCTTGCTTTTTGAGTTTTTTGGAGTGCTGTTTTAGGGTATACATGAGAACGTAATTCCCTTTTTGAAACTCCTTACCAATCACGTGTTGATCGTGGAAAGCTTTCATTTGCTTTTTCTGAGCATATATCCCAGCTATCGCTTTAAGTCTAGTTTCATCTAATTGTTCTAGGGTGTCTAGTCTCTCCGATAGCTCATGGTCCGTCCATCCTAATTGTGTTGCCACTCTAAGGGATTTGATTAGGAATTCCAATGGTAGTATTGCATTAATCCCAAATACCAAGTTAAACGGAGTCGTTCCAATGGAAGTTTTAAAAGCTACACGGTAAGCCCATAAGGCGGTGTGTAGATTTTGATCCCAATCATTTCTTGAGTCACTGACTATCTTGGTGAGCACTGTGCATAGGATTTTGTTGGTACTCTCTACCTGTCCGTTGGCTTGCGGATGATAGGGTGATGACTTGTGATGGACCACCATGAATTCGTCAAGGAGGCTCTCAATGACGTTCACAAAGTGTGTTCCTCTATTGCTTACTATTTCGATTGGTAGTCAATACCGCATAAAGACGTTTTCAAAAAGGAACTGAGATGTAGTCCTTGCATCATTTTTTTGGGTTGCTTTTGCTTCCGCCCATTTTGTCATGTAGTTTGTTGCTATGATTATGTATTGTGCGTGTGTCTTGAATCCTAGAGGGATGATGGGACTAATGAAGTCAATGTCCCATTTGGCAAAAGCACGTACACCCATCATTGGCCTCAATGGCATTTCATATCTCCTTTGGGGTGGTTTTGTGCGTTGACATTCATCACATGGTTTGACATATGTCGCTGTATCCATGAATAGGGTTGGCCACCATATGCCTGAGTGTAGCACTAGCTTTGCCGTTTTATCAGTAGAGAAGTGTCCCCCGGGTTGTCCCAAGTGTGCTCGATCTAGGATGATGTAATATTTGCTTTTTGTAGCACAGAACCATAATTGTTTGTCCTTTCTCCACCTATACAATTGGTTGGCAATGAGCAGATAGTGTTTGGCCTCTTCCTCGACAGTTTTCGTTCTTGCTTTGCCCCATTCCACTAGAAAGGTTTTGTTTTTTAAGTACTCAACTATGTGAGCACTCCATTTTAGGTGCTTGTACTACACGAAACATTGTGGCATGTTCCACTGGGGGATGTATTATACAACTATCATAGGAGTTTACATATTTATGGACATTGTATTCCATGTTTGGCCAGTAGATGCCCAATCTTTGTAAACATTGGCCTGTCTGTGTTTCACCAGTGTGAAATCCCGTATTTTGTATCCCATTTTTATCGTGTTTGTACAGTCGTCTTGCTAAAAGTTAGAGATTCCATGTTTGATGGATAATTGATGGTTGTCTTTCTCTCTGCAATGAGCCGATTGTGAGTAGAGGAATGACCTCTTCGCTCCATCTCAGCACCATTTCTATGTTAAACATATATGAATCAGGAAGGTCATCATCAACACCCTCAGGTGCTTCCCCATGAAATAGTCATGAAAGATGATCTGCTCTTTGGTGTGTGGTCTCCTTTTACGACCACCGTAAAGTCAAACTCAAGAAACAATATAAACCAACAAACAATTCTTCCAGTGTTGCAAGGTTTGTTTACTAGATACAGTAGTACTTGATGATCCACGAAGAAGACAAACTTGTTTGCTAAAAGGTAGCGTCTAAATTTCTTGACAGCATAGATCATTCCCAGACCTTCTCTTTTCATAGTGGCATAATTTCTCTCTGTGTTGTTTAGTTGTTGACTAGAGTAGAAAATGGAAAAATCCATTTTCTTCTCTCCTGGTTGGGCTAATATGCACCCGATTGCATAGGCTGATGCATCCATATGGACATGAAAGATTTTGCTCCAGTCAGGGGCTTGCAAAATTGGAGCTGAAATTAAATGTTGCTTCAATTTTTGGAAAGCCTGCTCACATTCCTCCGTCCATTCAAACTTAGTTATGAGGGCGTACAATGGCTTACTATTACATCATACATATATATGAAACACCTGTAGTATCCGCAATGCCCCATAAATGCTTGCACTTCTCTTATCTTTGTTGGTCTCGATAGTGCATCAATTGTCTGCACCTTTTCTTAATCAATTGCAATGCCATTTTTGGACACAATGTGGCCCAAAATTTTACCCTATCTTACCATGAAGACACACTTTTTCGGGTTAAGCAAATACGATACGCTCTACATTTTTCAAAGGCTTTTCCCAGATGAGTGATGTGGTTACTTCGTCGATGGGAATGAACACAAAGATCATCCATGTAGATCTCTAAAAATTGTCTGAGATATTCTTTGAATGCGTCGGTCATTAGTCTTTGAAATGTGGCTGGGGCATTGGTCAAGCCGAAAGGCATTACCCTATATGCAAATATACCTTACTCTCTCGCAAAAGCTGTCTTATGCTGATCTTCTACTTTAATTGTCAACTGGTTGTAGCTTGAGAATCCATCCAAGAAACTATAGGCCTATTTCCCTGCTACCCTCTCAATACCATGATCGGTTATTGGTAGTGGGTAGTTATCCTTGATGGTGGCTTCATTTACTTATTTGAGGTTTACACAAACACACAGTTTGCCATTCTTTTTTGGGTACCACCACAATCGGGGACACCCACTCGGCGTGCTCAATCTCGTAGATAAACTCGGCATCCTTTAGTTTGTCTATTTCCTCCTTGATTTTCTTTGCAAAGGTTTCATTGTATGTGTAAGGACGTTGTCTGCGTGGTATGGCATCACTCTTAAGGGGAATCGTGTGCCAACATATCTCAGGATCTATCCCCTTTAGATCTTTGTATGACCATGCAAAGACATCTTTATATTGCCTGAGCGTATCGACTAGAAGTTGTCTTCCTCTTCAGTAAGGTCCGTGGCAATATATGCCGGTTTAGGCTCCTCACCTAGTTCTGCTAAGTTGATGCTTTTTGTGTTTTCAGGCCCATCATATGAAGTTCCTGGTTCTTTGGAATCTTGTTTGGGTTTTTGCACCACTATCTTCCTATCCTGAATGGTATACTTCTTATAGTGGGAAGGTGCATCGAATTTATGATCATTTGATTCCTCGTTAGTTTCCATTTTTGTTGTCCAAACTTCCTTCAAAGCTCGTTTCAAATCATTGTATTTGACTTTGTGCTCCATCTTGGACAACTTAAACGGTTTTTCGATATTTTTCTCTTTTTTTGGTTTTTGTTTTGATGTTGTTTTGGTTGAGTCAGGTTTCATATATCACTTTGATATCCTGTCCTTGAGGCAGTCAATCACTTCAACTAATCTCAAGTACTACGTTTTGTCAGTTAATAGAGGTACTGAGTCCTCGTTGTGCTTGTTTCTGCATTTATCTCGATACCTGCGTTGTCTTTGAGGGTTTTGGTTTGGGAAATCATAGTAGATCACTCATCGATCCTTCCGTTTGATGCTCTGACTCGAGCTACTAGACAACTCATCGTCTGCGTTATCCTCTAGCATCTTATCAGTCAAGTCTTGAAAATCTTCTTCTTCATTCGTTTGGACAAGCTCCCTTACAGAGATTTCGTCCATTATGTGTTGCACTCGGCCACCCGTTCCTTGTCAGGTATGTCTTCCTCTGTCTTTGGAGTTAGGCGGACATTCATCATCTGGAATGGAATGATATCATACCCTTCCTCATCATAGAATTTGGTGAGGGTCACCTCGTTTACACAAACATCAAGAGTAGCTAGTATTTCTTGCCATCCAAAGGGTTCGAACATCTCTTCTGGAAAAGGCTCTGGTATGTATGCTTCATCTTGTGCAGTCCTATCAAGAATGTAGTCTTCCTTTTTTAGACTTCCACAATCCGAAGCTTCTGTTGTCCATTGGTGAGATTTATTCTGGATCCAAGCTGGTATTCCTCCCTCTTGGTCAGTTGTGGAATGCAAGTATTCTCCTAGGGCTCTTTCTACGTCTCTATAGCTATGATCTGTGACACTAATTTTTGTAGTGACATCCTTGTTCCTCAGATAGATACAGTTGTAGCCCCAATCTTGCACCATTTTGAGCTGACACATGAATGGTCTTCCCAGTATGATGTCGAGATTGCTGCTCTCATCGAAATTCATAATAGCGAAGGTGTGTTCATATGCAATTCCACAAAAGGTTACTACAATCTGCTCCAAGATGCCAATAGGTCTCTCCAGGTACCCATCCGCTAGTTGAAGTTTCATTCTAGTTTTCCTTAAAGCAGGTTTTCCCCATTTTTTCCACATTGCTTTGGTGGCTATGGAAATTCCAACTCCACTATCCAATATCACTAGTGATTTTATATCCTTGTACTCCACCCGTAGGGTAGTATTTCCTTCTTCACCTTCACAATAGTCCCCTACCTTGTTTACTGGCACCGGCTCATGTTTAGTTTTCTTTGAGGGTTGTGTCTTTAGCGTGTTTCGAGACATTAGAAAATTTCGTAGGTCATTTGGAGGGCCTTGTAAGAAATTGTATTTCTCTCTCTAGAAACTTTTTATAAAATGCACTTGCACCTTGTGAGTACGTCCAAAAGGACAACCAGACACTCTAAAAAGTAGATTTATATTCCCAATCGTCCTTGAGAACGGTCACTTTTTTATTTAATGCATTTACTTTCTATTTATTTAGGGTAAAGGAGGTTGATGTCCCAACACGGGTTGAGCTTTTTCCTGACCCAAGATTGCATTATTTGGCCCCACTTGGTACCTTGGAGGGGGTGGAAGTTGTTGTCCCCCATGTAGTCCCTATTGTCTCTCTCTAGCATAGTTCCAATTATAGAAACATTTGTGAGTTTCGTGGTTTGTCCATTTTTGTTCTGTACCACACCATCTCAATATTCGCTGTGCGTTTACTCCTAGCCTTTGTTGAAGATTGCACCACTGGGTTGGATGGTCACCTCCACAAGTATCGCATTTTTGGGTGGGCGGTTCTCGTGTGTTTGAGTTCGTCCTGTTTCCTTGGTTTATCCTCCTGATCACTTCCTCGAGCATTCCATCAACATCCGGCACATTTGGGTTTTTCCCTCCCAATTTTGTCGTGGACTCACTCGTGGTTGAAGAGGTGCTACTAGTCCCCTGATCTGAGTCTTCAGTCACCTCCCCATATGCTTTGCAATTATCTACAAGATACAACGCCTCTTTCGTGACTTGCTCAAAGGTTACACATGATTTCAGGTGCAAGTCCTTTTTGAGCATGTCATTTTGCAATCCCTCTATGAAGAGGACTGATAGTCTTTCATCCTGAGGTAGTTCTCGAGCAGGGCATCTTTCTATGTACTGCTTGAAATGAAGCGATGCTTCCTTCACTTTCTCTTTTTCCTTTTGCCTAAATGCATAAATCTGGGAGACAATGTTATGCTTGATCCCTCTTTTTTGAGAATTCCTCACCGAATTCTCGGAGAAGTTGCTCAATACTTGGGAATTACAAGCTGTTTAATGGTTGGAACCAAGTCAGGGCAGTACCTTCCAATGTCAACCCAAATCCTTCATATTGAGTGTGGCATTCAGTTACCTGTTCCGATCTCAATACTTGTTTGAAGATTGAACCATGGGCATATGGATCGCCAGATCCATTATACTTTTTGGGTAAGCATTTTGTCACCTGAGATGGTCGCATACGCCTGGCCTCTGCAACCATTTTAACAACTCCTGGTCCCCCTGGGGTGGCTTCTCTTGGTTCGTAATCTCCTTTTGGTACTAATAGTGGTATCCTTTCCACCATACGTTTGTCAAGTCGATCTCGTGTAATAGTCCGAGGGATTTGAGTGGTGTAAATGAATTCAGGAACAGTACTGCCCCTATGTGTGTTCATGGAAGCCCTAGTCGCCGTCAACCCTAAAGGTTCTGTTTTTGGAACTCGTTCATGTCCATAAGAATCCTCCACTCTGGTTCTAAAGGGGCTCTCAAGTACAGTCTCAGGTCTGATGTGAGTAGTCATGGTTTTTACCTCTTCCGGATTTACATAGTATTGGTGGAGTGGTCCTCCAAAATATGTATATCTCTCTAACTCCTTCCAATCCATTGGAGAGTACTTTTGGCCATACTTGTCCATTATGACCACCTAAATACTTCTGTCCTCCGTGTACGTGTAAACATACAAGTTTTTCCGGTCTATTAATTCTTTGATGCGGGGATCGTCACATCTGTAATAGAGTGTTTGTTCTCCATTATTGAACTTATAAAGCCCCACATATGTGTTGTCTGTGTTAAGGCGCCTCATTGGTGCGTCTGAGTATCTCATTTTGTTTCTCTATTTTGGGTGGTGCATTGGCCGACTCATTATCTACTTTGTCCTTGGTGCCGGTCATTCCCCATTTATCCACAATAAAAGGGTTATGAACCACTAGATACATCATTCCCTCTCGGTCGAAATATCTATCCCTGTCATAATCAACATCTACAAGGTCTCTGAACTTGCTTGGCTTATTTTCCAACTTAACACAGTAGGGGTCCATTCCATCCTTATAGATTTTGGCTTTAAGCACATTTACAAATTGAAACTTCAAATACAACAATTTCACATTAGATGTAGGCTGAGAAGGACCTGCACCCATCGAAGCTGTTCCCTTAGAGTTTGACTTATTAGAATCTTCAGTCATGAGGCCGTATGATCTCTAAGACAAAGTGTTAGAGAAACTTTCCTCTAAAATGGGTTCCAAAGGCGACAGTGGTCTCTGATTCACGTTTTCTTTCGTTGAGTGATTACTCCCCTGATCAAAGATGTTGTGGTTCTTATTCTGGTACAATCTTCCTGATTTCAGATTCATGAAGAATTGGTAGCAAGAAAAATCCAAACCGAGTTACCTCATTACAAGTTTGCATCTCCTGTTTGTTCTTGCTTGCTGGGTAGTATCTTGTAGTACCTACAACCTGTCAAGAATGTGCTTGATAGTTGTAAGCTTATAGCTGTTCTTGTTAGTTCTTGCTTTTGTTCGAAAAAACTTAGCACACAATTCCCTACACAACCTCAAAAATTTTGATCCAATTTCAATTTTGAAAGAATCCCCAGGTTGCTATGGACTAGCTCCTTGTATGGTAAGTTTCTGTCTTTGTTCTGGCTCAGAGGTACATGGATCATGATCCATGTTGAGAAGCCAATTGAACTTTTTTTGCTATCATCAGTTTTAACATGATTAAGAGGTCTTCCAATACCAATTTTTTGTTAAAATGAATCTCTGGATTGGAGGCTAAGTTGATTTTGTCACTTTGCCTGAGCTTCTGTCAGTTTTGAGCTGTTGGAATGGTTACTTGCATACAATTTCAACTCTGGAAGGACCACTAGACTCTTTGTGATGCTCTCTATCTATGGTACTAGTTTGGTGTCAATTTGTGTCAGGGGAACATGGATCGCGATCCATGTTCCTTTGTGGCAGAATACAATGAATTTTGTCCCACAGCTAGTCCTTGGCCTAGTGATGCTGACTATATGGTTTTTGAATTCCTTATAGCTTTTTTGGACAGACAAAAGTCAGCTTTAGGGTTTATGTCAGTGGTTTCCCCCTTGATCTGATTTTTGCCATCTTTTGCCCTCTTTTTGAAATTTTCTGATAAGGGTCCTTTAGGATGAAGTCCTCCAATTGTTATCACTTCCCTGCTTGTCTTTTATCAGCTCAAACTTCCAAAAAGGTACATGGATCGCGATCCATGTTTGGCAAGATTTGTTGGAATTAGGGGTGCAGAGAAACGCACACATCTTGGAGAAGACGAAGGAAGCTCAAGGCACACAATAGAGAGTGTTTTACTTAGTGTGAAATGGAAAGATTGATAGCCCTAGAGTGATGGGCGTATATACAATGCTCGGGGGAAAAAACCTCCTAAAGAGGGAAAAAATGCCCCGGCGGTCCTAGTGTGTTTACACACATCACTACCACATGTATATGGTAACAGATCCCCCCTGGAGTGATGCGGTGAACGAGAGCTGGCACATGAGTAAAGGGAAGTGCCATGCTCTGAGGACATGATAAGTCCACAAAGGGGAGTAAGCCCAAAGCTTTGCGTAAAGCTTCAAGATTCTCACGAGACAATGCCTTTTTGAAAAGATCTGCAAGGTTGTCTTGTGTTGGCACATAAGCCAAGCTGATCTCTCCTGCTGAGAGCCTCTCCCTGACATAGTGGTAATGCACCTCAATGTGATTTTTGCGAGCATGAAAAACTGGGTTCCTCGCAACTACCAATGCGCTCTGACTGTCAGTGTAGATAGTGTTGGCAGTGTCCTGTCCAACACCCAAATCATCCATAAGGCATCTGAGCCATACACACTCAACCGTAGCTGTGAAGACTTCCCTGTACTCAGTCACAACTCGAAGTGGCCATAGTAGGTTGCTTCTTGCTCAACCATGATATATATGAACTACCAAGCATGAAAGAAAAACCACTTGTGGACACTCTCATGTCAAAACAAACAGCCCAATTTGAGTCCGAAATAGCATGTAAGTCTAGCGGCAAGGATCCCCCCTTGGGATAAAACAAGACAAGATGTAAAGTGCCACTAAGGTAGCGGAAAATCCTCTTGACAGCCTGCCAATGCTTAGACCCTGGGCTATGCATAAATGTGATGACCTGTGAGACTGCAAACTGACACCTGTTAAGTACATAAGTGGCACACATGATGGCCTCAAGCCAAAAAGAATGCGGCAAAGCTTGAATTTTGGCCTCAAGCCAAAAAGAATCCGGCAAAGCTTGACTTTTGACCTATTTTTCCATCAGTGACCTATTTTTCCTCTCAGCAACACCATTTTGCTGAGGTGTATAAGGCACTGTACATTGGTGTTTTATTCCACGACTAGCTGCATTAAATTCATGAGACATATACTCCCCCCCTCGATCGGAACGGAGGGTGCCCATAGTACATTTTGAGACATTTTCAGCCATAGCCAGAAATTGTTTGAAGCACATAAAAACTTTGGACTTCGCTTTAAGTGGAAATACCCATGCATGCCTGGAGTAATCATCAATGAAAGTCATGAAGTATAGGTAATTGCCCAAGGACGGAGTCTGCATGGGCCCACAAACATCACTATGCACAAGCTGCAACCTGCATGTGGCCCGAACTGAACCATAGGCTTTGGAAACTTAGAACGCTGCATCTTACCCAAAATACAACCTTCACAAACATGTTTGACAGGTGCTTCAAGAGGTGGCAAAGAAGCAACCATATCAGATTTCTGCAAACGTAGCAAACTGGCAAAATTCAGATGACCAAAACGTGCATGCCAAAGTTTTGCATCTGAAATAGCCCTTGAATTTGCAACAACATTTGAAATTTTTTTTCCACACTTGTCATACAAAGTGAGCTTATATAGCACACGACACAAAAGTCCAGATGCAACAATTTCATCACCAAAACTGAGATCATGAACTGTACATTTGTCATCCACAAATTTGACTACAAGTCCAAGTCTAGCAAGTACGAATACAGACAAGAGATTCTTCTTGATCCAAGGTACATAAAGTGCATCAACAAGTGTGAAAGAACTGCCATTAGCAGCAGTAAGCACAATCTTTCCAACTCCCTGAACTGGATAAGAGGCATTGTTGGCACAAGTGGCTGAATTCCCATGAGGGACAGACTCGAGAGAGGTAAACAATTCACGATGTGAGGTAATGTGCTTTGTAGCACCATTGTCGAAATACCACACATGTGAATCTGTATCACTGACAAGCATGCATCATGGACAGTAGGATTGTAAGTGCACTCTGCACTAAAATCCCATTCTGCATCAACATCAGCATCACAGTCTCCTTTCACAGAAGACTCAACAATGGCTGCATTTGTAGTGGAACTAGCATTTGCAGTGGAACCACCCTCTTTCTTCTTAGCCTCTTTGGCCTTCAACTTAGGACACGACTTGATCAAGTGATCATTAGCCTTGCAATAATGGCAACACATCTTCTTTTTGCCCTTATCACCAGAATTGCCAGACGAAGTGCTGCCAGTAGAAGCATTAGGAACAGAAGTTTTGCCACTTGCAGTAGAACCATAAGAAGTGGCTGCATTTGTTAAGTATGGAGCCTGATTTATCCCTGTAATTTTCTGTGGTAAAAGCGCACATTTGTTACGCCCCCATTATGAGGAGAAGCCATCGTGCGTGAAGGAAAATCACTCATCGGAAACCAAAATTTTCACGACCAAGAATCATGGGCAACTTTAGGGGTATTCCTTTTCGCCGGAATATTATGGCCGGACAGCGGCCAGAAAGCGGTCGGTTGGCCGGTAGTCAATGGCTGGTGGCCGGTGGTCGGAAGAAGTCAATGACCGGTGGTCGAATTCAAAAGTGGATTTGTCTACACAAGGGCGGCTACAGATGGGCGGATTGGAGGGTCCGATTTGGACTTATGCACACAAGGGCGGCTACACATGGCTGCCTCTCATAAGAGAGGGCAGCCCTTTTGGACTATAAAAGGAGTCCATTTCTACACACATTTCATAGTGTGAAGTTGATGCAACAAGGTGAGTGTGAGGTGGTGAGAGTGAAGCAAGGTGGGAGCTCCATTAAGGGTATAATCCCTTTGTAAACTACTTCTTGTTTTGAAGTACTAAAGCCATTGAGTGGCTGCTTTCCCGTGGACGTAGCCCACATTGGGTGAACCACGTATATCGTGTGTACTCTCTCTCTCTCTCTCTACTCTATAATCTCGTGTATGTAAATCTGTCTCTCTCCATTAAGTAATCTACTTAATTATCTATTTAGCTACGTCTACATAAGAACTGGTATCAGAGCAAGGTTTGCTCGTAGCTAAATTATCTCAAGGAGAGGATTCCTTGAATTGAGTGGGAGTTATGGCGGAGGAAGGAAAGCTCAAGATTGAGAAGTTCAACAGAAAAAACTACCAACATTGGAAGATGCACATTGAAGACTATCTGTACCAGAAGGACCTCTATTTGCCACTAGGCGGTCTTGCAAAGAAGCCCGCAACAATGGAAGATGAAGCATGGATTGTCCTTGATCAAAAAACACTGGGAAAAATCCGGTTAAGCTTGGCGTCAATGGTGGCCTTCAATGTTTTGGAGATGAAGACCACGGAGGACTTGATGAAGTCACTTGATGAATTCTACGAGAAACCATCGGCATCCAATAAGGTATTTCTTATGAAGCGCTTGTTCAATCTAAAGATGGCAGAGAATGGTTCAGTTGTAGAACACCTAAATGAATTTAACACTCAATTTCGATGACGAAGTGCGAGCTCTCCTTATACTATCATGTCTACCGGATAGTTGGGACAGTCTTGTGATGGCTGTAAGTAATTCTATTTCTGGCACAAATACTCTTAAGTTTGATGATGTTGTGGGTGTTCTCCTAAGCGAGGAAATACGAAGGAGAAGCACAGGAGAATCATCAAGTGCTGCATTTGTCAGTGGAAACAAGAGGAAGGCCTAAGGAGAGGTTCAAAATCCAAAAGGGTCGTGATCACTCAAGACGAAGCAAGTCACGCACAAAGTCAGTTCTTGAATGTTGGAACTGCGGCAAGAAGGGCCACGTCAAGAAGGATTGCTGGTCCAAGAAGAAGAAGGAGACTGAGTCTCAAGACAACAAGCCAACATCGG
Organism: Adiantum capillus-veneris; assembly: GCF_014529385.1. Lineage (NCBI taxonomy): Eukaryota > Viridiplantae > Streptophyta > Polypodiopsida > Polypodiales > Pteridaceae > Adiantum > Adiantum capillus-veneris. The sequence goes on from NC_140934.1 coordinate 90,173,319, forward strand.
AGGCCAATGTGGTAGGTAAAGTAGAGCAAGATGCTCTAATTCTCTCATTAGACAATGTATCTTATTCCTGGATAGTAGATTCCGGGGCTTCATTCCATGCGACACCACACAAGCAACATTTCCAAGACTACACCAAAGGTAATTTTGGGTATGTATACTTGGGAGATGATGAAGCTTGTGAGATTGTCAGCAAAGGTACAGTTTCTGTCAAAACTGCTAACGGAAATGAATGGAAGCTTAAAGATGTTAGGCATGTTCCTTCTCTTCGCAAAAAATTGATCTCTATAGGACAATTGGACGATGAAGGTCACAACATTGCATTCGGAAACAAACGGTGGAAGATCTCAAAGGGATCTTTGGTGGTTGCCAAGGGAGAAAAAGTTGGTACACTTTACTTGTGTACTGTTAGCACGCAACCTTTAGCTTGTGCAGCAACTACAGAAGTTGACAGTGCGGTGTGGCACTACCGACTTGGGCATATGAGTGCCAAAGGAATGCAAATCCTTCAAACAAAGAAGCTTCTACCAGGTTTGAAAGAAGTGGACTTAGAGTTCTGTGAAGATTATGTTTATGGTAAACAAAAGAGGGTAAAATTTCAAAAATCAGGAAATGAAAGAAAAAATAAAAAACTTGAGTTGGTTCATTCTGATGTTTGGGGTCCTGCAAGTACACCATCACTTGGTGGCTCATTGTACTATGTAACATTCATAGACGATGCGACTAGAAAAACATGGGTTTATTTCATGAAGAATAAATCCGATGTATTTTCTATATTTCAAAGGTGGAAAACCTTTGTGGAGAATGAAACAGGTACTAAGGTTAAATGCCTCAGATCCGACAATGGAGGCGAATATTGCAGCCAAGCTTTTGAAAGCTTTTGTGCTAGCAATGGCATTCGGAGGCAAAGGAAAACCCCAAGAACACCTCAACAAAATGGGATTTCAGAAAGGATGAAGAGGACAATCATGGAGCGAGCATGAAGCATGCGGCTACATGTAGGCCTACTGCTTGAGCTTTGGGCGGAAGCTGTAAGTACATCTGTGTACTTAATCAATCTGTCACCCTCAACGGCATTGGATGGGGGAGTTCCAGAAGAGGCATGGACAGGTAAACCGATGAATTATGCATTTCTCAAAGTGTTTGGGTGTGAGGCTTTCATGCACATAGATAGAAGCCTAAGATCAAAGCTAAATGTAAAATCCAAAAAGTGTTTCTTCATTGGCTATGGAGAAGGTGACTTTGGGTATCGCCTATGGAATCCGGAAGATGGTAAAATCTTAAGGAGTAGGGATGTAATTTTTAACGAAAAAAATATGTACAAAGATTACTTGGAAAGAAAACAAACAAAAGAAATAGGTGATGAGTACATGGAGCTTGAGGACGGTGAAGACTCAAAACTGCAAACGGTGACAATGTGAAACAACCTCAACCAAATGAGGAGCCTCAACCTATTCCCCGAAGATCTACAAGAGCAAGTAGACCTCCAGAAAGGTTTGTTCCTTCCTTCAACCATCTCTTGATCTCAGATTCTGGAGAGCTGGAATTAATCATACGAAGAAGCTATGCAACATGAATCCAAAGAAGAATGGACGAAGAGCATGCAAGTGGAGATGGACTCACTACATCGCAACCAAACATGGGAGTTGGTTGAGTTGCCTAAAGGTAAACGGGAACTTCAAAACAAATGGGCGTACAAGGTGAAGGAAGAAGAAGGTGGGAAGAAAAGGTACAAGTCTAGGCTTGTGGTAAAAGGTTTTTCTCAAAAGAAAGGTATTGACTTCAATGAAATATTTTCTTCTGCTGTAAAAATGAACTCAATTAGGCTTGTCTTAAGCCTTGTGGCTGCTCATGATCTAAATCTCGAGCAAATGGATGTAAATACGGCATTCCCTCATGGTGACTTAGAGGAGGAAATCTACATGCTTCAACCAAGGGGTATGAAGTAAAAGGTAAGGAGAAAATGGTTTGCAGATTAAAGAAGAGCTTGTATGGTTTAAAGCAAGCATCAAGACAATGGTACTTGAAGTTTGATCAATGGATGTTGGATCATGGATTCACATGATGCAACTCGGATCACTGCATCTACACAAAGAATTTGGGAGATGGGAAATTCATCATCCTAATGTTGTATGTTGATGACATGTTGATTGCAAGTGCTAACATGCAGGACATCAAAGACCTAAAAGAGGAGCTGTCTAAATCTTTTTCAATGAAAGATTTAGGTGTTGCAAAGAGGATACTTGGTATGAAAATATCAAGGGACAGGATGAAGAAGACAATAAATCTATCTCAAGAGGATTACATCAAGAAGGTACTAGAAAGGTTTGCAATGCAAAATGCAAAACCAGTTTCTACACCTTTGGCTGGTCACTTTAAATTAATGAAGGATATGTGTCCAAAGACACAAGAGGAAATAGCCTATATGTCTAAAGTTCCATATGCTGCAGCGGTAGGTTCTCTTATGTATGCTATGGTCTGGACAAGGCCAGACATTGCACATGCAGTGGGAGTTGTAAGTAGGTTCATGGACAACCCAGGTAAAGAACACTCGCAAGCTGTGAAGTGGATACTTAGGTATCTAAAAGGGACAACAACAAATGCTTTATATTTTGGAGGAACTGATATTTTTCTAGAAGGGTATGCTGATGCAGATATGGCAGGTGACAAAGATACTCGAAGGAGCACTACTGGCTATGTGTTCACGGTTGGAGGCACAACAGTAAGCTGGGCTTCAAAGCTGTAGAAAGTGGTCTCACTTTCTACCACAAAAGCAGAGTATGCAGCAATGATGGACGCAAGCAAAGAAATTCTGTGGCTTCACAGATTCTTAGAAGAGCTTGGATTCAAACAAGACAATTGTGTCTTGTACAGTGATAGACAAAGCGCTATCCATCTTGCGAAGAAATCAGCCTTTTATTCAAGGACAAAGCACATTGAGGTGAGATATCACTTCATACGCACTCTTTTGGAAGAGGGACAACTAAAGCTAGGAAAGGTGCATACAAGTGAAAATCCTGCAGACATGTTTACAAAGGTGGTCAACAAGGAGAAGTTGAGCTTTTTCTCATCTTCAATTGGCATTCAAGGGTAAGAAGCAAGAATGGAAAGCAGCCACAGGTTTGGTTTGGAGATCAGTCTCCAAGTGGGAGATTGTTAAGTATGGAGCCTGATTTACCCTTGTAATTTTCTGTGGTAAAAGCGCACATTTGTTAGGCCCGCATTATGAGGAGAAGCCATCGTGCGTGAAGAATCCTTGGCAACTTTAGGGGCCTAGGGGGAGGAAGCCCCCGAGACCTTTTTTTGCTTCGTCAGAATATTCCTTTTCGCCGGAATATTATGGCCAAAGCGGTCGGTTGGCTGGTAGTCAATGGCCGGTGGCCGGTGGTCGGTAGTCAATGGCCGGTGGTGGCCGGTGGTCGAAAGAAGTCAATGGCCGGTGGCCTGTGGCCGAATTCAATGGCCGGTGGCCGAATTCAAAAGCGGATTTGTCTACACAAGGGCGGCCACACATGGGCGGATTGGAGGGTCCGATTTGGACTTATTCACACAAGGGCGGCTACACATGGTTGCCTCTCATAAGAGAGGGCAGCCCTTTTGGCCTATAAAAGGAGGCCATTTCTACACACATTTCATAGTGTGAAGTTGATGCAACAAGGTGAGTGTGAGGTGGTGAGAGTGAAGCAAGGCGGGAGCTCCATTAAGGGTATAATCCCTTTGTAAACTACTTCTTGTTTTGAAGTACTAAATCCATTGAGTGTCTGCTTTCCCGTGGACGTAGCCCACATTGGGTGAACCACGTATATCGTGTGTACTCTCTCTCTCTCTCTCTACTCTATAATCTCGTGTATGTAAATCTGTCTCTCTCCATTAAGTAATCTACTCAATTATCTATTTAGCTACGTCTATTTCCTAACAGCATTGCTGTTACCACCCTTTCTTTGAGAAGAAATAAAAGCATGTTCAACTGCACGCTGTCTAGTTCTGTTTTTTCTGGAAAGAGACTCTTGCAACAACAATGTGCATAATGCATCAAACTTGACAACTTCTGGATTTCCTTGGGTCATAACTATGGTCTCCAAGTACTAGCAAAAGTCTGGTAAGAATCTGGTAAGGCATCAAGAATAGTATGCACAAGGGAACTATTTGAAATGACTTCACCTGCAGAAATAAGCTGCTCATTGATATCCTTGACACTAGCAAGGAAAGTTTCCATGTCATCTGCCTCATACATAATCTTTGACTCCAGATCTTTATGTAGCAAAGCAATTTTAGCCTCATTGCGACTTGCATAAAGACCATCCAAAATATCCCAAGCCTGTTTTGCAGATTTTGCTGAATGGATGTGAGGAACAATGGTGTGCTTCATAGACAACGCAATCAATGCATGAGCCTGCACATCCTTTACATCCCAACAAGCTTGTTCTGTCGTAGGCAAAACAACTCTAACAAGAACAATCCTTGCAGCAAGACCTGCAACATCCTCAACATTGCCTACATCCTCAGAACCAGGACATACATCAATGCCCAGCACAATATTCCAGACGCCCTTTGACACAAGAACGTGTTGCATCATATAAGCCCACATAGGGTAGTTGTCCCCATCCAACCTATCCTCAGGGTAAACATCTTGAACACATCTGTGTTGTTGTTGTCAGCCATGGTAAATGCTGCACTTGATGTGAAAACTGCCCGAAAGTAGGAGAAACGGAGCGGGAACAACACGTGCTATATAGCAAAAATTGTAGAAGACTGTAAGGCACATGTTATGTAGAAAGTGGCACTAACAAAAATTTTGGACAAAATGATGAAATAGCCTGTGCAGTACTGCCTGTAGTGGAAACGGAGGCCGAAATGAGCCCGAATCGAAAATTTGAGCAGACCAAGATGTACGAGCTTCCCTGAAGTACTTGTTGACCTGCGAACGCTCACGAAAGCTCACTGAAGTTGGAGAAAGTGAGCAGGCGTGTACTGGAGCAGCTGGCGACTAAGCCCGAGAGGACGCAACCTGCTCTGATACCAATTGTTGGAATTAGGGTTGCAGAGAAACGAACACAGCTTGGAGAAGACGAAGGAAGCTCAAGGGACACAATAGAGAGTGTTTTACTTAGTGTGCAATGGAAAGATTGATAGCCCTAGAGTGATGGGCGTATATACAATGCTCGAGGGAAAAAACCTCCTAAAGAGGGAAAAAATGCCCCGGTGGTCCTAGTGGGTTCACACACATCACTACCACATGTATATGGTAACAAGATTTTGGATTGACACTTTGTGAGCTGATCACACAAGGTATGATGATGCTATTCTCCAAGTCTTTTTAGATTTGGTCAATTTTTTTCAAGTGAGAAGCAGGATTTTGTGTCTGTTTTGCGGTTTTTTGCAAACCACTCCTTTTCTGGTATTTTGACCAACTTTTTTCACTTTTTATCTATGGCTCCTTTTGGAAAATTTGTTCAACTAGTAATCAGGAGTACACTAATCAAATCTTAATGTCAGATGTCTACATGGAACATGGATCGCGATCCATGTTGAGAAGCACTTGGGCATGAAATTTGGTTCTGTGGATTCCTTGCTTCTAGTTGGTCCCAATTCTCATCCCTTTTTGGATTTGGGCAAATAAAAGTTTAGTTTTTCCTTGTTTTCTCTTTTTTCCACGGTTTTGGTCTGCTCACCGTAATCTTTTGATTTTTATGATCTTCTAGCCCTCTTTTTCTCACCAAACTCAAGGTTCTGATGCCTGAGAGCATGTTCTAAGCAAAGGAAATAATTTAGCACATTATGTCAAAAAGGTACATGAATCGCGATCCATGTTTGGCAGTTTGTTGCACAGTCTTTTCCAACAAGTGTTTTTATCCCCTTCTTGAAAGTTTTACTAGGTTTGGTCCAGTTTTGAAGCTCTGACCATCACTTCTTCAATTTTTCCAAGTTATGGTCTTCAACACCAAAATAAGATTTTTGACAGTTTTTCCCTCGATCCTTTTGGCCACAAATGATGGTGTAATTTGTTTCCTAACCTACTCCTATAACTGAAATGAACAATGGGTACTTGTTTTATGACAAAAGAAAATCAACCACTTACTAGTCAGACAATCGGTATGCGTCCAATCTCAACACTCAACGTCATCATGCCTTTTTGGTATCCAAAAGAATCCAGAATTCCACGAAACTTAAGGAGAGGTATCACAACACTTATGGGCTCAATCCTACCAATTTCTATCACCATCTGGGAAGGTACATAAATCACGATCCATCACAAAAAATGTGCAAAAAAACTGAAACAGAAGTACTTGGAAAGATCTACCTTAAGGATAGAAACACTTAACATCCAAAAACAACCATTTTAACTCCCAAATTAATGCATTTAGCTCACAAAAAATACATCGCGAACCATAGCAGAACTCAAAATGATTACACTTAGATTGTAGTGCAAGAGACAAGGAACGCAATGTGCTATTCGGAATAGAATTCTGATTACCAGCTCAGGAGAAAAGAAGGTTACAAATTGTAGTCACAAGAAGCCTCCACAGTGCACACTTTTTTTAAGCTAATGATAATTTTTCTCTTCAAAACTAAAGGTTTTGACTTTAAAAGTTAGGGGGCTTTCCCATGGCCATCCGACCTCTTACAAGGGTGTAGACTCAGAGAAATAAAAAGGGTATGGTCTAATCTCATCATGATTACAACTCATCTTAGGCTGAATTACAGGGTTTTTTCTGAAAAAATAGCGTGTCCACAGGGTTTGGTGTGCATACACCTGTATGCGCTTCTATCCACCAAACACTATGTAGCAAGGCCTGACGATGTCTGCTAGCCAATCATGGCCTACTGTGAGCACAAGGCTGTAGGTAGAATTTGCAAGGCAGGGCATGCAATCTTGTTGTGAGCGTGAGGCTCCAGATGATAGAGGACAAAAATGGAAGCACAATCGATGGAATTGGGGAAGGGTATCTTTGAGAGTATTATATTTTTCTAAAAAGAAGAGTGAGTAGCAACGAGTAAGAACAAAGGAGGAGTAGGTGTGAAGGGAGACCAATTCAGCACCACAAACCGTATCAGAGGAACTCCCACAAAATCACAACTCAAAGGTAAGTGATCCCTTTGGAATTTACAAGCACACGTCCACCCAAAAGACTGCCATGGAAACTAAGAAGCGTCTGCCCTGGCATGGAATTACAACAATAAACAATCGTGCTACCACAACTTACCCTACAACAAGCTGCCTGCAAGCTGTCATATCCTGTACCCTACGAGAAATACATTATATTTCTCAAAAAACAACTCCAAAAGGGATGGTTTTATGTCTAAAAAATTCTTTGTATTTTTTGCAACAAAAGTTTTGAAGACCACAAATTTCAATTCTATGCACCACTATGTGCAAAATTGGCATGAATAGTCAACTACCCTAGCCCGATCACAGGTAGGCAAGGTTAGTTGAGGGCAAAAAGTACCGAAAAAAGCATGCAAAAGGCATGATGACAAAAAACCTGCAACTTTATGTTATTTGGCTGAAATTTTTTATGTTTGTACATGAGTCTTAATTATATACAAGTGACACTTCAAAAAACTCACTATAACAGGCACTTACAAACTCAATAACTTGTGCTACACTGGAGACTTGTAGTGTATATACATGTGCTTGCTAAGGCAAGCTAAAAAATCCGACAAGTAGTGCTATTGCATTACTTGTACATGTGCTTGCTAAAACCCACAAAAAGAAAGCCCACACACCCTTCCCTGTCTGTATTTTCATCTATGCATGTGAAGTGTGGTGTACTTTTTGAAACCACAACAAGTTGATGGGCTTCATGTCTTGATTGTTGTTCACCAATGTGGGTAGGGCAAGGAGCTCTTAGGTGTATTCAATGGGTACTAAGTTAGGCCATATTGCCAACTGTGATCATGCATGTGGCATCATCTAGGAAATTGATGTGTCAAATAAATGTACGAGGAGATTGTTAGCTAGGGATTGCTAAATAAAGATATCATATCTGGTTGACATCTAAATAACCTGTGGTATTTTCACCATGGATTGAGTAAATACGCTCTAGGTTGTTTTGATTTGATGCAAATAGAGGGACTCTCTTTTAAGGAAATCATGTGAGCTTGCATGTTGATGGCATGTGGAATTACGTAAGACATTAACATGGGAAAACAAATTCATGACACATACATACATACATTCATACATATATATACATAGAGAGAGAGAGAGAGGATGGGAGTGCGACTGATAATGTTTGTCAATAGTGCCATTAATCGTGCATCCAATGATTTTAAGGTAATTTTTCATCGACCATGTTGGTGCTACTATCATTTGTTAGAGAAACTTATTGGCGTATGGGGCCAGGATTGTATAGATACATAATGGAGCATTGATTGTATATTTGGTAGTACATACGGGCAACATCAAAAAAAGTTTGTAATTTTTCCACTTGCGGAGGGACGATTGTGTTTCAAGAATAGAGGCCATGCTTTTCTTTAGCTGCAGCATCGTGTGGGTCACATACTAGTACTATATATAATGCATCTTAAAATTTTCAAGGAAGGAGAGGGCATCCATGTGTCATGCATTGGTTGACATAACAAAAAACCTTACAAAACCTTTCATCTAAATTGAAAAAGTGAACGCTAAGTAAAATGCAAAAGTGAGTAGTAACATGGTAGAAAATGAAAAGACTTGGCAGTTGAAAGTCAAAAGACTTTCTACTTTACATTTTACATAAAGTAAATGCACCAGCTTAAGTGCACATAACAAATACACGATCAACTTTAATGGAGATTTTATCATTTAATAAAAATATGATTTTTGACTCACCTTCAAATCTATAATTTAGGGATAAGTTTCAAAATCTACAGGTGGGATTACACCAGATTGAGGATTTTTCAAGCATTTGGCTATACCATACCTTTTTTTAAACATTTTAGAGGCAGATTTTCTATATTTGAATTTTTTTGCTCTAAACTTCTCTGCACTTTGTAGATTCTCTAAACATTAATTTATGTTCTCTAACCTTTGTATTTTTCTTAAAAATGCTCTTAAGAGCTTGATTCGAATTAACTAAAAAAGAATACACACAGACCTTGGCATATTCTTTGCATAGGGGTCTCCAACCAATACAACCTATGCACGCTGTGACCCAAAATATACTTGAACATTTTCACAAGTACACTATATTTCTATTAGGGATCTAACTTCTTCTTCTCAGCAAGCCACTTCCTGTTGCTTGATAAAACCCATTCACAAGTAGAGATAAATCTCAAAAAAATTAGATGGAATTCTATTAAACCTAAGTTTTTTCCTCCAATTGTTGTGGGTGTCCTAACATTCAAACTAAATCTTATGAGTGTGTGGCCCTTCCTATGGAGAGAGAGAGAGAGAGAGAGAGAGAGAGAGAGAGAGAGAGAGACTCTTTTCTTGGAATCCAATCCACTCTCTTTATTTCTTTTCCTTGGTCTCCCTCCCCCTCTTTCAAGCCCTTTCCTTATGTCACATGGCAAGGGCCTCCAAGGTGCATTAGATATAGTTGAGAAAATTTGTTGGTGGGATTATACTAAACCTAGGGTTTTCTTGAGCACTGGCTTACACAATAGATTTTTATATTAATCAATAGGCCATTATCTATACTCTTTATAATGGAGTTTGAAAAATTAGAGGAAGGAGAGGGTCTCCACGTGTTGTTTTTTTGTTGATTTGCATGGCCTGTTGGATCAACACTACAATTGAGTTGTTGAGTCCATGTTGGGTCCTCCTCTTACCATGGACACATTATAGAGCCTTTGAAAATTGAGTAAAGTGGTTTTCAAACTCTATGCGATTCCATCCTTTTCAATGACCTACAATAGTTAAAATTGTACGCCTAACAACATGTTATCAACCTCTGTATGTGTGTGTGTGTGTGTGTGTGTGTGTGTGTGTGTGTGTGAGAGAGAGAGAGAGAGAGAGAGAGAGAGAGAGAGAGAGAGAGAGAGAGAGAGAGAGAGAGAGAGAGAGAGAGAGAGAGAGATAGATCTGCCACCAGCAAGTAGACAGAGAAAGAGAAAGAGTGAGGTGGGTCATCCGGACCAATATCAAGGCCTTGATCAGGATAGCTACTAATGATCATGTATAGGTGAACAGGGGACACGCATTGTCCATCGGTGGGGAGTGCTTGGTAGTAGAAGATAGGTGCTCAAGGAAATAGGTGTGCATGGGTTTGCTTGATCCACTAAGATTTTGTTTTGGTAATAAGAGAGTAAAGAGCTAATGGCTTAGGTGGGGAGTAGTTGTAGCCACAACTTGGACAGACTGTGTGTGTGTGTGTGTGTGTGTGTGTGTGTGTGTGTGTGTGTGAGAGAGAGAGAGAGAGAGAGAGAGAGAGAGAGAGAGAGAGAGAGAGAGAGAGAGAGAGAGAGAGAGATGTAGGAGCCCATTCCATTGTCCAAACTTAGGGGACACATTCTTCTCCATGCTCTCTCTCACTCCCCATTAGCGATGGCACTCCCTGTACATTAGAGCACTGTGGGCCTAGGTTGATGTATTGAGAGAATTTATTCGCAGGTTATGATGGTGATGTAGTAATTGAAGCAAAAATTTAAAATGGCCCTTTTCTTGCAATGGTGAATACAGAAAAACCTTCATTGGGGATGCAAGAATACATAGCATCTTAGCATTGGATACATTTGGGCTTCTTCTATGGCTAGCAATGTTGTTTGAGATTCTAGGAGCCATTTCTGCCGACTACTTTAGCTTCACATATTTGGAGAAGTTGTAGATGTCTCCCAAGGCATGTGTTTGTGTGTGTACATGCGTGAGAGATAGAGAGAGAACATAATTTTAAACAACATAGGTACAATCCAGAAAGGGACATTGGAGTGTGTGTGTGTGTGTGTGTGTGTGAGAGAGAGAGAGAGAGAGAGAGGCATTGTTATCTTCCTAGAGTGATTCCAAGGACTACAATTTCATTCTCCTCACACATGGCCACGCAGATACTTACACACACCTACCTATATATGACTTCATGTGTGTGTGTGTGTGTGGGGGGGGGGGGGGGGTAAGAGAGAGAGAGAGAGAGAGAGAGAGAGAGAGAGAGAGAGAGAGAGAGATCCAATAACCATGCTTTCTTGGTCGCAACAGCGCGCGGATCATATACTAGTACTCTACTATATATAATGGACCTTAAAATTTTCAAGGAAGGAGAGGGCCTCCCTCCACACTATCTCGCACTGGCATGCTCAAATGGGATCGACGACTGAGGTGATTTGGGCTGTCCGATGCACATTTGTCGATTCGGGGCATTTGGTAAATTCAGGGAGAAAGTAAATTTGGGGCATTGATCCCATTGATCCCATTGAGCATGCCCGTGTGATATAGTGATGAGGGAGGGCCTCCACGCCCACCTCCACCTCAACCTCCACGTGTAACTCATTGGTTCACTTCAAAGGAAAACTTAGAAAACATTTAATCTAAAATGCAAAAGTGAAGGGTGGAGAGAGAGAGAGAGAGAGAAGAAAAAGAAGAAGACAATTTTTAATCCCATGGGAATAATTCCAAAATATATATCCGACAACTTGGTTGAGAATAAAGTTATTTTTGTTTCATCTTTTGATTCTCTCTCTCTCTCTCTCTCTCTCTCTCTCTCTCTTTCCCTCTCTCTTCCAAAGCCAATTTTTCAACTACTATACCACAATGACAAGTCGTATTTGTGGACACATGAGCTCCATGAAAATTGCTATCCACCCAACACACACACACACACACACATGTGTGTGTGTGTTTGTTTGTGTGTGTGTGTGTGTGTGTGTGTGTGTGAGAGAGAGAGAGAGAGAGAGAGAGAGAGGTTTTTTTTGGGGGGGCGGGGGATAAGAGGAGTATACAGATTTTGAATGTCATAGCCACTGTACTAGAACATCAACAACAAGCCTCAAGATCTATGTGACAGATCTTTGATTCAAGAATATATATACATATGTGTGTGTGTGTGTGTGTGTGTGTGTCTATACATATATATATATATATATATATATATACATATATATGTATATAGACACACACATATACATACATATATGTGTGTGTGTGTGTACGAAAAGAGTATTGATAGTGTTCCACTTGGAAGAGAAGATAGCCCTATGAGAATACAGATGATGTTTCTTTGGCCGTAGAAACCAGCAGGTCACATATATTAATCCAAGAGTATATATAAGTTAGGAAATTGCCTGATGTGGAACAACTTAAGAATAATGCTTCACATACCATTGCCACATAGTACTCTTAAAAATGTACAAGACACATACCTTTTGCCGCCATCTTGTGCAGAATTATTATACAAAAAAATTTCTCTAAACTGGTCATCAAAGCCCAATTTTATCCAGATTGGCTACTCTAGCCTGATCAACATCAAAACGTGAATATAGTTTGCATGTACACTTGCAATATACTTAATGACCAATACAAATTCAAGGGTGACGTTGTCGCTATTTGGTCACGTGCCGACCCATAATGCTCTATTGTATAAGGCAAGTCCTTTTCATATTCAAAACAATTATTTTATGTGAGATCTAATTTTGGAATAAAGTCTTTATTAAGTTTCCCACGCCCCTTTCAACAATTATGGGATAATCTTTTTTTTTGGGTGGAACTCACAATCTTGACTAGATTATATTAGCAACCCAAAAGAATTACAATTACTAGTCATGCTTGTGTCGAGCCATGCGTCTTCCAGCAAACACTAGTACATCGGCTAAAAGGGGGCCACCCGCGACAGAGGTAAAACACTAAGAATTAGACTCGTACCCATGCAGTCTCGATATTGCGGCAGTCACCACCTTGTCCCGCTCTTCAGAGTTCCTTCGTTCCCAAATGGCAATAATCATTTCCTTGCTTTCTTGAATGATCTCCGTGAACTGTGTTGTTTCAATGACGTTCTCAAAGTAGAATTCAATATTCCATGTCTTTTGTACCCACTTGCATATTTTTCCTACTAGGCCACAGATCCCTGGAGACAGTCCTTGAGCAGGTGGGGGAGGTTCTTGCTTGATGATCTACATTGCGGGCATCTATCTGGACCAATACCTCTAGATAGGACCTTTACCCCAGTCGGAAAGGCCCCCCACAAAACCTTCCATACAAAGACCTTCATCCTAAGTGGTCATTGTGGGCACCCGATGTTCTTTACAATTGTCACCCATCTTGCCTCCGGCCATTGCTTGCCTCATTACTTATTCAGGGGGGAGAACCAATCTAGTGAGACCACGAAGATTTTGTACACTTCCTTGGTGTGTGGTTTGTGGAAGTGTCTTTATAAAGGCCACCACCATGCTTTTCAATCAAACCTACACTCATGCAGGTCGACAGGCAGCAATCGTCAAGTCGTTCTAAGACTCTATTTACTAGCAACCTTTCATTCCCATTGAGATTGAACTGGGAGGCTAGTTGGTCCAATCCCTTCCAGTCACTACTACTGTAGTCCCAAAACTATCCCTGTGGATGGAGTCCTTTGTTGTTCATCTTTCTGGCCACCTCCCTCCAAGCAGGGTTCAACAAGACCCTTCTAGCCTTAGAAAGCCAAGGGGACCAGTGAGACATCGACTTGTGGAAGTATCTAGTTATCTCTCCCCATTCCAAGGCTCCGCTTCTCTTTTGCACTTTCAAGCGATCTCGCAAGTTAAGACCACCGAGGGGCAAGCAACTTGTTATGTAGATCTAGTCCTTTCCCCTGGCCACCTTGCGAGTACAGTTTGGTAGTGTTCATCATGGACTTTGTCATAATAGCCCAGGCTTGATCTTGCTTCGTGATTTCAACCACAAACTTGGCACACTGGGCCTCTGCATGAGTACTAGGGTTTAGAATTTTGAGACCGCCTTGCCCCACCAGCCTTGCTATCGACTCCCAACTTGCCCACTGCTAGAGAAAATTTTCACTGGTTTTAGGAACACATTCTAGTTGCATTTGACAATCTTAAGTAGCGGTGCCTTAAATTCCAAATATGGGAGCATAAACGAATTGATTACTTTCGATCTGCTCACGAAGGGGAGGAGCACATACTCCCAAAGTGATCAATATGCTCATGAAGGGGAAGAGCACATACTCCCACCTACGCAACTTGCTCCTTATCTTATCCATCAGCCACCATGAGAATCTTTGCTTGTGGGTAGTATCCACCCCCAGAGGGGCTCCCAGGTGCCTTAACACCATCCCATTGGAAACCATCTCCCCAGAACCACATTGCTTGATTGAACGAATCATCTTTTGAGAGGGAGATCAATCTAGATTTTTCAATATTGCACTTTGACCCTCACACGATGGCATACATTTGCAAAATCTCTAGAGTCTTTTTGATTACCTCAAGACAAGATTTGAGGAAGAGTAATGATCATCCACAAACAGCTTCACCAGTAGTGGGTCATTTTTGTGGAGGTATAGGCCCTAGATCTCCCCTCTTGAAGCACTATCTTCGAGCATTGTCACCGGGAGATGAGATCCGATGGCAAATAAAAGGTGAGAAAGTGGGAAGCCTTGCTTGATTAAACTTTTTACCTCAAAGCCCCCACAATCCGCTCATTGAATAAGAGCTTAGATTGGCTACCAACACCCAATGTGCTAACCAAACGACACATTCGCCGCTCCAAGCCCATTACTTTGATGACCTCTTTGATGAAATACCATGTGATCCTATCATACACTTTATCTAAATTGAATTGAAGTAATACATACTTTTGCTTAGTGAATGATGCAAACTCTATGCCGACCATTGCTACCAGGATGTTGTCGCAGGTAGATCTTCCTTTTATGAATCGATGTTGGTGAGGGGTGATGACCTTGTCAAGAAGAGGCGAGAGCCTGAGAGCAACAATTTTGGTGATTATTTGGTGTAATGGAAATAGTCTTTGAACTTCGAGGATAGCGGAATTAAGAGAATTAGAGTGAGTATTTTTATGAGGCTACTTTGAGAACATAGAGGGTGAACTTAAATAGTGGTTGCAACATAACCATTATACTTAATTAACTTGGCATGAACAATACTTTTTCAAGAGAGAGAGAGAGAATTAGAGAACTTGAGAATAGTTGAGGACCGGATTTGTTTGGAGCCAGTCCCCCCTCCAAGGGCCTTTGTATTATAGATTCTCCCATAAAGGGAGACTTTGTATACATTATGAAGAGAATTGAGTATAGGAGGGCCTCTTTATTTGGTAGTTTAAGAGAGTCAAACCTTTAGTATTAAGAGAGCAAATAAAGAATAGCTTTTGAATTCAAACACGCACAATGGCTATAGCCAAAATGAAAA
This sequence comes from Adiantum capillus-veneris, assembly GCF_014529385.1. NCBI lineage: Eukaryota > Viridiplantae > Streptophyta > Polypodiopsida > Polypodiales > Pteridaceae > Adiantum > Adiantum capillus-veneris. Next base: position 90,188,580 of record NC_140934.1, read on the forward strand.
TTAAACCTAGCGTGCTAAAAGTATACCATGTAACATATCTATGGAAAGAGCTCGTCGTGTAGATTCTAGACCTATAATCTCCTCTCAAATCGGAGATCATATGTAAGAGTTATGGAAGGACAAAAATTATAAAGTTTTCCACCCTCTTTTTGGAGAAAAAAGTGCATCCTTTGACCACTCTTACACCTCTCTTACACACCCACCATTCTTGTACACATGGCATGCATCTATTCGTCAAAATGCTAATCACCTCCATAAAATCTTATGGCAAATAAAAAGACCCTCATAGACCCCATCCTCTTCTTAATGAATACAATCTTTGTGTTATGTGACCTTGGTGATGCTATAGAGATGGAAAGCTTCATGCATCACGAGCATAACATAAACTTTGTAAAATCATTAACCATCCCCGGCCTCAGTCCCAAGGCCTCAAACACATTCAAAGGTGGAGAGAGCTAGCAGGGTATCAGGGTAGGGAAGAGAAAGAAGAATCATTCATAGGAGAAATAAATAGTTCCTCACTTATCATCACTCTTCTTGCTAGCATACTTAACAACATAGTAATGAAGATGGAGAAGATGGCAAGATTAAGCATTGAAGCATGGCTCTTGGTTGGATTTGCATTCCATAGCCAAGAGTGTTGGTGTAGGGTCTCAACTTCTCAACAAGATTGGGAGGAGATGGAGTTCTTCCACTTTCACCAAGTGAGAATATGTGTGAAAAATGAGTGTATGAGAGAGTGTATACACCCAAGAACACCCCTTGCTTTCTTTGGTCTATCCCTCCTTTTTTCTCAAGCTTGAATCTCATTGGACCCCTCTAAGGCTATCCAACCATATGCATAATGCATTTCTAGCAACATGGGTAGCATTAGGACAACTGTCCTCCTTACCTCTTTGAGAGAGAGAACTTGAAAATATCTAGATATTTGTTGAATTGAACTAGAAGCTGATTGGAACCCTCTTCAACAAAGCTAATAGGATTCAAACACACCATGTGGTTAAGCATAGGGAGAGCTTGACATGTGTCCATGTGCCCCTTGAAAAGGGGGTTCCCTTTGGATGAGTGGAAGATTAAGTCAAAGATTACCCTAAATTTGGGGCTTTCCCCCTCCTTTGTAGGGTCTCTTTTTAACTCAAGCACCTTACCCCCATTGCATGGGAAGCTTCTCAAAAGCACCTTCATCATCAAGCATGACAAGCACCTCAAGTACCTTAGTCAGCACGCACGACAAGCACCTCAAGCACCTTAGTCAGCACGCACGACAAGCACCTCAACCTTACTCATCAAGCATGACAAGCACCTTAGTCACCAAGCATGACAAGCACCTCAAGCTTGGGCCGGGTTCCCACCTCAAGCACATCCTTAGCTTTCCTAAGGTATAAGGACTTTTAACACTAACCTTTGGAGGTCTTTAATGAAGCTAACCCTAAGGTATTTTAAGCTCCATTAGATGCACATTGCTCTTTGATAGACTATCTCCTTTTGGACCCCTATTGAGATGTAACCATCTCTCCTCTTGATCCCCTGCAGAGATAAGTTTAGAAGCACTTATTACACATTGCTCTTTGGTAGACCATCTCCTTTTGGACCCCTATTGACATGCAAACATCTCTCCTTTTGGTCCCCTGCTGAGATAAATCTAAAAAAACATGTCTCTATTCTAACTCTTGTTCTCGTTTATTCTCCCACATCAAATATTCACATTAATATGAGAAAATCATTTGGTAAAGTTAGATATTATATTTTATGGCATTACCTCTCTCTTGAAATCATGGTTGTCCTTGACTATGAGGTAGAGAAGATAAAGCCTAGTCATTGATCCATGTTTCTTAGCGGGTAGAGCATCCCTTTTTACCCTACAACATCATTCCAGAATGGATGACTAATCCATTTGGTGCTCGATAGACTTAGCTGCCACGAGCATGTATGCTCTTTAGTCCATATCATACTTCCAACGTAGAGTGACAAGTTCTACCATCGTCACCACAAACATGATCCTAAACATGGAGACTGTTTAAATTTTGTGCACAATAAAAAGAGAACTAGTCTTATAAGACAAAAACATTGTTCATTTAAAATGCATTCCCATATGCTGACTTTAAGACATCAATGTAAGCATTGACAAGGTTCTTATTATCCTTAAGCTAGGTTCCTTGCATCCATTTAGCATCTTTAAAAGGATAATTCTTTAAATTAATAAGATATCGTTAGATAATCTTACTGTTTCTTAATACATTGTCTTCATGTTATAGGATGGACTCATATTGAAGTACTTCTTCTTGATCTTTGATTTTTGGAGGGTCTGCAACTATTGCTTCTTTTGGTGCCGCTCCTTTGTAAGGCTTACGTAGGCTCTCATGGAAAACATTGTGCATACGCCAATGGTTGGCCAACTTTAATTGATAATCCATCTTTAATTGATAGGCTCTCATGGCTTAAGAATTTAAAAAGGACCATAGTATCTTTTTACTAGTTTAGCATAATACTCTTGGTGGCCCATAGGATTCTTGCCCATAGTATGCCTTAGACGAGCCTTGAGAAACTTTAGCAAGACCCAATCATTTTTCTTAAAGGTTAAGGCTCTTCTGTGCTCATTAGTAGCAACCCTTTTTGCCTTCGCTTTGAGATGGATATAACCTCTTTAATCTTTGAAAAGATTCTTCTGAGTCTCAGATATACTCATCAATAACAAAGATCTTCCCATGTAATTTAAGTAGTACGGGACTTTTGGATCTTCCCTCTTTAACTTCGAAAGGTTCTTTCCCCATAGAAGTATGTACAATGTCATTGTATGCATACTCTATAAGAGGTAGGTACTTCTCTCATTGAGAAGGTTGATCAACTTCCATGAACATAGGCTTTTAGTAGATTCAAAAATTGTTAGATTAGTTATTTCACTTTGGTCATCCATTTGTGGATGATAGGCCGAAAGAGAAATTTAATCTACTTCCTAGATTCTCAAAGAGACCCTTCTAGTAATTACTGGTCATTCTAGGATCTTTGTCCGACACTATGGATTTTGGCAAGCCATGATACTTGAAAATTTGCGATCTAAAGAGGATTGCTATTTGATGTGCCTTGATAGTCTTTTTGACAGGCATAGAGTGTGTTTTGTTGTTAAGCCTGTTGATTGAAACAATCCAAGTTGCTTCCCTCGATCAAATTTCAACTTTTGGCATACCACAAATTTTGAAACATATTCTTGTATGTTTACTTTTCAAGGTAGACCAACAAAAATACATTTCTACTCCTCAAGAGAAGATTATAGAATCCTTCTTTGCCCTGCATAATGAGAAGCATGGGATTCATACATGACTTTCTTATTGTATGGGTGAGTAACACATAGCCTATTTCCGTTTGGAAGATAACCATCTTTCAAGGCGAATGGTTCTTTATTCTTCCCTAATGCAAAGACTATAATTACGTACTTAAAGTCTTGGAAGATAGCATACTCATGTATCACAAAAGATAGATCATTTTGAGTTGCTATAGACGCCACATTTACCCTTGGCCGTTGTGAAAGTGCATCAGCCACTTGATTGTGCTTGCCATCAATGTGAGCAGTATGAAATTTAAATTGTGAAAGAAAATTTGGCCACCTCATTTGTTTGTTGGAGAGCTTGGTTTGCGTCATGAAATTCTTGAGGCTTTGTGATCCATTTGTAGGATGAATGGAGTCCCCAAGAGATAATGTTTCCACGTTTCTAGGGTATATAGAATAGCTAGTAGCTCTTTTTTGTATTTTCCCAATACTCGCTTGTCAGAGTTGAGTCTTTGACTCTCATATGACATGGCATGCCCTTCTTGAAGCAAAATAGATCCAAGGCAATCATCGCAAGCATCACATTGGACCTCAAATGGCTTTGAGAGATCTAGTAGTGTGAGCACATTTTGAGAGATAAGCTTCTCCTTAAGCTTCTCAAAAGATTCTTGCACTTTTGCATTCCATGATTACTTAATGTTCTTTTTTGTTAAGTCATGTAATGGACCTGCTGTTAGCGAGAATTTTTCTACGAAACATCTATAGTATGCACACATACCTACAAACCTTTGTACCTCCTTTATATTCCTTGGATTAGGCATTCTTTTATTACCTCTAACTTTGTTGGATCCATACTTTGTTGGATCCATACGGGTGCCACCTTTAGAGATAATGTGACATAAATATTGAATCTCTTGTAGGAAAATTTCACTTTTCTTTTGATTAATGAAAAGCTTATTCTCTCTCACAACTTGAAAGATTACCTGGAGGTGTCGCTTGTACTCCTCAAGAGAATTTGTGTGGCCTGAAGATTTTTGACCATCATGAGTTTGAATGCAGATGGAGCATTTGTCAGGCTAAAACTTGTAACCTATCAAATAGATCTTCTACTTGTGGCACGGGAAATCTTTTTGTTTATAGTGATCCTATTTAGTGCGCTATGGTCGACACATGTGATATGTGCCATCTTTCTTTTGCACTAAAAGTACTAGTGAACAGAATGGAGAGAAGCTAGGCCTCACCATCCCTTTTTACACCAATTCTTGCACTTGCTTCATGATCTCCTCTTGTTGAGCTTGGGAAACTCGATAAGGAGGCTTGTTAGACAGTGAGATTCCTGGTAGGAGCTCTATTGCATGGTCATCATCCTCTTGTTTAGGAGGTCTATTGATCACTAGGGATGTTATCAATGAAAACACGAAATTAGACAAATCTAATTCCTCTTGATACCCTTTATTGTTACTTGTGAAACCACTGGAATCATTTACAGATTCTCCAAAAAAAATCATATACGCAAAAGTAGAGCTTTTAATGGACTTATTAAAAGAAAGCTTATTTACCAAGGATATGGTGTTCCCCAACTCATTATCTATGTACATGCTCTTTTTCCTGTAGGTGAAGTGAATTCTCCTTTCAAGGAACTTCATGTTGGAAGCCATGTAGTTAAACCATGGTGCCCCAACAATAACATCCTCATGTTTGAGAGCGTAGATGAAGAAATCCTCTTTGTCCACATAGCTTTCGATATGAAGCCTCAATTTTCCAATTAAAGGAGCAACTGAGAGGTCTTGTTCCTTGATAGCTCCATCGGCTTTCAATGCATCTCCCATCTCGTGGGCTTCTATGCCTAGCTTGGTGGTCAACTCCGTGGACATGAATTTGTGATTTCAACCAGGGTCAAACAAAATAAAGACATCATGCTCTTGCATCTTTCCCCAAGCATATCAAAGGAGAAATCCTTGGCACCAATGAGCATCCTCTTTTGGAGCTTCAACCATAGAGGCCCTAGGCAGCTCATTGCGCACATTTCTTTAGGGACAAGCAGGATAGGCCTGTCCTTGCTCCCCACACTTAAAGCACCGGTTATCTTTGCGATAACCCTCTAGCTCCTTGGGATAAAGTGGATTATTACCTTTGTAGACTCCTTTATCCTTAGCTTTATTGTTGTTGATAGAGTTGCCTTGGGAAGAATTTTGAGAATTGGTTTTCCCCTTTACTTCATTTTGATCTTTGTTTTCCATGGGCTTGGCATTCCTTTTAGCCCCTTTTTGCAAGTTGATGCACGAAGAAACCATAGAGTGGTGGATTACTTTTGTGATAGAATTTGGCCGTTGGGAGCTGACATACTTGGCCATTTCTTCAGGGAATCCTGCACATAATTGTTTCTTTTTCTTGACGAAGTCTATTTTTTGAAAGACAGTAGCCTTGAGATGTAAATTCCAAAACTTGTCCACATATTTGTGGATAGACTCATGAGAGAGAAGTTTCAAACTCCACCATTCGGTAAGTTGCATCACTTGCAAGAAATTTCTTCATGATGGAAACTCGTAGAGTTTTCCATGTCTTTGGGGCTTTGCCGTTGCCACAAAAGTTATCCCACCATTGACGAGTAGATTTTTGGAAGTGCATAGCTACACAAACAACGCGTGGATGATGCCCCGATTTCTCTTGACTTTGAGGGCCCTAAAGAAGTGAGATTCATTAGCCTCCTCCCAACTAGAGGAAAGTCCCTCTAGATAGAATTATGGTCTTCTTCACGTCCTCGAGTTTTTGTTCAGTCAAGTCACATTTAGCTTCGAGCCACCTTTTGTGCTCAGCTTGAGAAGCCGACCCTTCTTGTTTTTTGGTGGTTAACAACTCTACTTCGTCTACAAGTTGCTTTAATCATTCCTCACAGTGTTTCTTCCTTCTAGGGCATGCCATCTTGATTTCTTTTTGAATATTCTTGGTGAAGATATCCGAGGCCTTAGGGCATACGAGATTTACATCTTTACAAAGCTTTCTTATAGCTTTTGTGAGTAGGATCTTGAAGAGAGGGTCTTTAAAGAGATGTATCCCTATTGTCAATAACTTCTTTATTCCTTTAGGGTAGTGTCCTTCTTCTTTGGTATTTTGGAATTTCATGCTTAACGGTAGGTGATCTGATAGGCATTGTTAAGCTACCACCTTCATATCAAGCAATGACGGCAGCCAGTCGGCTTGATGGGAACAATAGCATATATACAATTGAGATGCTATGCCATCATATCGTAGGCTGATATACATGAATCTTGGCGTGCTATTCCACAGACCCACCTCCCACGAGTCTGTTAAATCCGACTTCTTGCAAAATCTTTGCCATCTAGATCTCTCTGATCTCGCAAGCATGCTCAAGGATCCTGTCCTATCCTTTCTCTTCTCCACCATATTGAAGTCCCCCATTGAAAGTGATTCCCCTTCCACATGAATGCCTTTCAATTTATCCCAGAGTGTTTCTCTTTCCTTCGCCACACAGGGACCATAAATTTTGACAATGGTAGTATGTTGGTCCCCCACTTGACCTTTACTCTTAAAGCTCTCTGAGAGGGATGATTGAGCACCACCTAGGTTTCAAGGTCCCTATTCACAATTGTCACTACACCATTGTAACCATCACCACCCTCTCCATAAAATACAAGCTTCTTCCTAGTGCTTGTTTTCTTTTACTTGTGGCATCAAGATGATGTTCCTGGATAGCCGAGCAGTTAACTTCTTTTCCTTTTCTAACTTCCTCCTAGAAGAGGGAGCTCTTCTTATGGTTCTTGAGCCCCTTAACATTCCATGACTAGATAATCAGCTCCTTCATTACTGAGATACAAGAACACACTCCTCAACCTCTTGAGACACTCCTATTGTGCCCTCTTTCTTGGTTTCCTCCTCCATTGGTCCAATCCCATTCCCAAGGTTGCCATGGACTTTCTCGGGGCATCCAAATCAAGGGATTTCTCTTTTTGTAACACTACAAGGGACTCTGAAGCAGGATGATAGATGTCGCCCCTTTTGGTTGGGCAGGAGGTGGGGTGGAACTTCTCTCTTTCCAAGATTTTTTAGTCTCAAGAAACTTGGAATCCCTTGCCACCGCCTTCACACTTTTGTCTCTCTTAAGGCCTAGGATTTGCACCACCAATGTAGTTGTCAATGTCGTAAACTTAGGTGGAGAGGTAATCTCATTGCTTGCTTCTTTAGGGATTTGTAGAGCGACGTACTGCTTCTCCACCGCCTTCTTCTACTGATTGGTTACTTCTTTGTCACATATCATGGCATCTTTTTCTCCACCTTGTATTGGCTCATTGCTATTCTTCACCTTATTCTCACTCACTTCTACAGTTGCTTCCATCCTGGAGTCTTGTAATGTCGGGCCGATACTTACTTTAACCTTCATGGGGAAATACTTGGCATAGTGCCCAAATTTATTAAACTCAAAACATGCCCCAAAGTAGGTCCGTAAGTTGAGTGGGATTGTGACAAGCCCTGCTCCAACATTCATGGTCATGCTCTTAGGTGGTGTCTTGGAAAACATTCCAGCCTATGTACACCCAATTAGAGGCCTGCCTAGTCCTCTCTTGTTAGGAACAAACAAAAGGGTGCCTAGTTGACTTGCAAGCATCTTGATATTATTTATAGCCAACTTGGTAGCCTTGCGAACTTTACCCAAATAGGATGTATCCCGTGGAGGGATTCTGTCAAATCAAATATATGCTCCCATGGACTACACAGACCGTTGTCCTGTTAAACAAGAGGGGGCCTTTATCTAGGATCATCATAGCATCTGCGTCGTCCTTGAATCTAAATGAGAAGAAGCCCTTATCAAGGTATGCAGTACTTTCAATTGCTCCTCCATGCCCAAGGATTTGAGGTCCCCGAATCCATTGTATCTATTCGGGACTCTCCCACTGAGGCCAAACACCAACGTAAGCTTTGCTTGCATGGCTAGCTGTTTATTAATAATCACCAGTTGAATCGCCACCATAATGGTCTCTGCAGCCTCCACCTTCTGCGCGAGAGACTTCTTCAAAGCACTGTAAGCTCGATCCACCAGCCCATCTTCGAGTAGCCCCCCACTTTTTGTTTGTGAGCTAGACCTTTTGTTATCGGTAGGGTGCTCTCCATCTGTGTGTTGACTTCTTTCAATTTGTGTTTGAGCCTAGACTTAACATTCTTCAGTTTCTCATGGCCTTCATTGCTAGATCCCTCAACACTTGTGGCTTTGTAACAGATCGAGGGATCAGGACCCTTCGAAATTCTTGCAAAAGAGATGCCTAGTTTGAGAGAGCTAGAGTCGGTAGCCAACTTGTTGGTGTTTGTATAGATGGTTCCTTGAGGCTCCCTAGTCTTGGGTGTATTTACCTCAAAATTTTAACCTTTAGTGTTGAGGTCAACCACATCATCCTTTTTCGAGAGAGTCATCTCAATGGAGAAATTGTCATTATCTACCTGAGTCGATCTATTAGCCACTATTTCATCTCTCATATTGACAACATTTGATGCACTCTATGGTTGCTCAACCCCTGTGTCCATCAGCATGATGCCTTCATGCATTGACAACTTTCTTGTTGCAAGCCTCTCTGAGAATTTTTGGATGTCTTTCAACATCTCGGCATCCGGGCCAGAAGCTGCCATGGAGCAAGCTATTGAGGATAAGAAAAGGGGGGGGGGGGGGGAACAGTGTTGTATCATGGTTGACACGAGGCCTAGAGGAGGCACACACAAAAAATTAAAACCAGGGCCAAATATGAAAGAAGCAAGCACGATTCCAAAGATAGAGAAGAAGAAAAAACACCAAAAAACGCGCAGAATAGTTGGAGCACCGTAGATGACACACTGCACAGATGCGGTAGGAAAACTAGTAGCTGGCTCCACACATATACAACACCCAACCCAAGCAAGCTACAACGAGGGGGAGACAAAAGTAGATTCTTCAATGCTATAGGTGCAGTAGGGGATTTCCTACACGCGAACATGCAAAGACACCCGAGACGATATGCAACACGTTTGATCAAAGCTGGCTACAATTTACTCCCCAAAATCTTATACTAAAGGAACACAAGTGGTTTTGTTGCAGTTATTTTTATTTCTCTTGAATATGTCATTATGGCATATAAGGATCATACAAGCCCAAATGACACCCCAATGGAAAAACATTTTGCAGTAAAAGTCTAGGTCACATTAGTAGTAATAATCTCAGTTTACTATTGTCTATGGTAACACTATGATAGCCATATGGTTGTTAATGAAAAATTTCTTGTTGAAAACATGTGTAAGGAGGCTCGTATAGACAATTATACTAACTAGTATGTGATCCGCACGTTATTGCGGCTAGAAAATGCATGTCTTCTATTCTTTCAACTACAAAAGTGGAAAAATATATAGATTCTATTCTTCTACATGTATAAACTCTCTTGCATTTCAAAAAACTAATTCACAACATCTCTCTATGGATTCTCAAAAAATATTATACATGCAAGAGGTAGCAAATTTTTGTTTAATACCAAGCTTGGTAGGCTCTCACACATTTCGTAGGATTTTTGAGCCCTTATTCAATGGATCCAGGAGTGCTTTATAGCTATTGAAGAGAACAGAGAGAGAGAGAGAGAGAGAGAGAGAGAGAGAGAGAGAGAGAGAGAGAGAGAGAGAGAGAGAGAGAGAGAGAGAGAGAGAGATTTTATTATCGTCCTCGAAGGTCAAATATGACATATGGGACCAAAGTTACATGTGCTGTAGTATGTGTATGGCTGATGAGTGAATCTCGATGCTCCAAAATTGTGGTGATGAGAGTCGCAATGGAGAGCCCACACTATGTCCGGGAGAGGAAAGTGTGTAGGTCTAAGTCATGGTTGAAAATGTGAGAGAAGCAAGTTTGGATGTGACCAAAAGCTAAGCAGTAGTGTGTGGTACTCAGACTCTCAAACTTGCAGAGAGAGAGAGAGAGAGAGAGAGAGAGAGAGAGAGAGAGAGAGAGAGAGAGAGAGAGAGAGAGAGAGAGAGAGAGAGAGTTCTATTATCATCCTCGGAGGTCAAATATGACCTATGGGACCAAATGAACATGTCACGTGGTGTGAGTGGAGGTCATAAGTGACTCTCGATGCTCAAAAATGGCTAAAATGAGCGTCGCAATAGAGAGTCCACATCGTCGTTGGGAGAGGAAGGTATGTAGGGAGAGCTCATGGCTGAATATATGGGGAAAAGAAGACCTAATGTGATCAAAAGCTGAGCACTCAAGTAGTGTGTGGTACTCACTCTCTCGCACTTGACGAGGGTTTAAGGTGCAAAGTCGATGAGACTCCTCGCTAGTGCCCCAACGTCCTGTCTCGCAACGTAGAGAATGAGAGATAAAACAAATGGAGGAAATGGTGCGGATTGCACTCAATAGGATGGGCTCAAGGTTGTAGGGATGGGTTCGGTTACGGCGTTTATATTTATTTATTTATATTTATATTCTCCTCCTCCTCCTCTTGCTCCTCCTTCTCTTTGTTTAATTGGATGGAATCAAACAAAGAGAAGGAGGAGGAGGAGGAGGAGGAGAATATAAATATTAATCTCTCTCTCTCTCTCTCTCTTCCCCCTGCCCCCTGCCCCAGTGCTCCAAAAAAAACTTTAAATACTAAATTCCTTCATATTTTTTAGGTTTTCTTACCTTCAAATTTAAAATCTAGAGGTAACGTTTCAAAATTTGTGGGTGACATTACACTTTTTTCTCGAGATCTTCTCCGAAGTCATGAAGTCTCCAACGTTTATGGTGCTCATTATATAATAGAAGTCACTTCTTGTTAAGAAGCATAGAGAGAGAGAGAGAGAGAGAGAGAGAGAGAGAGAGAGAGAGAGAGAGAGAGAGAGAGAGAGAGAGAGAGAGAGAGAGAGAGAGAGAGAGAGAGAGAGAGAGAGAGAGAGAGGTACAAAGGTCTTGCTAGCTCCATGGTCAAGGATAGTTCAATCTTAAATAACTTCTCCAAGGGGTTGTTGCACATATTTGGTCAACATGGAAGATGATCATGCCTATATGTACCACATTTGAGAGATGCAGGTGGCCATGGATGTGCAAAATCTGTGTAGTGCCATTTCTTGTGAGGAGTACCATCACCACTTGGTTGCACTCACATTGAGCTGGTATGCTAAACATGGATAATTCCAAGCCTTTAGAAGAGGTGAAAAGAAGCATAGCTCATGTTTGCTCATTGGTTGACTTATCCATCAAACTTCACATTCTTGAGTCCATGGAATTGGCCCCTAACTTGATGTAGAAAAAGATGAAGAATGATTTACATACATTGAAGCATGTTCTTGGGCCGCTAGCCGTCAAAGGATAATCTCCATACCCATTCCATATTCACGCAAGCCAACAATTCAAGAGACCATTAATGTGCTAGACATCATGCAAGTCTAGATGAGGGAGAATCTCCCTCTTCACCATCACCATTGGATGTTGGAGCAATGGAACCTTCAACAAATAATGTTAAGGCACTACAACATCTTCCTTTCCCTACTAAAAATCTCAAAGATTTCATCTCTTGTAAAAGGGATAGGTTTAGCGCAATCCCACGTAGAAATGTATATGAGTGTACGCTTAACGTAATCATAACTAGGTTTTTCAAATTTTTTGGAAAAATATTGTGTATTTGAGTGCTGTATGATCCCACTTGCAAAATAAAACCTTCAAATATAGTAAATTTGCCTCTAAAGTAGGTTTCCCAAGTTTTTGGGAGAAAGTAATGTGTATCTCAGTGCTTCAAAAAAACTACATTTACTGTAATTTAGCCTACAAATTTAGAGATTTACCTCTAAATTCTAGATTAGAAGGCAAGAAATCCTACAAAGTTTAAACAAAACTAGTGTAAAAACCATCAAATACAATAAGTTTGCCTCTAAAATTTCTCATAGGTAGGTTTTCCAAATTTGTGAAAAAAGCATTGTGTACGTGAATGCTTGAAGAAAATATAAGTTCAATGTAAATATAGTAATTTTTCCTCCTTGGAAAGTGACCCCAAAGAATAAGAACCCCTAAGAATGGGGGTGTCAAGGGCCTCATAAGTGCATTCTAAGAGGCTACATTTAAATATGGTGTACATGTTGACCAAAACATTTTCAAACAGGAAGGTCTTTTTAAAGAGCCCCTCAATAGCTGTTTCAGTTTTCTCATGTCAAATACTTGCATGATGCCACATGTCTCTGAGATATAAGGATACACAATTGTATTTGAGCACAAGCCTTGAGCTTGCCTCATGTGAAAACAACTTGGAACCTCCTTACCCTCACCCTTTTCCTTCTAGACAAATGCGACATCCTAAACTATGAACATTAATACATGGAAAAAAGAACTGTATATCCAATTGCTTGAAAAAACCTAGGTTAAGTGAAATCCCACCTACAGATTTGAAGGTGAGAAACCTACAAATTTTAGAGAAATTAGCGGATGAACTACAGATCAAAGGGGAGGCATACAATCATCATCATACATGCAAAATGAGAAATTCAAATATAAAAACTTTCAAATATAGTAAATTTGTCTCTAATATTTTATCAGATGTAGGCTTTTTAAATTTCAAATTTTTGTGGGATTCTCAAAGATCCCTTGATGGTAACCTCCAAATTTTGTAAAAACCTTCAAATTTTAAAGAAAAATCTCCAACTTTTATAGACAAAATTTAGGAGAACCATGTTAATACCTTCAAACATACTTTTCTAATATGTAGGTTCCAAGTTTTTTAGAAATAGCACTATGTATCAGAGTGCTCGAAAAAAGGCTAGGTTTAGTGTAATCCCACCTAGAAATTTTAAAGTCTAGATTTGAAGGTGAGAAAACCCATGAAGTTTATAGAAACTTAGTGTAAATACACTCAAATATACTAAATCTCGAGATTAACGTTCTCATATGTAGGTTTTGTAAGTTTTTGGAAAAAAGCACCATGTATCTAAGTGCTGGAAAAGACCTAGGTTTGGTGTAATCCCACCTAAATTTTTTGAGATTTACCTCTAAATTCTAAATTGAAAGTGAGAATGCCTATGAAGTTCATAGGGAAAAACTTAGGTCTAGTGTAATCCCACTCATAAATTTTGAAATTTACTTTCAAATTTTAATTAAAGCTGAGAACACCTACAAAGTTTAGAGAAATTTAGCGCAAAAACCTTTGAACATGGTCAATAGTTTACACCACCTTTGGTCGTTGTCAACTTTCAATTGTTCGCCACCCACACTAGATTTTCTCCCTGTCCTAGATTCGGCAGCTTAGGATTACTCGCCTTGTTCGTCATTGGCTATGGGACCAATTGTTCTCTCTCTCTCTCTCTCTCTCTCTCTCTCTCTCTCTCTGCCAAAGTACTCTTTGTCTTTCTCTCTTGCCATTAAATCCCCACATCTATCATTCTCTCTCACCACTGAGTAAGAGTCTCTCTCTCTCTCTCTCTCTCTCTCTCTCACACACACACACACACACACACACACACACACACACACACACACACACACACACACACACACACACACACACACACACACACACACACACACACACACACACACATGCACAAGTACCACTGCCTGGTTTTGTTCGGACACTTCAACTATCTAGGAATGTCCACTCCTTTCGTGGGATGTTCTCCTTAAATTGGTAGTTGGCCTTTGGATTTTTAGTACGCATAAAATTCCCCTCTTAGGGGGGTGTGAATGTGTTCTCCTCCTGGGGAAGCATACCATGCAATACATCCTTCTCCCCCACTCTTTGTGCAGTACCCATTTATGTTGCCATACTCTACTCACAACCATTCTCACACACACACACACACACACACACACACACACACACACACACACACACACACACACACACACACACACACACACACACACACACACACACACACACACACACACACACACACACACACACACACCACACTACACCCCCCCCCCCCCCCCCCCCCCCCCTCTTTGGGTTAATGTGGCGGTTGTCGCTGGAGCATCCTCTCATGAAAACACAGTGGTTGGTCATGATTCGATGTGAATATTACTCCTCAAAACATGTACCAGAATCGGTATTTATAAACCAGGTAAGGGTTTACCCCTCAGTAAGCCTTGATCTTGTTTTTTCTGTGTGTGAGTGCATAAAAAGTGAGCTCTTTTGAGTGCTTGAACAATTGCTTACTGGGTTGCAATGGAGATGGTGGAACACAAGGACGCATCTCAGGTTGGTTGCAAAGCTATGTTTTTTTTGCAATACTCTGCAAAGCATTGGTATGCTGATTAGCACACATGTTACTCCTATTAGCATTCAGGGTATGCCAGATAGAATCTAGTCCATGCTAGTTAGCACAGTCAGAACACTATCCATGCTAGTTAGCATACCTCATATGCCAAACTACACACTAATCACCCTTGTTAGCACAACTAGTATGCTAATAGAATTCAGGGTATGTGAAGAGCTCCTACTATGTTTGTTGTGTAAGGAAAATTAGAACTGTGTTTTTGCTAACTAACATATACAATATACTAACTAGCATACACAGTATGATAACTAGCATCCAAGTCTTTGACAGTGCCCAGAATGAAGTGTTGAGTAGGGCTTTGGTCCCCTCTTGTATGAGTTTCAAGGCCTCTTAGAGGAAAGATCTCCTACCAGGTTTGTTGTGTAATAAAAATCAGAACTCTGTTTATTCTAACTAGCATACACAGATTGCTAACTAGCATACACAAATTGCTAACTAGCATCCTATTGTATTTATAAACATGCCGGATGTATTAGGTAGCCTTCTTTATATTCCTATTTTGATTCATTCATCATACTAAACATGCTGACCAATTATGGTTATTGCAGGCCGAGCTCTGTCACCCATTCAAATAAAAACATCCAGATTGCAAGATTGACATGAAAATGTTTGAGATGTTGAAGCGCAGGCGGCTGAAAGATAGATACACATACTGCTGCAAATACCATGTTCAAATGTCCCTTTTAAAGGACACACTAAACCACATGCGCTCTCAAACTTTTGGGGTGCATGATACAGGTTGCAATTGTGTATGCAGTATCTGTGCCAGAGGCAATAACATTGGTAGGGTCTGCTTGGATTCACATCACACGTTCAAAGGTTTCACACAGTTGTGGGAGTTTGTTCTCTATCCAAAGCAACACTTGCAATTTTTCATAAAAGGGAATGCTTGATGGGAGCCTATAAGACATGTAGAGTGAGGAAGTTAGAATTATGTTGCTTCGAGACAGCAAATCTAGGTAAAAGTATTGTTGTCAAAGCATTTGCATATGTAGAAGGAAAAGACAAGAATGGAAAAGTAAAAGAAGAAAAGATCTTCTGCATAAAGAAATGCAGTGCTAGAAGTTTATTTAACTCTTGAAGACCAAGATGAAGATCTTCATCACTCACAATTATGTATCGCAATGGCAAGGACAACAATGCAAAGATTGTCTACTTCGGTTTCCGTAGGATGTTGTTGTCTTAGTTGTTGATTTTGCCAAGAATTATCCCTTCAAGGAGAAAAATGAGGTTCGGTCAATGAATTGGTACTCTAGTCAGGCAACCTTTTTTGTACACATTACGTAGTACCGCAAGGCAGGGGAGGTAGTAAAAAACAATCCACTTCTTCATATCAGATGACGAGGTGCATGACACATTGTTTGTGTAACATTGCTTCATGTTGCACCGTGGCTGGTTATATCAGGAGGGTACCACTTCAAAATAGCATTGGGTGTGGTATGATGGTGCAGCCTCGCATTTCAAGGTAGTCAGGCCTTTCTACTTTGCTGTAAGATATGGTGGACGCGCATAGATGGGGATGATTTGGTTCTTCTTTGGATCAAGGCACATCAAGGGAGAGCATGATGGTGCAAGAGCGGTTGTGAAAAAAACCTTGACCCATGAAAAACTAAAACCCAATGGAGCTATATTGTGGTGTGTAGCAGATGTGGTTTCTTTTTGTCAAGCCACCCTCTCATAGGGAGCACCTACATCATATCCATCAAAATAAATGGAATGTGCCCATGTGTTCAAGGAGATTAAAGAGGGGGATGTGAATAGGGAAGTCAAGTGGAATTTTTCCACTATCCCTCAATCACGCTCTATGCATTATTTCCATGGTCACAACCTGTAGGATCCAACTGCCCTTGCAACTAGAAACTTGGCATGCTTTTGTGATGCACATTGCATTCATGGAAGTTGGAATCAAAGTGTCAATAAAGCTCATGTGGAGGATTGGAATTATCATATTCTTGATCCATTACCTAATGAGGTGGAAACAGAGTCCAATCTAGTAGTTGAAGTTCCAACAAAGGAGGTCAATGGCTACAATGACTTCACATACGAAGGGAAGCATGATGTTTAAGTAGCACTTTAT
Organism: Adiantum capillus-veneris; assembly: GCF_014529385.1. NCBI lineage: Eukaryota > Viridiplantae > Streptophyta > Polypodiopsida > Polypodiales > Pteridaceae > Adiantum > Adiantum capillus-veneris. Next base: position 90,205,196 of record NC_140934.1, read on the forward strand.
GTGTTGGTGACACATTTACTGTAAATCCAGATGCTTCAACCAATGCTGAGGGTGCGGATTTCTACTTGGTCAAGTGTGTTGCAACAAAGGAGAAGGTGGACAAGAGGTACACAGATGAATGGAGCAATGTAATTGACAGAGGCTCATATGTTGTGCAAGGACTTTATTACAAGAAATTGGATTCATACACCTTCAAGATGGACAACAAGCTGCCCACCATTGTTCACCTACTGTCACATCTAGTGTGATGTATCAAAATACCTATGGAGAACATCCCAAGGAGAAGGCTAGTGTACACAATCACTCCACAAATCTATGAAGCAATTTGTAATAGCACGCCCTTGAAATTTTAAGTTCTAACTATTGGATGTAGAATATACTTATTTACTGCAATTTATGTTGTTCTACTTTAAGTTGGTTCTTTGTCTCTTGTGCACACTAGGTACCAACGTTTTAAGTTATAACCATTGGATTTTCAAAATATTATTTTTTTGTGCACTGTGTACTAGTGTTTTAAGTTATAACCAAATGTTCAATAAATATGTTGCTCTACACAATTCCAAAGGGCTATATTAAAGTCTTTGATAGTGCCTAGAATGAAGTTTTGAGTAGGGATTCGGTCCCCTCTTGTATGAGTTGCATGCCTCTTAGAGGGAAGAGCATGTACCATGTTTGTTGTGTAAGGAAAATTAGAATTGTGGTTATGCTACTAGCATACATAGTATGCTAAGTAGCATCCAAGTCTTTAACAATTCCAAGAATGAAGTGTTGAGTAGGGCTTTGGTCCCCTCTTGTATGAGTTGAAAGGCCTCTTAGAGGGAAGATCTCCTACCAAATTTGTTGTGTTATAAAAACTAGAATTGTGTTTATGCTAACTAGCATACACAGTATTCTAACTAGCATACACAGATTACTAGCTAGCATCCAAGTCTTTGACAATGCAAAAAATGAAGTGTTGAGTAGGGATTTGGTCCCCTCTTGTATGAGTTGCAAGGCCACTTAGAGTGAATATCTCCTACCATGTTTGTTATGTAATGAAAATTAGAACTATGTTTATGCTAACTAGCATACACAGGTTGTTAACTAGCATACACAATGTGCTAACTTTCCAACTGTACAAGAAACATGCCAACAATACACAAGGTACATACACATAAAATACGATACTACAAAATATGATCCTACAATAAAAAATGAAAGTATTTATAGGTATGAACATTGAAATGGATTAGGAATGGCTGATAAGTACAACTTTTGAGGTCATGGCAAGCTCATGACCAAACAAATTATAAAAAATGTATGAAACATTTACATGGCAATGCCATGGGTGATTATTACAACTCTCCAAAGCATGACAGTCTCATGGCCTCATGTCACCATTTTTTGGCTCTTACATTTCCCTTTCTCTTCATAAGTTGTTGCTCCAAGTGCTACTTCAAGTGTTGTTTTTTCTCTAGTTTGGGACTCTCCCGCTTACTCCTCTCCTCCCTTGCTGCTCCTTTAACAATGTCCTTTTTATATCGATGCAGGTCCTCCTCTTGTCTTTGATGCATTTTTTCCGGCTTCCAACTTTTAAACAACTACATCCAAAAACGAGTTTGGGTGGCTATCATACGCATTGCTGGTAGTATATGCGGAATGATCTTCCACCTGCACCCATAGAAATAGCCAGGGAGTCAATTTTTCTACCAAACAAGATTTCTGCTCTTCAAGACTCTGGTCCTCCATCTTTGGAAGGATGAGCCAAGTTCCCTTGGGGTTCTGCCACACTTTATATTTATTGTCCATGAATGATTAGAGTGTTTGTGGGGTCGAACTATGGAAAGCCTCTCCAAAACTGACTCAGATTCTTGAAGAAGACTGGTTTTTTATAGAGCATCCAATGCCATTTGACACAGTTCTCCTATGACAAAACCCCTCCATCCTTGCACGCTGTGGTTTGAGTATTTTATCAAGAATGGCATTCACTTTAAGCCCCATGCTCGTGCTCCATACATAGACATGGAAAAACTATAGGCACCAATCCAGAAATTTGTGGTTGTCTATGACAGCCACAAATTTTGTCTATGACAGAATACAATCATGCCCCCTTCCATACAGTACTTATGGAGTTCACCTGCATAATCTGGGAGGACTTCACCATGTCGTGACTCTACAACATTCACCAACACCCCATTCAGATCAAGAATAAGAGAATGCTTCTCTTCTACCAACAACTTTGGCATTCATATTGGGTTTGGAAGCGGATACCACTCAGCAATGATAACTTCTTTGGAGGGATGAACAAAATTCAAAGGCTCTTTAATTCTGCTAAGCTTAGACCAGAACCGTGGGCCATGCACTTCTCAATCTCTACTTTTTCTCTCCTTATCTTTCTTGCTTCATGATACGCCTTTTTCGCATATTTTTCAATGCAATGGCCCAGTTCAGATCATGCAGGGCAATTATTTGTAGGCAATTTTTCCCTACAATACATTAAAGGTATCAAATGAAACACATCATAATGACAACCAAAAACTAATGAATTATTGCACAGAGACATTATATACACAAAAAGTGTTCCTCCATTATAAATATTTGCAAATATACATGCCATTATAGTAGTTACATGATCTGGGAAGCATAGTCAAAAAAATAGGGTCAACAAAGTTTTTTGCATACGTGTGAGCAAATGGCTCTCTTGTCACCTTTTACAATCTTGGATAAATCTTCTTGGGTGTTTTTTGGGGCAACATAACTATCATTTATAGGTCGTTTGGAATTTGTTCCAGTCCAACTTTCCTCTTCATCCTCACTTTGTTTACAAAGCCCAAGAGAGGGCTATCGTCACCGTCTCCTTGCACATTGGGCACCATGTCATTTCTACCAGATTGCTCTTGCAAAATCCTCACTATCTCCTTCAAAGCACTTATTTCATCCTCTGTAGTGGGCACAGGTTTGGGATGAGCAAGCATTATGAATTCGTTGTCGTCATTGGTTTCTTTGCTGTCACCTAAACCAATGGGCAACATTTTCGCTTCATGCATTGTATCAAGCTCATCCACACTACCATTAGAGGCCTTCTCTTCAATTATCCTTTGCTTGTCAGGATCTCTCTCATCCGCCCTTCCCACGGCAACAAGACTTCTGTATACGAAGAAACTGTTAATTATCATATCCAGCTGCTAGTTGAAATGTAGAAATGAATGGTTAATACTACAACTAGCATATTGAAGATGGTGTAACATGAAATTGTGGTGGTTAGCATACCCAATTACGCTAGTTGACAAGAGAGTATGCTAAATATCATACAGGCTATGCTAAAAATCATAGTTTGCATAACTTGCATGTATGCTAACTAGCATATAGACTAGAGTGGCTGGCATACACAACAGAAGTAAGGATGTATGCTAGCTAGCACAGTGGGTATGCTAACTAGCATACATTGCATATGTTATTCATTGTATGGTGGCTATCATACATGCTAGTTAGGCTACTCATCCTCATTGTATGCTAATTACCATCACGAGGTTGCTAGCTAGCATAACTAGTTTTTCTAGTTATACCTAGATATGCTACTGACTAGCATAGAATAGCATGTATGCTAGTTTTGAGTATGGGTATGCTAAGGGCATACACAGTTTTCTAGCCAGCATACCCACTATGCTAATTAGCATACATACAAAGTTGACAAGCATACATACCATGAATAGCATGTATGATGACTAGCATACAATCTAGCATGTATGCATAGTAACATAACTCAATAAGCTAGCTAGCATACCAAATATCATGTATTCTAACTAACATACAAAGTAGAATGTATGAAACTAGGCATACCAAAATATTCTAGTTAGCCTACTGTGTATGCTAATTACCATAACGAGGTTTCTAACTAGCATAACCAATTTTCCTAGCTAGCATACTTAGATATGCTACTAACTAACACACACAAATATCATGCATGATACTTAGCATAATGGGTATGCTAAGGGAATACACAGTTTGATAGCCAACATACCCACTATGCTAACTAGCATACAAACTATGCTGACTAGCATATCCACTATGCTAACTAGATTACAAACTATACTAACTAGCATAGTTACTATGCTAACGAGCATACATACTATGTTGACTAGCTTATTTACTACGCTAACTAGCATACATACTATACTAGCGAGCATAAGACTATGCTAACTAGCATAAATAGCATGTATGCTGACTAGCATACATACTATACTAACCAACATACAAACTATGATGACTAGCATACATAGGACAAATAGCATGTATGTTGACTAGCATACATACTATACTACATAACATACAGACTATGCTAACTAGGATACATAGCATAATAGCATGTATACTGACTAGCATACATACTATACTAACTAACATACAAACTATGCTGACTAGCATACATAGCATAAATAGCATGTATGTTGTCTAGAGTAAACTGTTGAATGCATGCTAACTAATATAACACTCTAAACTAATTAGCTTACCAGACATTGTTGTCAAATGGCCTTGCCCTACCCCAGTCTATTGGTAGCCTCTGATGGCAGCCAAAAACTATACATTCTGTCCGCAAGGAGCACAAAGCAAAGCAAAGCAAAGAAGGTGGTAAGGGTGCTTGCATGACATCTTCACCATGGAAGTGATTCATGTTCCTGTAGTGGCAGATCACAACCACTACATGGGTTGATTTGTTATGGAATTGATATTTTATTATTTGTTGCAGCTGACAGGTGGAAAAGGCTTGACAGAGCTAGGCTACTGCAAAGGATATCATGTTTTATGTATATTTTATTATTCAAGTGCTCTTTATGAGTTTTGGCCAATTATGATCGGCCGGCCAGTTTGTACTCACATTGACCATTGAAGAAATCTATAAATGAAATACGTGCAAGAGGGAAATGGTCACTCTTGAACGGAGGGAGATTGCACCCAGTGTCTGCGTTGCTCTTCTCTCCTCTCCTCTCTCCCCTCTCGACGTGCTGGCGTAGCACTCCACTCTAGGAGGTGCGCTTGTATGTGCTCTCTCGCTCTATCTCGCTCTCATTTTCTCTCTGTTCGTGTACGATTTGATTATATGGTCAGAGGCTTTGCCAGGTATGCATATTTGTGGTGCTTTGTTGTTTCTATCATGCTATTTGAGGTATTTTGTAGGGACGCTATGTCTTCCGCTTGTAGCAGTGGTATCAGAGCTGTGGCTACGCTCCAATCAACCTCATGGAGAAGACTACAGACGCAAACATAAGTCATGAATACGGAAAGCCGCATTGTGCATGACGACAGAGAAGCATGCGGCGTGAAGAGTAGACACACATGCACCACGAGGACACAACCGGAGACCGCATTCCTCATGCATGTAGAACAAGACGCAACATGCACACTCCATGCAAGGAGGAAATCACATGCATACAAGGGATGATGAGTTGCAACATGAAAAATACTATGCATGTGAAGCTAAGTAACACTTTGAAGCTTAATTAGCAAGTTTATGAGTTAAATTTTGTTGGATTTTCAACAACAATACAAAAAATTGATTAATCACCTTGAATGACGTTTGCGCATCTATTAACCCCAATGGGATTTGAACCCATATCTCCCTGTACAATACAGGAGCACGACCATTTGTGCTATGGAGTTTTATGCATAGAAATCGAGAAACTTAGACATGAGAAAGGGAGCGTTGATGATGAAGAGAAATATGGGGCGAAAGAGGACAATGGGTGCTGCAACGAGACTCGTCAATCAACTCCAAGATACAACACCTCTACCTCCCCATCGTACACTTGCTCATGCTTGCCACGTTTTGCTCATCCCATGCAGTTTGAACAAACTATTGCAAACACAGTCTGCGTAAACCTAGATCCCTTCCGGCTCCCTGGATGCAAAACGGTAGATAATGCAGGCTAGGTGGATCTTCTTCCCTACGTGCTACATGAGGCCTTTCCACTTTTTCTCGCTTCTTTCCCTTCGCCTATTACAATAGCCTGCGCCGTAGTAAGCTAACAACAAGGTGATGCAGCATAAAATTCCATCGCTCAACTGTCGTTACAACATCATCAACGTCATATCTATGGTTCAGGGCTGGCATGACTGATTCCCACCAACCCTACCTTGCATGCAAAGGTGACCACCCACGGACGCCAAGATTGCAGGTCCCTATGGCTACCACCACCCACAGTAGAAAATTCTGTTAGGTAGTCCACCTTGCAATTACCTGCCTCGAATAACTCTCAACCACCCCAGCCCCTTTTTCAGCTCTAGTTTTACTGGCGGCTGATCTTGCTAGACCGCACAAACCAAGCTCTGTAGTAGCCGTTGACGGCCAGTTGCCACTGCATGCGACATTTGTATGCCTACAATTTTTGCCAGCTTCACCCATGCACCAACCTCATCGTCCCATTAAACTGTGACGCACTGACCCTACGGGTTTGTAGCCGCCAAATCGCGTCAACCTCACGCTCTCGCCCAACCAACTCATTGCCTAGCATGCAGGCAGTACGCGATGCATGCAGCCTCCCCCGCCAATTGATGGCATCACTAACAACCACAGCCGCAAATCTCTACTTGTCTCTCTACACCACATAACACTGGTGATTAACATACTGCGCCACAGAAAGTCGTCCCTTCTTGTCACCTGACTAGAATAGCACCAGAGGCCGAGGGAGTCGTGCAGTCAGCGGATCTCTCCTCGTCGCCCGCCCGCAGATAGCTGACGCATCCTCCGCTCCGGGCATGTAGTCTTCCTTGCCATGGCGGACAACTAACCCTCTCTGCAGGCACCAGCAACTCCCTCTCTCCCTCGTAATTTGGTAGCATGCAGTGGTGCCTCTCGCTTGTTTGGAGCGGCTCCACGCACTGTAGTCCTCCCAAACCACGCAGACACATATGTTGTCATCGTTGACTGGAGTAACAAATGCTGGGTAAGAGACACCAGCTCATGTAAGGATGGAGACCATCAGCCGGAGACACGCTTCTCGAGTAGGTACCAGCCATGCATCCACGCGATGATGACATGCTTTCCAGATGGTCCCAGAGAAAAAAAAAACAAGGCACATAAATTTGTATCTCCAAAGCCTTTATTAGGGTAACTTGCATGGAGAAATACCATAAGGCAGCCTGCATTTGGAGTAGAAATTGACAACACAGAAAATGAAGAAAAGTGCAAAAAACGAAGAAAAGTTCCCCTTTGGCATCTGAGGTGATAGTAGACACAAAAGCGAGAGCGGGAAAACAGAGTGAACTCAGGAAGAACAGGAATCAAAAGCGGAATTTTGTGCTACCTTTGATCACCTTGTGAGTTTCTTGAATCGTGTATGTCTTTCGAACAAGACTCAAACAGTTAATTGAGTGAGAGGGAGCGAAAATGTGAGTTGCGCTGGCTAAAAGTCACCGGCAATCGCAAACGAGGTAGAGGTGTTCGAGGTTGTGCATAGTACTCTGCTATGCCAGTAGTTGCATGCTCCCCCTCCTACAATGGTGGAGATTATGTTCTTCAACAACCGTTGCAATACCGCCTTCCTCAGCTATTGATTTCGTTTAAGTTTTTATTTTACTTTATTTTATGTTGTACCCAAATATTGTGGTAGACCCATAAGGGCTTCTTTTGAAGACAATTAATATAACACTTCATTTCATTTCTCTCTCTCTTCCCCTGGATGACTACTTACAGTGGCGGATATGGGCAAGCGCCGCTTGCAATACTTTTTGGAACAACCCGCCATCCTCAGCAAATTTTTCTTTTAGCGTTTATTATTTTGTGTCCAAAAAATGGATTAGATCCACAAGGATTGTATCAGATTGGTCTCATAGAGAATTTTGGCATTTTGAAGACTGCTAGTATAACATCTCTCTCTCTCTCTCTCTCTCTCTCTCTCTCTCTCTCTCTCTCTCTCTCCACCTTGTCTGCAAATCGTGCACACACACTTGCAACCAATGCAATCTATCAACTCGCAACAGGTTATTACTAGAGCTACATCTCTTCTGATTAGCTTAGAGTCTCATTACCTCTCTTCTAAAATTGAATTATATATTGAAAATGCGTACACTCTAACTACGAATGCTTCTCATATTCTTTTTATTTTTATGGCTTTCTACGGCTAGAAAATGATGGTCAGCTTTACCTACATACAGTGAAAGGGGGGAACGTCTCGCATGATATTACTCCTGTTTATAATTGTTCCTATTTATAACCGATTCGCATTTGAAGAATTGATGGTAGTTGTATTTGGTATTGGGGCTACATACGATTCAAGTAATACGGGTTTCATGCAAAGTGTAATGTTCCACTGGCATGTAGACCTAAAGACTATTGAGGGAATGAGTTTATGACTGCATTATCTAGAGAACACTAAACACACCCACACACACTCATTTATCAATTTTGATGATATATGCACGCATACACACACATTTAAATAAAACAACCATGGAGCTATGATGATTGTAAGGCTTTCCTACATATATACGCCCATTCTTCTACTCTCTCTCTATCTCTATGGTTTTGGGTTTGTGAACAAATTTGTATGGATTGTTGTCTATAACAATTGACAACTAGATTTTATCTTTTAGGCTTTAGATGTCTATTGAGAATATCCTCCTTAGAAATTTTGGAGGATTTTATTATACACAAATAATCACACTCAACCGTTGATTAACTGACAATACATTTGGCTTTTGTAAATCTTCAATGCTATCATTACATCTATAGGACTTAAAATTTGTAGTATTTACACATCTGTGGAAAATTTCCATGATTTTCTTTAACTCGTTCTTATATTTTTATAGTTGTTGCTTACTTGAAAAGTGGTTTAACATCCATATTTTGAATGACACTAACCCAAATGATGATTTTGTTGTTGAGCTTCATTTGTAACAACTTATTTAGTCTTTGATAGTCTGTGCATATATTTAAGTCAAACAATTTGAAACTATTGTTGAGAAGATTCGTCATCAAGCTGTTACACAGCCACACACAAGAGCTATGATGATTTTTGATTGTAAGAAACGATTTGTAAGTACTTTGGAACCTAAGCATACTCCAATTTTGTGTCAAACGGATAATAAATATTTTGGTAATTTTTATGTCTAGTCTAGTGCATTGGTCACTTGCACACAAATTTGCCGGTTTAGGCAGTGTGTCAATGCTCATCGTAGTGCAGATTTGCCGATTTAGGCAGCACACCAACAAACTGTAGATTCACGATTTTTTTTAATATCAAATGCAGATTCGTCGATTTAGGCAGCATAAGTGCAGATTCATCGATTTAGGGAGCACGTCCTATTGGTGTAGATTCGCCGATTTAGGAAACACCAATCACAAAATCATGCTGCAGTGGTTGGCCACCACTGTAACTGGTATGATTTTGTTACCCGGGTACATAATGAGAGTGATTTGGATTTGGATTTATATTATGGAATTGGAATGGGATTGGGATTTGGTATCTGGTGATTATTTAGTAGTGTTTATGTGATGAGACTTGACATTATGAGATTGATGATGAGCGTGGCCAACAATATCCTGATTCATCAGGGTATGACATATGCTGCTTATTCTAGTGGTATGGGACACTAGAATAGGTAGTATGTGGATGACGGCACGCATAAGCAATATTGTCTAATTTTATGAATTTTGTTACTATTTGATACAGATTTCTAATCATTGTTTTTGACAAGTATTGTTTGCAGATTTTTATCTTCACAACTGAGGACAATTGCTTTCCAACAGAGAGGTATGTTATGGAATTGATATTTTATTATTTGTTGCAGAGCTGACAGGTGGAAAAGGCTTGACAGAGCTAGGCTATTGCAAAGGATATCATGTTTTATGTATATTTTATTATTCAAGTGCTCTTTATGAGTTTTGGCCAATTATGACGGGCCGGCCAGTTTGTACTCACATTGACCATTGAAGAAATCTATAAATGAAATACGTGCAAGAGGGAAATGGTCACTCTTGCACGGGGGGATATTGCACCAGTGTTTGCATTGCTCTTCTCTCCTCTCCTCTCTTCCCTCTCGACGTGCTGGCGTAGCACTCCACTCTAGGAGGTGCGCTTGTATGTGCTCTCTCGCTCTATCTCGCTCTCATTTTCTCTCTGTTCGTGTACGATTTGATTATATGGTCAGAGGCTTTTCCAGGTATGCATATTTGTGGTGCTTTGTTGTTTCTATCATGCTATTTGAGGTATTTTGCAGGGACTCTACGTCTTCCGCTTGTAGCATGATTGACATCCCATCACTTACCCCTCCAACACTTTCTCTAAATGTATGCATAGCCAAAGTGCAGAAAGGGGTGGGGAAGAAGGTTTTCTGTAGCTGCTTTCTTGTATGCATGATAAGCTCCATTTGATTCTCCCTCTCTCTCACTTTCTCTTCCATAAAATCCACATTGATCTACAAAACAAATAAATGAAAAGCATGGTCAACACACATCTTAGTTGTGCACATATTCCAATCGAATAGTTGAAGTACAAAAGTAACAGACACTTACACGTTGACAAGTTATGTCAACCTCGACATCAATAGCCGTCCGGACGCTCACTGTGAGGAAACCCTATATCATCTAGCATGTCTTTATCTTCATATTCAGTTATATTCCCCACTTTGCATCCTGGATTTTTCTCTCCCCCAAGCTCTCCAACTCCTCCATAGCATCCCAAAGCTTTGCTCTCATTGTAAGCACAACAGGGGTAACACTGCTTGCCTGGAGAACGCATGCAGCTTCCAGCTCTAATTTTGTTGTCTTCAAATTTTCTGTAACATCTTGTAATAGTTATTTAAGATGTTTGCCTGCAGCCTTTATGGGCTACAAATCTGTGTTGCCAAAGTACGACACGCTTTTTGTCCCTTGTTTGGAGCTGCAGTAAGAGATGGGTGTTGCCTTGGGAGCTTTGTCCTCCTTCATGTCAGTAAACTCCTCCTTGATGTTTTCACTTGAATTATGCACCTTTCACTTCTAGACACGTTGATCGTAATAGCCTTATTTTTTTAGATCTTGCAAATACTGGACAACAAAATTTGCCCAATTGAACTTTGTGGCTAGTCCACTGGCAATTACCGCCGGTCTAAACGCTTTAACGAACTTTTGGTATACCTTGTACTGCAAAAGTTTATTTCCATGTTTGTGGGGGGCTTTTGGTATACCTTGTACTACAAAAGTTTACCTGCACATACATCTTGTTGAGTACCCAATTGAGTTTGAAAAACACTATCTGTGATTCTTCTCTTCTTTAAAAACACTGAACCACTTGACATTGCTGATTTGCTCCCACCTCACCATCTTCGGGTCTACACCATCTCTTGAGAGGCCATGAAAAACATTAAAATCCTCTGCATTAATACAAAATTTCCCCTGAATGAGGATGGTCACCTTTAGATCTTTCCATTGCATTGCACAACCCCCTAATGACAATTGATTATATCACAGAAACACAAAAAGTTACATCATAGAAACACGAGATATGTTCCAGAAACACAAAATTATATTACAGGTAAATTTTATTGAAACACAAAAAAATTGCATATTACATAGCTTCTTTTTCTAGCCCACCTATGGCTAGCATACCTAGAATGCTAATTTTCATACTAGGTATGCTAAGTTGCACAGCTAGTATGCTAGTCATCACACTTGCAATTCTTGTTTTCATTAAGGGTATGCTTGACAAAACCCAGCTCATGCTAGTTAGCATAGTCAATACATATCCATGTGGCACAAGATTATAATAATAAAACACAAGATAAATTATACTGAAGCACCAAAAAGTAACACATTAAAGAGCTTCTTTTGCAAGCCCAGCTATGGCCAAGCTATGGCCAACATAGTCATAACACATTGTCCATGCTAGTTAGCAGATTTCATATGCTAAACTACACAACAATCAAACCACTCATATTTGGAATTAAACTCCTCAATTGACACACACAAAATTACACATGACAGAGCTTTTCTGCAAGCCCAACTATGGCCAGCAACCTTAAGATCAATCTCAACCCTTACATCAGCCTAGGGCATGTCCCACAGACAATTACTTAGACTATGGTCAGTGAAAGAAAGGAGACACACCCACATGCACACAAGGTCCTGGTCAAGTCATTGGCGTCATGCAAAGAGAGAGAGAGAGAGAGAGAGAGAGAGAGAGAGAGAGAGAGAGAGAGAGAGAGAGAGAGAGAGAGAGAGAGAGAGAGAGAGAGAGAGAGAGAGAGAGAGAGAGAGAGAGAGAGAGAGAGAGAGAGAGAGAGAGAGAGAGAGAGAGAGAGAGAGGGAGATAACTTGAGTGAGAACCAAATCGAGCTTCCCCTTCCTTGCATGAATGTTATTTGTCATTGGAGAAACTTCTACACAAGAATGGGTCACCCTGTTGCTAGCTTTGACCCTTTGCCGGGCTGAAGGAAAAGCTGCAGGACAAGCTAATTTGGCTGCCCTCAACTTCTTTGTTGGTGGCGTGTCAATGTGATCGTCTGAGATGGCTGACTGAGATTTGTGAGGAGCTGCAGGAGAATCTGTGCTTGTAGCTTGAGACCGCTTCTCCCCATATCTCTTGCGTGTGGCCCCTGTACCTAACTTCCCTCCATGCATCATTACTGCAAAACTCTTTGTGTGTAACATCCAGTGAAAACTATGAAAAAGAATTCAAACGTATTTTTTTGAAATAAAACATTTTGACAAGACGCCCTCATTTTATGCTTACAAGAGGTACTTGTTGGCTCGTGCTAAATAGCACAAAAAGCATGTCAAGCTAACATGCTTTCACCCCCAAATTTGACCAAACTTCACGAGTGCATCTAGGAAAATTAAACTATAGTCACAAGGGCAAGTAATCACAGATGAATTCTAGCTCTGAGGTACATGGATCGTGATCCATGTTGGAGCACATTTTGATGATTTGATCATACCACCTGGCTAAGCACATTAATGTGATGCTTTGGTCCAAATATTTTGGGATTTGGATATTTGGTTAACATTTTAGGCCAAATTTTGGAAAATTTGACAGATTTGGAGAATTTCAACCCTTTGGTTGGAATTTTGAGATCCCAATGATTTGGTACTTCAGGGCAATACTTTGTAGAGTATTTAGGACCAGATGGTGATGTATATTTTTGGCTGGGTGAAAAAGGTACATGGATCGCGATCCATGTTGGGAAGGATTTGGGGTTTCCATTTAGCACACATGTTTGTATAGTCCACCCTAGTACACTGGTGGATTTTTTTCAAGTTCAGTGGGAGATTGTTAAGTATGGAGCCTGACTTACCCTTGTAATTTTCTGTGGTAAAAGCGCACATTTGTAAGGCCTCCATTATGAGGAGAAGCCATCGTGCGTGAAGGAAAATCACTCACTGAAAACCAAAAATTTTCACGGACAAGAATCAGCGGCAACTTTAAAGGCCTCGGGGGCGGAGGCCCTCGAGACTTTTTTTTCGCCGGAATATTATGGATGGACGGCGGCCGGAAAGTGGTCGGAAAACAACCGGTCGGTTGGCTGGTGGCTGGTAGTCAATGGCCGATGGCCGGTGGTCGGAAGTCAATGGCCGGTGGCCGGTGGTCGGAAGTCAATGGCCGGTGGCCGAATTCAAAAGCGGACTTTTCTTCTCAAGGGTGGCCACACATGGGCGGATTGGAGGGTCTGATTTGGACTTATTCGCACAAGGGCGGCTACACATGGCTGTCTCTCATAAGAGAGGGCAGCCCTTTTGGCCTATAAAAGGAGGCCATTTCTACACACATTTCATAGTGTGAAGTTGATGCAACAAGGTGAGTGTGAGGTGGTGAGAGTGAAGCAAGGCGGGAGCTCCATTAAGGGTATAATACCTTTGTAAACTACTTCTTGTTTTGAAGTACTAAAGCCATTGAGTGGCTGCTTTCCCGTGGACGTAGCCCACATTGGGTGAACCACCTATATCGTGTGTACTCTCTCTCTCTCTCTACTCTATAATCTCGTGTATGTAAATCTGTCTCTCTCCATTAAGTAATCTACTCAATTATCTATTTAGCTACGTCTTATTTCCTAACAACTGGTATCAGAGCAAGGTTTTCTCGTAGATAAATTATCTCAAGGAAAGGATTCCTTGAATTGAGTGGGAGTTATGGCAGAGGAAGGGAAGCTCAAGATTGAGAAGTTCAACGGCAAAAACTACCAACATTGGAAGATGCAGATTGAAGACTATCTCTACCAGAAGGACCTCTATTTGCCACTAGACGGTCTTGCGAAGAAGCCCGCAACAATGGCAGATGAAGCATGGATTGTCCTTGATCGAAAGGCACTAGGAACAATCCGGTTAAGATTGGCGTCAACGGTGGCCTTCAATGTTTCGGAGATGAAGACCACGGAGGACTTGATGAAGTCACTTGACGACTTCTACGAGAAACCATCGGCATCCAATAAGGTATTTCTTATGAAGCGCTTGTTCAATCTAAAGATGGCAGAGAATGGTTCAGTTGCAGAACACCTAAATGACTTTAACACAAACATAAGTCAACTTCGATCAGTGAAAATCAATTTCGATGACGAAGTGCGAGCTCTCCTTATACTATCATCTCTACCAGATAGTTGGGACAGCCTTGTGATGGCTGTAAGTAATTCTATCTCTGGCACAAATACTCTTAAGTTTGATGATGTTGTGGGTGTTCTCCTAAGCGAGAAAATGCGAAGGAGAAGCACACGAGAATCATCAAGTGCTGCACTATCAGTGGAAACAAGAGGAAGGCTTAAGGAGAGGTTCAAAAACCAAAAGAGTCGTGATCGCTCAAGGCGGAGCAAGTCACGCACAAAGTCATTTCTTGAATGTTGGAACTGCGGCAAGAAGGGCCACGTCAAGAAGGATTGCTGGTCCAAGAAGAAGAAGGAGACAGGGTCTCAAGACAACAAGCCAACATCGGAGGCCAATGTGGCAGGTAAAGTAGAGCAAGATGCTCTAATTCTCTCATTAGACAATGTGTCTAGTTCTTGGATAGTAGATTCTGGGGCTTCATTCCATGCGACACCACACAAGCAACATTTCCAAGACTACACCAAAGGTAATTTTGGGTATGTATACTTGGGAGATGATGAAGCTTGTGAGATTGTCGGCAAAGGTACAGTTTCTGTCAAAACTACTAACGGAAATGAATGGAAGCTTAAAGATGTTAGGCATGTTCCTTCTCTTCGCAAAAATTTGATCTCTACAGGACAATTGGACGATGAAGGTCACAACATTGCATTCGGAAACAAACGGTGGAAGATCTCAAAGGGATCTTTGGTGGTTGCCAAGGGTGAAAAAGTCGATACACTTTACTTGTGTACTGTTAGCACGCAACCTTCAGCTTGTGCAGCAACTACAGAAATTGACAGTGCGGTGTGGCACTACCGACTTGGGCATATGAGTGCCAAAGGAATGCAAATCCTTCAAACAAAGAAGCTTCTACCAGGTTTGAAAGAAGTGGACTTAGAGTTTTGTGAAGATTGTGTTTATGGTAAACAAAAGAGGGTAAAATTTAAAAAATCAGGAAATGAAAGAAAAAATAAAAAACTTGAGTTGGTTCATTCTGATGTTTGGGGTCCTGCAAGTACACCATCACTTGGTGGCTCATTGTACTATGTAACATTCATAGACGATGCGACTAGAAAAACATGGGTTTATGTCATGAAGAATAAATCCGATGTATTTTCCATATTTCAAAGGTGGAAAGCCTTTGTGGATAATGAAACAGGTACCAAGGTTAAATGCCTCAGATCCAACAATGGAGGCGAATATTGCAGCCAAGCTTTTGAAAGATTTTGTGCTAGCAATGGCATTCGGAGGCAAAGGACAACCCCAAGGACACCTCAACAAAATGGGATTTCAGAAAGGATGAACAGGACAATCATGGTAGAAGCACGAAGCATGCGGCTACATGCAGGCCTACCGCTTGAGCTTTGGGCCGAAGCTGTAAGTACGTCTGTGTACTTAATCAATCGGTCACCCTCAACGGATTTGGATGGAGGAGTTCCAAAAGAGGCATGGACAGGTAAACCGGTGAATTATGCATTTCTCAAAGTGTTTGGGTGTGAGGCTTTCATGCACATAGATAGAAGCCTAAGATCAAAGCTAGATGCAAAGTCCAAAAAGTGTTTCTTCATTGGCTATGGAGAAGGAGACTTTGGGTATCGCCTATGGAATCCTGAAGATGGTAAAATATTAAGGAGTAGGGATGTAATTTTTAACGAACAAAATATGTACAAAGATTACTTGGAAAGAAAACAAACAAAAGAAATAGGTGATGAGTACATGGAGCTTGAGGACGGTGAAGACTCAAGGACTGCAAACGGTGACAATGTGCAACAACGTCAACCAAATGAGGAGCCTCAACCTATTCCCCGAAGATCTACAAGAGCAAGTAGACCTCCAGAAAGGTTTGTTCCTTCCTTCAACCATCTCTTGATCTCAGATTCTCAAGAGCCGGAATCATATGAAGAAGCTATGCAACATGAATCCAAAGAAGAATGGACGAAGAGCATGCAAGTGGAGATGGACTCACTACATCGCAACCAAACATGGGAGTTGGTTGAGTTGCCTAAAGGTAAGCGGGCACTTCAAAACAAATGGGTGTACAAGCTAAAGGAAGAAGAAGGTGGGAAGAAAAGGTACAAGTCTAGGCTTGTGGTAAAAGGTTTTTCTCAAAAGAAAGGTATTGACTTCAATGAAATATTTTCTCCTGTTGTAAAAATGAACTCAATTACGCTTGTCTTAAGCCTTGTGGCTGCTCATGATCTAAATCTCGAGAAAATGGATGTAAATACGGCATTCCCTCATGGTGACTTAGAGGAGGAAATCTACATGCTTCAACCAAAGGGGTATGAAGTAAAAGGTAAGGAGAAAATGGTTTGCAGATTAATGAAGAGCTTGTATGGTTTAAAGCAAGCATCAAGACAATGGTACTTGAAGTTTGATCGATGGATATTGGATCATGGATTCACAAGATGCAACTCGGATCACTGCGTCTACACGGAGAATTTGGGAGATGGGAAATTCATCATCCTAATGTTGTATGTTGATGACATGTTGATTGCAAGTGCTAACATGCAGGACATCAAAGACCTAAAAGAGGAGCTGTCCAAATCTTTTTCAATGAAAGATTTAGGTGCTGCAAAGAGGATACTTGGTATGAAAATATCAAGGGACAGGACGAAGAAGACAATAAAGCTATCTCAAGAAGATTACATCAAGAAGGTACTAGAAAGGTTTGCAATGCAAAATGCAAAACCAGTTTCTACACCTTTGGCTGGCCATTTTAAACTAACGAAGGATATGTGTCCAAAGACACAAGAGGTGATAGCCTATATGTCTAAAGTTCCATATGCTGCAGCGGTAGGTTCTCTAATGTATTCTATGGTCTGGACAAGGCCAGACACTGCACATGCAGTGGGAGTTGTGAGTAGGTTCATGGACAACCCAGGTAAAGAGCATTGGCAAACTGTGAAGTGGATACTTAGGTATCTAAAAGGGACAACAACAAATGCTTTGTATTTTGGAGGAACTGATATTTTTCTAGAAGGGTATGCTGATGCAGATATGGCAAGTGACAAAGATACTCGAAGGAGCACTACTGGCTATGTGTTCACGGTTGGAGGCACAGCAGTAAGCTGGGCTTCAAAGCTGCAGAAAGTGGTTTCACTTTCTACCACGGAAGCAGAGTATGTAGCAATGACGGAGGCAAGCAAAGAAATTATGTGGCTTCACAGATTCTTAGAAGAGCTTGGATTCAAACAAGACAATTGTGTCTTGTATAGTGATAGCCAAAGCGCTATCCATCTTGCAAAGAACTCAGCCTTTCATTCAAGGACGAAGCACATTGAGGTGAGATATCACTTCATACGCACTCTTTTGGAAGAGGGACAACTAAAGCTAGGAAAGGTGCATACAAGTGAAAATCCTGCAGACATGTTTACAAAGGTGATCTACAAGGAGAAGTTGAGCTTTTGCTCATCTTCAATCGGCATTCAAGGATAAGAAGCCAGAATGGAAAGTAGTCACAAGTTTGGTTTGGAGATTAGTCTCCAAGTGGGAGATTGTTAAGTATGGAGCCTGATTTACCCTTGTAATTTTCTGTGGTAAAAGCGCACATTTTTAAGGCCCCCATTATGAGGAGAAGCCATCGTGCGTGAAGGAAAATCACTCACCGGAAACCAAAAATTTTCACGGACAAGAATCAGGGGCAACTTTACTCCGCCCCCGAGATGTTTTTTTGGCCGGAATATTCTTTTTCTCCGGAATATTATGGCCGGACGGCGGCCGGAAAGTGGTCGGAAAACAACCGGTCGGTTGGCCGGTGGTTGGTAGTCAATGGCCGATGGCCGGTGGTTGGAAGTCAATGGCCGGTGGTCGGTGGCCGAATTCAATGGCCGGTGGCCGAATTCAAAACTGGACTTGTCTTCTCAAGGGCGGCCACACATGGGCGGATTGGAGGGTCCGATTTGGACTTATTCGCACAAGGGAGGCTACACATGGCTGTCTCTCATAAGAGAGGGAAGCCCTTTTGGCCTATAAAAGGAGGCCATTTCTACACACATTTCATAGTGTGAAGTTGATGCAACAAGGTGAGTGTGAGGTGGTGAGAGTGAAGCAAGGCGGGAGCTCCATTAAGGGTATAATCCCTTTGTAAACTACCTCTTGTTTTGAAGTACTAAAGCCATTGAGTGGCTACTTTCCCGTGGACGTAGCCCACATTGGGTGAACCACATATATCGTGTGTACTCTCTCTCTCTCTCTCTCTCTACTCTATAATCTCGTGTATGTAAATCTGTCTCTCTCCATTAAGTAATCTACTCAATTATCTATTTAGCTACGTCTTATTTCCTAACAAATTTTTCTAAGTTTACTTCATTTCTTAGTTTACGGCCATATGTTTCTGACTTTGACTTCTGGACCCCTTTTTTATCAAATCCCTTTGTTGGTTTCTGATGTTTCCTTGACTTCTGTTGATTTGTATTTGAGGACCACCTTGCTGTCCATTTGTCTATTAAGTTTTCAATGCTCTCTGATTGCATGTGAAGTTGGAGATCCATCTGAGAAAATTATGGAACCTTGAAAGCACTTTTAGCAAGATTTCACAAACTTTGAAATTTGATTGTTTCTCTTTGGCACTTTGGTTTCCAACACATCTGCTTTGAACTTCAAAAGCACAATTTATGCAATGTTTTAATATCGATTGCTCTATATTTCTCTTGTAAAGAACCACTAGTTTGTATATTTGAACTCTGTCAAAATTTTGCTGAGGAACATGGATTGCGATTCATGTTGTGGGGTCAAATGCTGCCAAACTTGGTGGGTTTTATTTGGACACATATTCTAATCCATTTGACATATAATTTTGGGCTTATGATCATTTTATCATAGGTAGGACCTAAAATGACCATTTACAGATTGAAACTGCTAAAACTCTTGATTCTTTGTGATTTAGTGTCCCATTTTGTGCCCAATTTGCATGGCATGCTTCTCTTTGCTACGTCTAACCATAGGCTGATCTTTTTGTTGAATCTATAGTGATGGTACATGAATGGAAATCCATGTTGGAGCATGGTTTGTAAATCCATGTAGCACACTATTTTTTTGGGTGTATGGGGAGTGCACTTTCCAATTTTCTCTGAGTTTAGGGTTTTGGGAACATGGATTGTGATCCATATTTCCTCACCCTTTTGCAACTGTGATTAGTTGGGCTGATTTTGCCACATATCAGGAGTCTTCTGGTGAAAAATTTTGTGGTTTTAACATGTGTAGCTGCCCCAAATTGGTTTGTGATAGTTTGCAAATTTTTCGTCTTTGCTTTAATCTTTTCTATTGATTTGATGTTTTTGGTACAGAGTGCACAATTGTTCTTGCAAGGTTAATGATGATCATAGCTGACAAATTTGGTGTAGTAAGATATGCTATGGTGGTTGTAGCAAGCAGAAGTGCGGCAGAGAAGTCTAGATTTCTCAGCCTACTCTCTCTCTGAAAGAAAATGAGTTTGAAATGCCCCATTCTGACCATATGTTCTCGACCACCCAGAAGACCTTGTGCATACTTACCTTGATTGCTCATTATTTTTTTGTCAAACTACCTGCAATTTGAACGGTTCATCATTTGGACATTTGGTTGCCAAATGGCTTTTAACTACAGTTTTGATCCCTGACAAGTTGGCTCAAAATTCAATAGGTGCCAAATAGTTCCACATTTTCCATGTTTGAAGTCCTTGCTTTGTAGATCCAACGTTTGCTTTTAGAACTCAATTTCGGTTGTCCTGGCTCAACTTATTATTTTTTTAGTTTTTTTTGCTTGAAATTAAAAGAGAATTACCAATAATTATCATTATTCGGCAATAAAATGGCCAAAATTATTATACTCACTTATATATAGATCATCCCAATGTAGCATATTACTTCTCATGAATTTTGCAATATGGCTCAGTAATATGCCTAAAAGAGATCATAAAAGGGCAAACAATTATCAAAAAATCATTATATACAAAGTTATGAACATCTTGCTGCATTCGTGTTATTCCCTCCTTCCCATTCTGAGCCATCCACAACACAAAGATATTACGTGGTGCTTTGGCGCAAACTATGTGTCTATGCAAGGCCGTGTAATGTGGCCCTATCATGCAAATTTGAAGAGATGCATGGGGTAACAAGATGATGTGCAAGATATGGGTCCTAAACTACCGATTCACGGGCTTTTGTTGGAGAGGTTGCTTTGAAGCTACTAGGCCCAAATAAAATAATTTGGATAGGCCGTGCTCATTCTTTGATGGTAGTGTGGTGGTAACCTTGACAAGATATCTAGGTTAGTTTGTGTGACTTGTTTTGGAATCCATTTGAGTTGTTGTGATTGGAGACTGTGTTTGATGATGTTTCTCGTGTTGTTTTGATCTCCATTGCCATGTTATTGGTGTAGGTAGCTTTTTGATTTGTTGGAGTGGATTTGATTTTCAAGTATAAGTGTCTGAATGGGCATTGGAAGCCTTGTTTTCTTTGGAATGATTAGGTTTTGTGTTTGTAGAAGTATCTATCTGACTGGTTGTTTTTGAAAATGTGTAAAATTGCTTTTGGGAATCCATGATTGTTTCGGCTTGAATTACATCACTGCTTTTTTGACCCAAACCAATCTGACTACTTTGGTTGAACGTGAAGGTCTAGGTTTAGGTTCTTCTAAAAGGTTGAATTTCCCAAGTGTGATCCGTTTGTGCCAATGGAGTAGTGAAGGAGTTGTCATCGAGGTGAAGTTGTAATGTGTCATCGTGCCAATTTGGTGTTTCCTTGTATGTGCGCATCCAGGGTACTCCAAGAATCACTGCCTCATTAAGATATGATTCTTTCATTACATTAAATTAGCGAGGGAAGATTTGACCATCCACATTGATTGACAAATTGGCTTGACCCATGCTCAGCATCATCCCTTGATTTGCGGCCTTGAACTCAATTTGGTTTGGTGTTTAGAGGTTTTGTGGCCATTTTCAAGAACACTGAGCATTTGATGACATTGGCTCGTGATCCGGTGTGTCTACTAGTGCTCAATTGGTGGAACCATCAGGAAGTTGAAGGATAATTTGTACATCCATACCACCAAGACATGTAGGTTTTATCTAAATTGATGCTATTGGAGGAGGATTGAGGCCTTTGCATTGCATCCAATTTTCCTTATGGTTGGCTTGTTTCTTCCGCTTTAATATTCTAACTCTAGCTTCCTCTTTAGCATGTGCTCATGGGCTTGATTTTATTGCTCTATTGCCGCATGAATTGTTTGTAGCTCTTCTTGTGTCAGTGGGAGAAGATACTTTTTAAACTTGCACCCACTTATCCAATTAGGCATCTCCTCTCTTGCCAATGTTGCAAGTTTGATGGTGCCACTTTGCAATATGTCATGTATTACAAAAGGCCCCATCCCTCATTTTTGAGTTTTTTGGAGCGTTGCTTTAGGGTATACACCAATACGTAATCCCCTTTTTGGAAATCCTTGCTAATTATGTATTGGTCATGTAAAGCCTTCATTTGTCATTTATGGGCATATATCCCTCCAATCGCCTTTAATCTAGTTTCATCTAGTTGTTCCAAGATGTTTAGCCTTTCAAAGAGTTCGTGTCCCATCCAATCTAGCTGTGTTGCAACTTTAAGTCATGTAATTGACATAAGTCATGACTGGTTAAATCATATCATTGATTTTTAATAGATTGGATAAGTCATGATTGGTTAATTCATGTAATTGAGATTTTAGTGGACTCGATAAGTCTAAGTTTAGAAAATACCTTAGTGTTTTGAGTCATTATAAACATTGATGTTAATATATGTGTACGCTCAGGGGAACTCTTTAATAACTTCTATATTGGAAAACCCTCTAAACAATGCTATTTACATAAAAGTTTAGGAAAAGAATTTGTTGCTCAAACAAATGCAACCACCTTACTTTAAAGGAGAATGTGACGATATTGAGAAGCATGAGGAAGTATGGATTGAATCTATGGTGGATGGTTACTTCTTGGCTGCAAAGATAGAACCTAAAAATCAAGCGATGCTAGGGATGTTTTTTCTTTCAAGAAAAGAAAAATTATGGTGGAAACAACATTGTTGTGACATGGGAGTATTGGATAACTCCCAGAGTTGGAGGAAAATCAAACAAGTAGTGAAGGAAAGATACTTATCTCCTACCCATGAAGCAATAAAAATGAATGAGTTTTTTAGCTTGTAACAACTAAATGTGGAGAGTTGGGACATTATTGGAATAGATGTCCACGTCTAAAAAATAGAGCAATAGTAGCAAATGAAGCAGACCAAAGACACCACCCTTTTTGGACCTAATGGTGGAGGAGCTGGTGACGAGGGAGGAACTACCATCACTTCTTCTTGAGATGAGAACATCTTGAGAATCATTAAGTTGGAGAGATTGTAACATACCCAGGATTTATCAATAAAAACTATTTTAATTACTTTGCAAATTATTTGAGATTTGCATTTTTGCTAAATTATAGAGAGTTTTAACGGAACAATCGGATCAAAATTTGGACTCCGGGACTATTAATTTTGGCCCTTAATCACTTGGGAACAATATGTTTTGCTAAGGAGCAATTTAATACCTCAAAACTATGACTGAGAATAAGAGTTGAACCATAAGAAAGAAAGACAAACTTTTGGCTAAGTTTTAGGAAAGGAAGAGTATTTTTTGAAAAGGAAGAGAGTTTTTAGGAAAGAAGGAGCATTTGTAGCAAAGAAAGAGTATTTTTTGATAAGCAAAGGAGGTGAGTCAAGATTAGAGCTTCTTTTCTTCTTTTTAGACAAACTTCTCCTAAAATTAAAGTCTCCAAATTGTGCATCGAGACGCATGCGCATAAAAATAAAAAAAATAGCCACAAATACACGCAAACTTATCTTTCTGCTCCTCACTATTCTTAGCTTTTGCTTTTTCCCTTGAGAGCCTATATAAAGGCCCCTCTTCGATCAGTTTCAAGACACACATAGAAGCTCTCACGAGAGGAAGCACTCTTTCCTTGACGTTGGAGGTATGTTCTCTCCCTCAACCTCTCTCTTTCAAACTCTCACCCTCAACCCATGTCCATCTCCAAACCCATCTCTATCTCCATTGTGATGTCCCTTGGATTGTAGAGCTCCCTTTCTCTCGCTCTCGTTCCATCTTCACAACAAGCAAGGAATCAACTACTCTGCTTTTCACGGTGAACTATCTCTTTTCTATTGTGATACAATGGCCCTAAATTGAGTGACACAAAGCTCCAACGATGCCCTACCATTCCACCTCCAAGGAAGGTATTAACTACTCCAATTGTAGCTCAAGTGGAGGTATTAGTTGTGGAAGAAGTTGAAGCTGCCCAACCTCCAACATGAGAGGTAGTCGAATACATCGCTAATCTAGTAAGACACGTTTATAATTTTACATTGTTATACATGCTGACCTGATAAGTGAAGTGTAGCAATTCCCTTAAACCATCCAAGAAACATGATTGTATCACAAGAAACAAGCATATGATTTCGTAGAGTAGTACAAAAATTGTTAGATAATTTGTTTCTAATTGATATTAGGAGTTAGTGGATCATGTTTGAAGAATTATTTAAAGAGAAAAATTGATGAGTAAATAACCTGTATTCAGATGGAAGTCGTAGTTAGCGAGATGATTACATAGTTAGTGGAGATTAAGCCAAGGCTATCAACTCTCTTTCTGTCCCTTGTAATTAGAAATATGCCTTGCGGTTAGTGAGATGCCCCCTCCAGTTATAGATTGGAAAAGTCTGCGCATTTCATGATTAGAAAATAAATAAATCCTTTGCAACTGCTATGTTGGTTGGAAAAGAAAGTCCGTAGGTAGCCGCAAACTCATAAGAAAATTGGTTAATTATTTGATTAAAAAAATATAAGATTGTCTTCATAAGGCCTTGTGTTATTGGGGCTATGGGAGATTTCCAAAAGATACATACATTTCCACTCTAAGTGCACCATTTATAAAATTTACAAACACGTGCTTTTAAGTCCTGAATAGAGATCAAGAAAGAAAAAGTTAAATGTGCAATGATTGAAAACGAATTACTTAAGAAAACCGTGGATACATAGTACATAGGGTGCAAAACACTCTCTTCTCCTTCATTGAATCCCCAAAACGATAGAACTTCTTGAGATAAAACCCTCCCATGATTTGAAGATATTTTCACCCTTTTGCATTACAAAATTACTGATTAAATCATGAACCTACAAACACTTGACTAAAAGTAAGAAAGGTGCTAAGTGTGGCCTTAACACCTGGCAAAGCCCGGTGGTGGAAAGTTTTTTCCAGCAATTTTTTTTGACTTGGACCCAAAAAATCTCTTGTTTAGAATTAAGTGTTTATAAACTATTATAGTGCAAAGTGTAGTGCATGGTACTTAAACTAAGATATACAAGCTACACCATAAAAGACTATGACACACTTTCCGTCTCCCATATTCATTGTTTAAAAAAATTCTTTCAATCTATCATCTCCAATGTCGAACACTTTGGCAACTCCCCTAGGGGCACCTCCAAAGTATTCATTGGCCGAGAAATCTCTACATCAACTTCTTTAACTTTTCCTGCTACTTCAGATTCCTTCTTTTCTTAAATCTCCTCTTGCTTATTAGTTACACCAATAGATTCCTTTGTTCTTGCAGTTTCTCCAATTACTTTCTGAATAAATTTTGCAATCATGCCCTTGGTTTTAGATTCCTTGTCAAGCAAAAACATAACATTATCTTTAGTTTCCTATATTTTTTGATCTTTCTCTATGCCTTTCTACTTCTCTGCAACCTTGGACCAATGTAAATAGGTGTTAGCAGCAAGCTAACACGGACACCATGGATACCAGTTTTTGGAGCTCTCATTGGAAAAACACTTATTATTTTGATAAATCAAGAATATTGAAACTCGTATTTTTTGGATAGACCTTGTAATTGATGAGCCGGGGCTACAAGCTTCCAGATTGTATCAACCTGTCATTACCTATCTTCAATTAGAGCTCCTAGATAATTAGTTTTGACCACCAAAAACCTTGGCTAAGGTATAAATCCAATTTTTGTGAGTTATTGTAAGTTTTTGGATAATAAAATACACAGCGTGAGCTAACGGCGCTCACCTCTCTCCTTCTCGTGCTTCCTACTGCCTCCCGGTTGTCACATTGCAGTCATGTTTGCTGCATTGCAATTGCAGGTAAGAGCTCTAGGCATTGACGTAAACACTTCAAAGTAATTCGTACCTTTTGGCATCGCCAATCCACGGCCTAATTTCATCATAAGTAAGAATTTACACTTTAAAATAAAAAACTTTGCATAGGCGGGGTATTGGGGCATCATTGCTTAGCATTTAGGTGCATTCTGGGTCGAAAACGACAGTCAAAAATCCATTGTTGTTAATAATCGTAATTTTGGCACTTGACCTAAAGTGGGATATGAGACCATAAGCATGTGTGCTTAAGTCTTATAAACATGTCCTAGAAGTTTCGTTACGTTTGGATGTCATTTGATGCTGTAACGGATGTGATTTGTTTGTCGATGAGCGATTGGCTTTTGGCGATTTCAGTCACTTGAGTGTAGCCTGAGTTAGATGTGAGTTGTTAGTTGTTTCCTAAGAGATTGAAAACCTCTTGTAGCCTCTATGCACTAGTCAAGTCAGCTTCGTCCCATGGATTGACAATTTAATTGTGGTTCTCGCTAAAACTGCAATAAGATAGGATAGTGAGGTTAGACACGCGTCCTACATTTGGCGCTGCTGTCAGGAATCGAAGAGACCTAAACTAGGGAACACGAGCGTCTTGTGAAGTTATCCTTTAACTTCCTCTAGGATTCCTAGAGTAAAAACTTTCTTTTAGAAACCGCATAGCTTAAGATTGTCGTCTTTTGCTGTGTAGAGGCAGCTTGAAAGTGACCGTACTTGCTGAGTGCCTTTAGGATTGTAGGATTGTAGAACTAGATTAGGATTTTGAGAATGATTGATAGAAGAGACAAGTCTTAAGATCAATGCTCAAAAAACCATAAAAAACAAGAAAACGAGTGTTTGTGGACACTTTCCACAACCCCATTGCATGAGAATCTAGGAGTAGGGTAAGTAGGATCCGAGATGGATTTCAAAACATTGCTATCTCTGAAAGACTCATTGTGAGTGGTTATTGGAAGTTGCAAAATTTTAGGTCAATAGCTAGAAATAGCACGAAAAGACTCCAAACCGCTCAATCCGACTGGAGAGTAAGCTTAAAAGTTGTATGATCTAGTGGGTAAGCTCAAGGACACTTTGAGGTAAAAATTTCAAGAGTTGGTCAAAACTCAGATTATTTACTTTTCCTTGATATTTTAGGCCAAATTAAGTTTTGACTTGATTCATAGGCTTAAAATAACTCATAAAAGGACTCTACTTGAAAAAAGTGCAAAAAATGATTCATTTCAAGCCTGAAGTTAATAATCGTGATTATTAACTTTCAGCTCAGATTTGACCAAGGTTCATACCATTGACTCATGCATGTGTACAAACAACTTTTGTAAAGGCACAAAAGATTTGGATCACCAAACTGACAAAAAACTAGGTAAAAACTAAAGTTTGTACTAACTTTCTGAATCTTGAGTGTAAATTGGAGAAAAATTTATCGAAACTTGATAAAATTTGATTTCTAAGATTATATTGATGTGATAAACATGTGTATATGCTCTGTTGACCAAAAAGATACAAAAAGTTTCCAGTTGTAAATAATCAGAATTATTTACATCTGTCCCATTTTTTAACTTTTTTGACCAAGTTAGCATACCACTGGTTTTACCATGTTGTAATAAGTCTACAAACCAAATTTGGTAAGATTTGGATCATTGGATTGGAAATTGTGACCAAATTTGCAAAGTTAGTCTGTGGACACAAAACTACTGACCATTTGACCAGAAATTGTCCGAACTTCATGAAACTTGTCTAGAGACCTTAACTTGAGGTGCTTAACAGATCTGTGTCAAAGTTGGGACAAAAATTTGCAAAATTAGAGATGGAATAAATAATCGCGATTATTTATATCTGCTTCAAAAATTAAAATTTTACAAATTTGAGTATATTACAAGGTCAAGCATATCAAGTAGACCACACAAGTCAATTTTGGTGAAATTTGGATCACAAAAGTGAGACTTAAGCCAGATTTTTGAAATCAGAGTCTACGGACACAAAACAGTTGATAAACTTGAACAGATCTTGTCCAAAATTGTTGAAACTTGTTTAGAGACTTTAACAGAGTGTATACTTGGCAAATCAAGCCGAAAATTGTAAAAAATTTGGTAAAAGTAAATAATCGTGATTATTAACTACTGCTACACAGAGCCACCAATTTTGACTTTTGAACTTGTACAGTGTTAGACCAGCATAATACAAATCCACCGGGGAATTTTGGGTTCAATCGGATCCAAATTGATACAGTTCACTCAGTTTCCAGGTTGCAGCTCAATCCTTTGATTTTTGCCAAAGGCAAGTTTTAAAATTGCAACAGTTGACTCAATTAGCTCGATTTGCAGTGATACACATAGACCAATCATAACAGCTAGCAAAAACTATATTGTCTTTATAAAGAATAGCTAACTTGATCAAATTTATACAGGAATCAGGCTGCAGACAAGGAATTGGTAGCTTGATAGAAAGTGCAACCCAGTCAAGTGGAAGAAATTGACAACAAGTCAATCCAAATGTAAGTACTCTATCCAGGGCTTCGCAAGTCTTTATGAACCTTAGATCTGGTCGTGTACTAAAAAATCAGGGCATATTTGGAGAAACCTCCTGTAGAGTATCCACTGAAGATAGCATGAATCAAGGCAATTCCTTGCACACTATCCTTGAAGAAGTCTCAGACACTTTTTCTGATTTGACATCTGAAATGTCTTCCTATTAGCCTCACTCGAAAATCGGAACGACAATACGCTACAAGCGTATACTCTCTTTTTATAAGACTAATCGCCATGAAGCTCAGGTTTACCTAGATCCTAATGAAGAGTATGCCATTCGCATTGATGACCATGGTATTGAGCCTGAGAAAGTGATTAGGACAAACAAACAAGGAAAAATGTACATGGATCGAAACGGAACTCAGTATTTACAAATTGAAAACCTTGACATGATAGATAAATGGGGGTTAGAATTAAACACTATAATCCCAGCTATGTCAGCAAAAGAAGGACCACCAACCTTAGAATTTGAGGGATATGATCAAGTGTATTTGAAGCCTTTGAAACGGCTTAGTACTGATAATCCTAGGATCAGTGTCTATTTTTGGGAGGATTGAAATGTAAAAGATCTTTCATGGAATTCGCATGCCAAATCAAGACAAATGACGGCCATGAAGATCATCTATATCTTCAAGATCAAGGATAAGGGATCAACAGACCTACCCACCTACCTGTTTAGGGATTGTTATAGCAATAACTTTGTTATGATGACTCCTGAGGAGGTAGAATAAACCAAATACCAAGGGTATTCCATAAGGGATTGGATATTGGGACAAGGACCAGAAACAATTCCAAGAGATGAACACTGTGAGAGATCTCCTGAGAGTAATGTTAAGAAACTAAAAACCACCTCATCACGCAGAAAACTGGGTGACACTAAGGCCACTCCAGGGCTACATGAGTCGCTATTTCCAACAGATTAGTTTGAAGGACTCAGATTAGGACCAACTGCTAGAAGACCAGGAGTTGAACCAAATAGACGCGTCAGACCAACTGATTTTCAAAAATGGGTCAAGGGATCCATACGACCACTTAGCAAGCTTTAAGAAAGTGCTAAGAGTAGAATCTATATTCGATTTCCATACTCAATTCGAGGGGTTTGGAATGACATTTGAAGGAAAAGCATTGACATGGTTCCAAAACATTCCACCAAGGTCAATCATGGACTTGAACACGTGAGCTCAAGAATTT
Organism: Adiantum capillus-veneris; assembly: GCF_014529385.1. NCBI lineage: Eukaryota > Viridiplantae > Streptophyta > Polypodiopsida > Polypodiales > Pteridaceae > Adiantum > Adiantum capillus-veneris. Next base: position 90,234,566 of record NC_140934.1, read on the forward strand.
GTAGCTTTTTGTTCCAAAACGGGGATCAAACACAATACGGTAGCTCAAATTTATAGCTTTAAACAGAAACATGGTGAGTCTGTTAGGGATTGTGCAACTAGAATGAAACAATACATTGCCAGATGCCTAGGGCTAGAGATACCTGCAGAAGAACGACTCGTATCTTTGTTTCTAGAGGGACTGCTAAACAAAGAATGTCATGCTATACTCTATAGCAAGAAGCATACAACCCTAGAAGAGTGTGTGTCAGATGCTATTTACTTAGGGGACAATTATGATATTTTCAATGAAGAAGATGTTCCTAAGGATAATCAAAGTGAGAAAACAGGATCTACTAAACCATCACAAGTGGGAACGGCTGCTACAACACCGCTTTCAGCCATAGAAGACATGCTCAAAAGGATGAATGACATGATGAAAAACATGCAAAAAGCACCTATGAGGGGACCAGGGCAAGGGATATCTCAACAGGGCCAACCAATTAGGTGGTATAAATGGTGTGCAATCGAGGGTAAATGGACCAACCATGAGATCAATGAGTACTACTTCCGACCAAAGTATGATGGGAATGTTCACTACGTGCCCATGAGGCCACAAGGACAACCCATGTACAGATATTAGCCTAATATGGCCCAAGCTCAAAGACCACCAAAATGGGTATGGAAAGACTTCAAGCTCCTGTGTTGGGTCAGCAACCTCCGTATCCAGGACACAATGTAGTGTTTGTAAAGTACATGCATCCCGAGGGAGTCATAGATGAACAATCACTTGTGCCTTTTACACCTTATGCGGAGCCTAGTCCATCTACAGTAATGGTACAAGGAGTTTGGTATAATTCACATCGCCACCAATGGAAGAACTTGTGACTTATGCTTCATAAGAGCTCGCACCAATGTATTATGTAGCTAATCAAGGTGTTAGACCTCCTATAGTAAGACCCATAACTAAGCCAAGAATGTCTCCTCGCTAAAACTTTGTAGAACCAATTGAACACATGGAGCATAAGAAACTTCTCAATAATTCGTAGACGGGCATGAAGGGTTCACACATGCACATCTATCAGTGGTATTGGAAGAATAGGATCCCAATTTGGATCGTCCATGTTTTGATTGAGGGAACCGGCTGGTCACAACTGAGAATACCTTGAAACCATTGTTGTAGTGCTTTAGACATTGTTTGTGTAGTGGGTACACCTTTTGCAGAGTTGAATGTAACTTTGTCACCCTTACCCTTACCACCTTTAAACTTGATGGCCTTTGCACCCTTGCCCATAGTTCCCATTGAGACTTTACTGTGGCAACAATAAATGCATAGAAAGAGGGTCATTGCATCTTTCTTGCATCCTAACATGCACTTTGTTAAGTATGGAGCCTGATTTACCCCTTGTAATTTTGTGTTAAAAACGCACATTTGTAAGGTCCCCATTATGAGGAGAAGCCATCGTGCGTGAAGAAAAATAACTCGCCAAAAAATAAAAATCACTCATCGAAAACCAAAATATTCACGCTTATTGCCAGAATATTCCTTTTTGCCGGAATATTGTGACCGGACGGCGGTTGAAAAGTGGTCAAAAAATGAATAGTTGGTTGGCTGGTGGTCTGAAGTCAATGGCCGATGGCTGATGGTCAGAAGTCAATGGAGAATGGACGAATTCAAAAGCGCACTTGTCTTCTCAAGGGCGGCCACACATGGGCAGATTGGAGGGTCCGATTTGGACTTATCTACACAAGGGTGGCTACACATGACTGCCTCCCATGTGAGAGGGCAGCCCTTTTGGCCTATTAAAGGAGGACATTTCTACACACATTTCATAGTGTGAAGTTGATGCAACAAGGTGGGTGTGAGGTGGTGAGAATGAAGCAAAGTGGGAGCTCCCAAAGGGTATAATCCCTTTGTAACCTACTTCTTATTTTGAATTACTAAAGCCATTCAGTGGTTGCTTTCCCATGGACATATCCCACATTGGGAGAACTACGTATATCGTGTGTACTTTCTCTCTCTCTCTCTCTCTCTCTACTGTATAATCTCTTGTGTGTGAAAATAAATTCTCCATTAAGTAATCTACTCAATTATCTACTTAGCTATGCCCTATTTCCTAACAACTGGTATCAGAGCAAGGTTTGCTCGTAGCTAAATTATCTCAAGGAAAGGATTCCTTCAATTGAGTGGGAGTAATGGCGGAGGAAGGGAAGCTCAAGATCGAGAAGTTCAATGGAAAAAACTACCAACATTGGAAGATGAAGATTGAAGACTATGTTTAGCAGAAGGACCTCTATTTGCCACTAGGGGGTCTTGCAAAGAAGCCCGCAACGATGGCAGATGAAGCATGGATTGTCCTTGATTGAAAGGCACTGGGAACAATCCGGTTAAGCTTGGTGTCAACGGGGGCCTTCAACATTTTGGAGAGGAAGACCACGAGGACTTGATGAAGTCACTTGATGTCTTCTACGAGAAACCATCGACATCCAATAAGGTATTTCTCATCAAGCACTTGTTCAATCTAAAGATGGTAGAGAATGATTCAGTTGCAGAACACCTAAATGACTTTAACACCAACATAAGTCATCTTCGATCAACGAAAATAAATTTCGATGACGAAGTACGAGCTCTTCTTATACTATCGTCTCTACCGGATAGTTGGGACAACCTTGTGATGGCTGTAAGTGATTCTATCTCTGGCACAAATACTCTTAAGTTTGATGATGTTGTGGGTGTTTTTCTAAGCAAGGAAATGCCAAGGAGAAGCATAGGAGAATCATCAATTGTTGCACTGTCAATGGAAACAAGAGGAAGGCCTAAGGAGAGGTTCAAAAACCAAAAGGGTTGTGATCGCTCAAGGTAGAGCAAGTCATGCACAAAGTCAGTTCTTGAATGTTGGAACTGTGACAAGAAGGGCCACGTCAAGAAGGATTGATGGTCCAACAAGAAGAAGGAGTCGGAGTCTCAAGACAAAAATCCAATATTGGAGGCCAATGTGGCAGGTAAAGTAGAGCAAGATACTCTAATTCTCTCATTAAACGATGTGTCTAATTCCTAGATAGTAGATTCCGAGGCTTCATTCCATGTATCACCACACAAGAAACATTTCCAAGATTACACCCGGAAGGTAATTTTGGGTATGTATACTTGGGAGATGATGAAGCTTGTGAAATTGTTGGCAAAGATACAGTTTGTGTCAAAAATGCTAAAGGAAATGAATGGAAGCTTAAAGATGTTAGGCATGTTCCTTCTCTTTGCAAAAATTTGATCTCTACAGGATAATTGGACGATGAAGGTCACAACATTGCATTCGGAAGCAAACGGTGGAAGATCTCAAAGAGATCTTTGGTGGTTGCCAAGGGAGAAAAGGTCGGTACACTTTACTTGTGTATTGTCAGCATGCAATCTTCAACTTGTGCAATAGCTACAAAAGTCGACAGTGCGGTGTGGCACTATCTACTTGGGCATATGAGTGCCAAAGGAATGCAAATCATTCAAACAAAGAAGCTTCTACCAGGTTTGAAAGAAGTGGACTTACAGTTCTGTGAAGATTGTGTTTATGGTTCACAAAAGAGGGAAAATTTTCAAAATTCAAGAAATGAAAGAAAACATAAAAAAAACTTGAGTTGGTTCATTCTGATGTTTGGGGTCCTGCAAGTACAACATCACTTGGTGGCTCATTGTATTATGTAACATTCATAGACGATGCGACTAGGAAAACATGGGTTTATGTCAAGAACAATAAATCCGATGTGTTTTCCATATTTTAAAGGTGGAAAAACTTTGTGGAGAATGAAGAAGGTACTAAGGTTAAATGCCTCAGATCCAACAATGGAGGCAAATATTGCAGCCAAGCTTTTGAAATCTTTTGTGCTAGCAATGGCATTGGGAGGCAAAAGACAACCCCAAGGACACCTCAACGAAATGGGATTTCAGAAAGGATGAATAGGACAATCATGGAGCGAGCACGAAGCATGCGGCTACATGCAGGCTTACCGCTTGAGATTTGGGCAGAAGCAGTAGGTACGTTTGTGTATTTGATCAATCGGTCACCCTCAACAACATTGGACGGGGGAGTTCCACAGGAGGCATAGATAGATAAACCGGTGAATTATTCATTTGATCAATCGGTCACCCTCAACGGATTTGGATGGAGGAGTTCCAAAAGAGGCATGGACAGGTAAACCGGTGAATTATGCATTTCTCAAAGTGTTTGGGTGTGAGGCTTTCATGCACATAGATAGAAGCCTAAGATCAAAGCTAGATGCAAAGTCCAAAAAGTGTTTCTTCATTGGCTATGGAGAAGGAGACTTTAGGTATCGCCTATGGAATCCTAAAGATGGTAAAATCTTAAGGAGTAGGGATGTAATTTTTAACGAACAAAATATGTACAAAGATTACTTGGAAAGAAAACAAACAAAAGAAACAGGTGATGAGTACATGGAGCTTGAGGACGGTGAAGACTCAAAGACTGCAAATGGTGACAATGTGCAACAACGTCAACTCAATGAGGAGCCTCAACCTATTCTCCAAAGATCTACAAGAGCAAGTAGACCTCCAGAAAGGTTCATTCTTTCCTTCAACCATCTCTTAATCTCAGATTTTGGAGAGTCGGAATCATATGAAGAAGCTATGCAACACGAATCCAAAGAAGAATGGATGAAGAGCATGCAAGTGGATATGGACTCATTACATTGCAACCAAACATGTGAGTTGGTTGAGTTGCCTAAAGGTAAGCGGACACTTCAGAAAAAATAGGTGTATAAGCTGAAGGAAGAAGAAGGTGAGAAGAAAAGGTACATGACTAGGCTTGTGGTAAAAGGGTTTTCTCAAAAGAAAGGGATTGACTTCAATGAAATATTTTCTCCTATTGTAAAAATGAACTCAATTATGCTTGTCTTAAGCCTTGTGGATGCTCATGATCTAAATCTTGAGAAAATGGATGTAAATACGGCATTCCCTCATGGTGATTTAGAGGAGGAATTTTACATGCTTCAACCAAAGGGGTATGAAGTAAAAGGTAAGGAGAAAATGGTTTGCAGATTAAAGAAGAGCTTGTATGGTTTAAAGCAAGCATCAAGACAATGGTACTTGAAGTTCAATCAATGGATGTTGGATCATGGATTCACAAGATGCAACTCGGATCATTGCTTCTACACGAAGAATATAGGATATGGGAAGTTCATCATCCTAATGTTGTATGTTGATGACATGCTGATTGCAAGTGCTAACATGCAGGACATCAAAGACCTAAAAGAGGAGCTATCTAAATCTTTTTAAATGAAATATTTAGGTGTTGCAAAGAGGATACTTGGTATGAAGATATCAAGGGACAGGACGAAGAAGACAATAAAGCTATCTCAAGAGGATTACATCAAGAAGTTTTGGGCAGTTACGCCGCTAGCGGATGTTGTAATAGCAAGAACTCAACCAACAAACAAGAATGTCAGACGAGGACGGAGCTTGACCCGCAGGCGCATGGAAACAAATAGATGGGCGTCAATCACCTACTCGACCTTCTAGAGACAATCACTACCAAGGAAATCAAATCTAAGTTCTAAAAACGCAAATGAGTGAAATCTATCCTACGAGAAAACGCTATCCAAAACATGATCAAAAGTCATCGAATCAGCCTCAAACTCAAAGGGGAGTCTATACACCACGTAAGGACAATACCCTATGAATTTACACTCTAATCTCAACCTGCAAACACTCCGTGCGGTAATCGCGTATGAAGACAGGCCGAAAATTACAGGTCACTGAATCTCGACTTCGATGGTTCTAATGTGTAGTTCTACTCGCTACGGTTCTATCGATATATAGTACGCTGAATTCTGACACACAGATCAAGAGAAAACTCACAAAGAAGCTTGTGGGAGCTCGCCTCGCGTAGAAGCCGAATGCACGCACGCTTGGTATTAGTGTGTAGCCCTCGTCGTCGCTATCGCAATGGCGGTGTTTCTTCTCGAATGGCTGCTCCGTAGCTCGTGTAGCAAGAGGATAAGACTCTCTCTCTCTCTCTCTCAAACACAGTCACGGCGCTCAAAAACTCAAATTTTGATTAATGATAAGTCTCCTTTAGGTTTACAAAAGTTGGCTTTTATACCTCAGCCTTGGAAGTGTGAAATCATCTCTACTTACAAATGCGGGCACAACTATCTTGCCTACTTGAATGGAATACAATCTGGAAACTCAATCGAGTCCCGCTAATTACAAATGATTGGCTCAATGAAAAATAATGTCGAGCAAGAAATTTATTACAATGAATAGATGCAAAAGTGTGGTTGTGTTGTCCTTCGGCTCAACACTCCCCCCCTCCGCGTTCATGTCGTCCCTGACATGACATCTTTGAGCTTTGCTTCAGTGGAATCCCGATGGCTCTTTGGTTGCCAATGGTTAGGATCTCTGAATGTCCCTTGATAAAACTTGATTCCTTGCTCTTCAAGTATTGCCTCTTCCATCCATGTCTTCATAGGCTTCAGTGTTGGGTTCTGCTTCTGCTATTTTGTCCTTGAGTGCGGTTCTTTTCCGCTTTGTAGGCGACTTTCCTGTATCCATAGCTTCTGTAACTCCAATTTCAAAATTTAGCGTCTTTTTCGTAATAATTGCCGAAACTAAGCTTTTAACTATCCAAATGACTTCAAAATTTAAACATAAGCTATTCAGGGCCTAAGGATGCAATGCATATGGAAAAATATGAATTTTGGGTGCATTTTCATGCTAGAGACATCATATGGGTATGATGTCGAAGTGTTCAAAATCACTTGATATTTGATATGCAAATAGTTGATAGCATGTACATCATAGATATATGCCTGATTTTGCAATTGAATCTCATTAGGTTAAGTTATGGCCACTTTAGTCCTAATCAGGCTTTTGTTGAGATATTTAGTGAGGATTGGATTTTGGGATCCAAATGGGATAAAACTTTGTAGATGGCTCTCATACCACATGTTGAACAATTCTGTATGGTCAAAATAGCTGTGAAATGTGCCAAAGTGCCTTGGAGACATCATACCCATATGATGTCCATATGGCCCAAGTTGGCTCGTTTTGGTTTTTTGGCTTGGATTTGGATTTATAATGGCTTCTGCAATGATCTTATGGAATTTGAAAAGAATTTGGGTCAAAATTGCTCCATGAGACATCATATGGGTATAATGTCTTTTGTGGATTTTTTGCATGATTTTGGTTCTGTGAGCTCCTTACATGGTGGTAAAGTACTGTTTGTACTCAAATCATCATTTCAAGTTGAATATGGCTGAATTTGGATAAAAATAGGCTTTAGGTTAGGATTTTTCCGCTAAGTGGACTAATGTGGCCATATACTTGTCCAAATGGTACCAAACTTGTTGTGTGGCTTATATCCTATGTGTATAATGAGAATATGATGAAAAACATTAAGTTCTGGCCCAAAATGAGTGAAAAGACATCATATGGGTATGATGTCTTTTTTGGCCAAATTGCACTTTTGATATCTAGATGGCTTGTGCATGTTATTTACACCACTCCTACAAAGTTTCACTTGATTTGGAGCTATTTTTGCAAGTCTAGGCTCATATGTCGGTTTTATGTCCTTCTTTGTGTTTTTTGGGTTTGCAATCTATTAACTAGCTCCAAATCTCCTGTAACTTTGTATTTTGGATGGTCTTAGCATGTATATAGTGAATATGAACTCAGAAGTGGAGTGTTATGTGCAAAAATGCTGTGAGACATCATATGAGTATCGTGTCTGATTTGTCAAAAATACTTTTTTCATGCAAGGCTTGTGTTGTGCTTGTGCCCTAAGCCCTTGTAGCTAGTTTTCAACTTTAAAAATCACAAGTTAGTCTTCGAGTCCGTGTTTTGGTTTCGAAGTAGACTTTTCTTGATCTTAGTCCTTGAGAGTTGTATCCCGAGCTTGTGTGAGTTGTTGGGAAGTTGTCTATGTGGTTCAGGTTGACCTTGCTTGTTTTTACACCACTTTTTACCAAAGTGTCTTGTGAAACTTGTGAAAGAAGCTGTATCTGTGTGTTTCGGAAAACCGCGTCTCTCAAGAGATCACTATTGGTGTGTATACGTCTCCGTGATTCTTTGCCCAAATCTACCACAAAATCTCAAACCACAAGCTCTACAGAAGCTGAAATTACATTTTCAGCTCATAATTTATGTAGTTAATTTTGAGCACCTCTCGTTCTTCCAAAAGTGCATCAAACTCGCATACTGCGCCAAAGCGGAAAACCTGAAATTTTCAGAAATCTTGAAATTTTCTGAGCTGAATATTTGAAAATCAGTGAGGAATTTGCAAAAAGTTTCTTCTCCAAAGTTGTAGATCTCGCAAAGATGGTCACGACCCTCGAGAATCGACCTGAATCGCCACCTTTTACTAGCTGAAAACAGACCTGTCCGGGAGTCAAAATCGGACACTTTTTGCCATTTAGTTGCCCGAAAGTGTCTTTTTCCATATTGGTAAGTGAAATGGCTTCGCCTTGGATTTTGGTTGTAGACATTCGTCGTTGATTGTCATTCAAAGCTTTTCGCGAAGTTTTGTGGCGAATGGTTGCCAAATTCGGCCGTTATGCCAAAATGACGCTTTGTGTGTCTGCCACCGAATCGGATGTTTAGACCCACTTTTTGTTGTCCAAACCCGGAGATACTCCATGGTTGCTTTGATCTCTATAAGGTTAAACTTCTTGTGAAGTTCCGTTGCATTTCAAGTCATCATCCTGTTTTTGTGAAAGTGCATGGGTGGAACACCAAAGAGTGTCTGATGCATATGTCCAATGTGAGGACATCTATATGCTTGAACAGAGTTATGCATGTTAAACAAGATGCGGTGCCAGAGAAGAGTATTGAGGGGTTCTTCTTAGAGAAAATGTAGTAAAACCTATCACTTCGCACAAGAAGGGTTTTTGTTGACGAGGTTTCTCCACTCTTCCTCACTGCATCAAGTGTGTGAGTGTTTTTGGACTACTCTGTTTTCTCCACCGTACAAAATAATAGACTTCGACTCTTATGCTCACCTCTTCCAGCATGAGCGACATGACTTAATGTATGCTCAACTCTCCAGCTTGAGCTTATATCTATTAGCTAGACTCATAGACCACAGAGAAAATATTAGACTTGAAGCTTGGGTCTGACACTTTGCTCATTTAGTGGCTCAGCTACACGACTCTAAACTCTTATGCCATGTATTTTTAATGGCGACTTGGACTTACTTGATCACGTCCTGAAATGCAATTCCATATGTTATTGAGGTTTAGGCCATTCTCTTTGGTTTGGTTTTGTGATGCCATTTTGTCAAATACATTGACAAATACCCGCTCTTCATGCTTTGGTAGCACACTGATGTTGCGTGGTGAGACAAGTTTTGAGGTTGAAGCAATGGTTAATGAAGTCTTCTTCCAGACTGTGTTCTTTAAAACTATGACTTCTTCTTGTATCCTTGCTTTACCTTTGTTGATAAGAGGCTGTAGACTAGTTGTGGGCCTCTGTTGTTGAGTTCCGGCTATAGGTTTTGGAATCCAAGTTGTCCTTGGTCCTTGTGTAACCTGCTTTTCAACTTGCCTTGTTGCTTGTTCGACTTGATGGTCCTTTGGCTTTTGTGTCCAAATATTGCTGCTACCTTTGTAAAAGCCTTGCTCTTGTAGTAAATGACGAGGGATCCACCTTGGAGTTGTAGCACTCATGGTTGCGTAGTTGGGTTATCGTTGTTGGGCACGTTGTGCTACATGAGTTTTCTTCATGATCTCAGGGGAAGCTTCAATCTTTGGCAACCAAATTTGAGTGTTACCTGTATAGTATCCTTGTGCTTCCAGTAGCTTGACTGGGATCATTTGTTGCACTGCTTGTTGTGTGACCTTAGCCTGACTTTGTGGGGTATTTTCACTGCAGAGCTCTGACTTTGGTAGCCACGACTTCTTCAATGTTTGTTGCTTGGAAGGTCTTTGCTTCTTCTTCCTGTACCTGTTTTTACTCCTGTATGAGTAGTTAGACCTGCGCTTGATGCCCTGTTGATCTTGTTGTGAAGAGATACCACATGCTGGGTATGTCCAAGCTGTTACCTTTGGTTTTTTGACCCATACTTTGATGTTCTCGTCATAGTAGCCTTGAGCAGTGATTGAAATGTTTGATGCTATCCAACCTATGACTTTTGCTTGTCGTGGTTCTTTTGATGTTGGTTCCAAAATTGGATCTTTGTCCTTGATGTACTCCTTGGATACTAACACTTGGTTGACCTGTTTCTTTCTTTTGTGGGGGCTTTGTTGCGATGGAAACTTTGGTTTCCCTTGTGTTGTCGAGGGTTTGGCTTTTGATGTAGAGGCTTCTTCATGTACGTGAATTGGCTGGGCTAAAGACTTTGACTAAAGTGAAGGATTTTGGTTGCAGAACACTGTTTCACTTGCTTAAGCTTTTCCTTTGTCGATAGTGGCCGAAAATCTTTGAGTTGTCATAGGCTTAACCACTGTTGAAGATTTAGGTGCTTCTTCAAACATTTTCACCCATTGCTTGGGCAAAATCTGTTGGGGTATAAAGCCCAATGTGGTCGCCCAGGTAAGTGGGCGGGCCGCCAGGTATGTACACATATTCTTTTGTAAAAACCTAATAAGAACTCACTATGCTCTACACATTACAGAAGAGCGAGTTCACCATATCGTCGTGCTCTTCTTCTCGCACTCTCTCGTGTCGCACTTCCGCTCGTACTCCTTCAACTGGTATCAGAGCTCAGATCGAGGCTCGGGGCAGCACTGCAGGAGGCTAGAGTCACCAGTTCAGATTGGAGTGAAATTCGACAGGCGAAGACACGGCCCCAAATCTCGTGGGCGAGCCCTAAGGGATCGGTGTTGTCAGAATTTCATTCTGAGGTCATCTCGGCCACCGTTCGGCTTCGACAAAGGTCTGCGCATGCCATTTTCGACTACGTGGTCTTGACGGGTGCAGATCCGACTCTGCAAATTTGGGGTTTACGGCCTACGATTGCAGGTGTTGAGGATATCGACACTCGCAAAGTGTTGATTTGTGCCTGTCTACACATCGAGGACGGCTCACAGTTCTTGGAGGCGTGTCACATACGACACGGGCGCATCTACACACAGACTATAGGCGACATCCACTAGTTCATCAGGTAGCTTGTGTTTGCTTCTTGATATTCCAGATTTCATCCTGACATTGCAGGTACTTCCACATGGGATGTATTGTCAGTGATGATGTATGTCTGTTGAGGGTTTACTGGCTGTGAGTCACGCAGCAAACAACCGCCGCAGCGGTTACAGTATACAGTGGGAAATTTGTGAATGTATGACTTTGTGGGAAGTCTATGTATTGTCAGATTTACTGCAGCCTTTGTTGAGGGTCGAGTGAGGTTTTATTGAGCTGGGGGATTCTCGAATGTTGAGATCCTTTCGGTGATACAGGTCTTGGAGTGATCCCTTGAGCACCCTTAGATAGGCAGCTAGGATGTATTGACTGTGAGTTAGATAGTTGGGATTGCATCTTTGCTTTACTGCCATTGAGACATTGTCACAGTCTATGCTTATAGGACAGTGACAGGACAGTGAGAGACAGTACAGGTGCAGGACAGGTTTACCCACAGCTTACAGTGTCAGAGAGACAGTGTTTTTGAGCTGTTTTTTGGTCTGTTTTTGAGTACACCAGAGCCATTTTACAAAGGAGACTCTGCCGAAATTTATGTAGAATCTGAAGCTTTCTTGGTTCATTTGACAGGTTGATATTGGTTTAGAGGTCAGTTTACAGGGGAAACTCTGCCGAATTTTTCCCAAGAAAGTAAACTACTGTGAAGCGTAGCTATGGCTGGATCACAGGACACCGCTCTTTACAATATCAAGAAGCTGGATGGAACCAATTTCCCATTGTGGAAGCAGCAGATTTGGCACGTGTTGGTACAAAAGAAGCAGATAAAACCTATAAAGCTCAAGGGGATAAAACCAGAAGATATGGACGAAGATGAATGGAGCGAAATGCATGAATTGGCACTTTCTACCATTATGCTCACTTTGGCAGAAAGCGTTTACTTCAATGTAGCAGACGAGATGTCGGCTTATCAAGCATGGTTAAAGTTGAGTGATCTTTATGAGAAGCAAAGTGCAGCTTCACAGGTATACTGGCTTAAGAATCTTGTTGACTTGAAGATGAAAGAAGGGACACCTATGTCCAATCATCTGAATGAATTCAACACAATCTACAGTCAGTTGTCAGTTCAAGGTGTCAAGTTTGATGAACCTGTTAGAGCTATGTTCATGTTGATCACATTGCCGGAAAGTTGGGACACTTTTCGCAAAGCTTTGAGTAATTCTGCACCTCCAGATGGTTTGAACATAGCAGGTGTAGAAGGAAGTCTGCTTACTGAAGAAACCAATAGAAAGACAATGGACAATTAAAGGCAAAGGAACAGCCTTAGTTGTCAGGGGAAGGACCAAAGAAAAGTGCAAAGGTGGAAAGAGGAATCAGTCTCGTAGCAAGTACCGCAGTGCTAAAGGCAAGAGTGATATAGAATGCTACCATTGTGGCAAGAAGGGTCACATGAAAAGAGACTGCAGAGAATGGAAAGCAGAAAAAGGCAAAGAGAAAGCTGAAGACCATGGTGAGAAGAACAAGTCCTCAGTGAAGATTCAAGAAATAAATGTGACAAACACTGTTGCAGAGGATGGCAGTCTAGTGTCAGGAGACATCTACTTCTTGAAGAATACAATGGACTCAACTCTTCTTACAGCATCTGATGGAAATGCACTGAGTGACTAGATTATAGACTCAGGGGAATCACTTCATGTGTCTCCAAACAAGGAGTGGTTTACCTCTTATGTGACCACTAAAGATCATGTTCGGCTAGGCAATGGGTAGACATGTGAGATCTTAGGTGTTGGAGATGTTCAATTGAAGTTTCAGAATGGCTCTTCTTTCACGCTGAAGAATGTGAGACATGTTCCCGCAATTACAAAGAGCTTGATCAGCACAGGTTTACTTGATGATGCTGGCTACGTCACCACTTTTGAACAGAACATGTGGAAGATATCCAAGGGTTCTATGACAGTAGCACATGGAGTAAAGTCTGGAGGACTTTACATGATTTATGTATCAAATGTCTCTAAAAATGTAATCAATGTAACCGAGTAGCCGAACGTTTCTTTGTGGCATACCCGGTTAGGACATATGTCCAAGAAGGGAATGGAAATCTTGTCTCGTTCTGGTTATTTGCCTAGATTTTCATTTAATGATTTTGAATTCTGTGAACATTGTCTGTATGGTAAGCAAACACAGCAGCCACATAAGCATAAAAGCAGTAGAAGAGATACACAGTTGGCACTTGTTCATAGTGATTTGTGTGGACCTATGCCTAACCTATCTCTAGGGGGAGCTTCTTACTTTATGACATTTATAGATGATTACTCGAGGAAAGTATGGGTTTACTTTCTCAAGCGTTTAGTGTTTTCAAAACGTTTGTGACACTTGTGGAGAATCAGAGTGGCAAGAAGCTTAAATGCTTACGCACTGACAATGGTGGAGAGTATGTTTCAAAGGCCTTTTAGGACTTTTGTGAGTCAAAAGGTATAAAACGTGAACTTACTGCTCCTTACAATCCTCCTCAAAATGGTGTTGCTGAGAGGATGAATAGGACCATACAAGAGAAGGTCAGAAGTATGTTGTCTAATGCACAGCTGCCAAATGGGTTTTGGGTTGAAGCTGTATCAACAGCTGTTCATCTTGTAAATAGATCTCCTAGCAAGGTTTTGCAGAAGGATTTAGTGCCAGAGATGGTATGGTCAGGCAAAATGCTCTCATACAAGCATCTCAGAGTCTTTGGATGTGAGGCATATACTCACGTTACAAAGGAATTTAGGAACAAACTTGAGCCAAAGAGTAGAAAGTGCATCTTTCTAGGCTATGGTAATTCTGGTGAGATGGGGTACAGACTTTGGGATCCCGAATCCAGAAAGGTTGTCCGCAGCAATGATGTTCACTTTAATGAATCCAAATATCATTCTAAACCAGAGAGGGTTGAGGAGATTAGAAGAGTTGTCTTCCAAGAAGATGGACCTGCACGTGCAAGACAAAATGTCAGGGCTCAAGAGGAGCAAGGACAGGATAGAGTGGAACCACAGGTTGTGGCTGAGCCTGAGCCACCTATTGTATGTAGATCTGGATGTGTCACGCGACCTCCTAATAGGTTTGTTCCATCTATGAACTATGTCATGTTGACTGATTACAATGAGCCTTCATGTTACAAGGAAGCAGTGCAAATGAAGGACTCCGGGAATTGGCAATTGGCCATGCAGTCAGAGATGAAATCTCTGCATAAAAACCAGACATGGAAGCTAGTTAAATTACCACGGGGCAAAAAGGCTCTACCCTGTAAATGGGTTTAGGGGTATAAGATCACCGCTCATGATAGTCAGCCAAAGTACAAAGCAAGGCTTGTTGCCAAGGGCTTTAAGCAAGAACAAGGCATTGACTTTGATGAAGTCTTCTCTCCGGTGGTCAAAATGACTACATTGAGATGCTTTCTTGCATTGGTTGCCATATTAGATTTGGTGTTTCACCAAATGGATGTCAAGACAGCGTTCTTGAATGGTGATTTAGATGTGGAAATTTACATGCAGCAGCCAGAAGGGTTTGTTGAGAAAGGCAAGGAAGATTGGGTATGCCAGTTGTTAAAGAGTCTTTATGGCTTAAAACAATCACCGAGGGCATGGTACCATAAATTCCACAAGTTTATGCTTTCTCAAGGGTACAAATGTAGTGAGTTCGATCACTGTCTATATACAAAGAAGGCTAAGGATGGTAGTTGGCTGATCCTTATTTTGTATGTGGATGACATGTTGATTGCTGGCAAGCACTTGGAAGAAATTTCAGCTTTGAAGTCAAAGATGGCAAAATCGTTTGACATGAAAGACATGGGTGAGGCAAGTCATATACTTGGTATGTGCATTGAGAGAGACAGATCAAAGAAGTTGATTTGGTTATCTCAAACAGAGTATATTGACAAGGTTTTGCACCGTTTCAATATGGAGAAGGGAAAGGCACTGAGTGTTCCATTGCCACCATATGTGAAACTTAGCAAACAAGATTGTCCTGTGTCTAAGGAAGAACAAACTGAAATGGATAAGATTCCATATGCGTCTGCAGTGGGTAGTTTGATGTATGCAATGATTGCTACTCGCCCAGACATTGCATTTGCAGTGGGAGTAGTAAGTCGATACATGTCAAACCCAGGAAAGAAACATTGGGAGGCAGTGAAAGGAATATTGAGATACCTGAAAACTACAAAGATTATGCGTATATGCTATGGGTGTCAGGAGCTAAGTGTAAAGGGTTTTACAGACTCAGATTATGCAGGTGACTTAGACAACCGAAGGTCTACCTCAGGGTATGTCTTTACATTGGCTGGTGGAGCAGTATCATGGCGTTCTAGATTACAAGATTGTGTTACTCAGTCTACTACAGAGGCTGAATATGTTGCAGCATCAGAGGCATGCAAAGAATCAATTTGGCTTAATCGACTAGTAAGAGATTTGGGAATCAAAGAAGAGATGCCTGTGTTAAATTGTGATAGTCAAAGTGCTATACAATTGGCTCGCAATCCAATTTATCACTCAAAGACAAAGCATGTGGATGTGAACTATCATTTCATCAGGGAAATGCTCGAGGATAAGCAACTTCAACTTGTCAAAGTTCACACCACAGAAAATCCTACTGATCTACTTACAAAAGGACTTCCCTCAGAGAGCTTTGCGCATTTTTGCAAGCAGTTAGGTGTAGGGTAGTACATCACTTCTCTACATCTCTTGTATATTAGCTTGTATAGTAGCTTCTCTCACACTTAAAGTACCACATTGGACTTTAAGTGGGAGGTTGTTGGGGTATAAAGCCCAATGTGGTCGCCCAGGTTCAATTGTCTCATGAATGGTCTTCCCAGTAGGAGATCATAGTTGATCTCCTTGCCAAAATCAACAATAGAAAATGTATGCTCATACTCAATCCCGCAAGAAGTCACTATGAATTTCTCTAAGAGTCCCAAAGGTTTCTCCATATGTCCGTCAACTAGTTGGAGTTTCAACCTTGTTTTCCTAATTGCCGGTTTTCCCCATTTCTTCCATATTTCTTCCTGATCTGCTGTCAAGTATTGCCATCGTTTTTACTCCCTGAACCTCAGCTGGTAAAGTTGTATTCCCATCCTCTCCTTCACAATACTCTCCGACCTTGTTCAAAGGTACCGGTTTTGCGTTTTTTTGTGGCTTATTCAGCTCTCGTATCCCTTCTTGCAGCTTTGAAGTTGGGTCTTTTACGCCAAATTTTTCTAAGCATTTTCCTACTGTTGCCCACATATTTGGTCGTAGTCTTAGAAGATCAGCTAGGGTGATAGTGCATGTCACTGGAGCTGACAATATCTCTATCAATCCTTGCGAGTCCATAACTTTTTCAGAAGAGATTCCTCGTGAGGGAAGCGCTCTAATCTCAGATTTGGCTTCATACTCTCCTAAGTATGAGGGTAAGGTATTCAACGATTGAGGTTTACTCTTTATTGATCTAAGAGAGCCTCTATCTCCCCAGTATGAGTGCAGATCTAGGTCTATCTGAGATCCTGCCTCAAATTCCTCGATGGGAGGATTCCTGATGTCCTTTTCCCCATTAGTCTGATTAGCTTGACAACTCAGCTCGTTTGCAAAGTTTGCCTCTCTCACTTGTTTCCAAAACTCATTGTAATCCTCATCTCTTCCGTAAGACCTCTGTATCACAGGATGAAAACTCTCTATTTCTTAATATGTTGTGTTCATCACTATACGTTCATCCTCGTGCATTTTTTCAGGCTTTTGTGCACTGTTAGGCTTTTCAACTTCGCGTGAGAGGATAGTCTCTTGATGAATTGGGTTTTCCTCTCCACAATTCATTGGTTCTCTAGGTGGTTCTAACAAGGCTTGTGCAGTCTCGATCATTCTCTGACACATTTCGAGTCTCTGCTTTTCCAATTCCGCGTTTGGATAAGTAAAACACCGTTGTTCTTGTGTTTGGTTGCTCTTTAATCTCGCTTCGTAAGCTCTCATCAGTGCATCCAACGGTTCGTGTACTTTGTCGACTAACACTGATCCCATTGAGCTCACGCTCGTTGTCTCTTTGACGCTCTTCAGTTTCGACTTTTCAGAGTCCATTTCCCGTATTCCGTTTTGACTCTCAAGTTTCTCTAATCTGTCTTTTGTTTGTTTTAATTCCTCAGCTAGAATCGCGTCTTGTTGTTCTTTTTTCACTTTCATCCTTGCCTTCCTAGCTTTCCATGTATTACGTTGTCTTAGTGTCGCGCTTGGAATATTGGTTAGGATCTTCACTTGACGGGGTTTCAAAATATTTTTGCATTTTTAATCTCGTCATGGCTTTAACAGACACAACATTATCGTGTTCAGAGCTGCTTGGTAACTGTACGATAGGCTCAATATTTTTTGCAGCCTTTGCTACCCTATTTGGGTTCTGTGGACAATCACAAATGAAATGATCCGTGGCACAACTGAGTCAATAAACATTTATTGGCACAACTTCTGTGTGTGGACAATCGTTTATCAAATGGTTACCACCACATTTATTACAGCCTAGCCTCGTTTATAGGGCTTCTAGATTTTCTTGGTGGCTGTAAGCAGGTTTCCACCGTGCTATACCTCTCTCTGCAATGAATCTCAACGTTTTTCCGTCCATGTTATACCTTTCCTCTGTTGGTTGGGCCGTAGGTGGTAATGGTTGTTTTGGCCTTACCATTCCCTGTGCTCCATATCTCATTTCTGCTCCTAAAGGATAGTATCTCCTAGGCTCATTGTAATACATTGTGGTCATTACTAGCGGTTGCATCCTCGGTTGGCCCACCATTGTTGTGTTTCTCAGTCCTATAGGTTTGACCTCTGACATAAGTTGTGGTTGTCCCCGGACGATTGGTGTTACTCTCTCAAAACTTGGGGGTACTAGAAATTTCTCCTGTGCATACCTTGGTGCTTGTATTGGTGCTAGTGGTCGTTCATAGGGTCTATCTCGCACGGACCCTGTGTAGTAGCACTTCTCTGTTTTGTGATTGGTCCAATTTTGATCTTTCTCATACCACATGGGTTCCCTAAATTCTGGCTTAACAATAGGAGCAAGTCTTTGAACTAACTCCTCTATTAGCTTTTCTTGATCTAGATCAAATCCTGTAGTTGGCTTAGTCGTGGACTCTGTTGTCTGTGATGAATCACTGTACTGAGAGAACGAGTCGGCCTCATGTATGTGGTCTTTTAAGCGTAGCATTTGTTCGCCAAGACCTTTTGTAGCTTCTTGTCTAAGAGTTGCTAATGGATTTATCTCCATACGATCTCCTAACGAGACGTGTTCCCTTAATCTTTGTTGGTTGTTTTGGAGATATCTGCCAGATCTCGAATACGGTACTCCTTCTCGAGGAGTCTGACTTTTCAGTCTTAGCAGTTTGTTTATCCCAATTCTGTGATCAAAAGTGATCCAAACTGAATGATACTTGGTCAAATGGTTTGTTTTATCAGGTGGAAGACTTCTGTCAACTTCACTGAGAAATCTGTTCCAGATTTGCCAAAAAAGACTATATATGCATATAATGTCTTTTTTCACAGATTTTGGAGATTTTTGTTCTGTTTATTCTCTATGTCACCCTAACCCTCTACCAACTCACAAAAATCAATTTGAACTCTGTTTGTGCAAGCTAAGGTCAGATTAGGCTTTTCTTGTCAATTTCTGACTTTTGACTTTTTTTGGGTCAAATGTGCTCCAAATGATATGAAATTTGAAACACAAGCTCTAAACAACAAGTCAAAAGGATCTGTGTTAGCAAAAATTCAAAATTTGCCCCAGATTTAGGGTTGAGACATCATACGCGTATGATGTCACTTTGCCCAATTTTGGTCAAAAGTTGATATGTAAGCTGTGCACTATGTTTGCAAGAAACTTGTCAAGTCAAAATTTGAAAATCGCCCCCAGAGTTGCCAAAAGACATCATACGCGTATGATGTCTTTTTTTTTTTTTGGGGGCTCAAAATTACTGTTGAGACATCATACGCGTATGATGTCTAAGTGCTCAATTTTGATCCAAACTTGATATTTGAGATGTAAACTATGTTTACAAGCTACTGGTCAAGTTAGAAACTAAAAATCACCTCCAGAAGTGCAAAAAGACATCATATGTGTATGATGTCTACTGGTCCATATTTCAGATCTGTTTCTGTCAAGTGTTCACACTGTCTAGAGTATCAAATATATGTGGTTAAAACAAAATTTGAAACTCTGTTTTGCTATAAAACTCAGGTTTTTTATTTTCAGTCTCCTAGGTTCAAATCACTCATTTTCTCTCAAGTTAATTGTCCAAACTCTTCCAACCTTGCTATGGGTGATTGAAACAGTATGTTGTATCAGCTTGCAAGGTCAAAAGTCAAAATTTGCTCACAAATACTCAAGTGGTCATCATACACGTATTCTTAGCGTTTTTTCTCCTCTCTGACTTGGTCTTTTAGGTTTCAAGGTATGTTATAGCCCTTATCTCAAGTCATACTTAGGGTAAAACCCCCTTCCGAACACTCTGGTAATGTCAGATTTTCAGTTTGGGTCTCTGTTTAGCCCTCAAGACATCATACGCGTATGATGTCCTTTTTCACAGAAATTGGATATTTTTTCTTTGCTTACTCTCAGTATCACCCTTATCCTCTGTCCACTCACAAAATTCAATTTGAACTCTGTTTATGCAAGTTATGGCCAAATTAGGCTTTTCTCGGCAATTTCTCGATTTTTGACTTACTTGAGGTCAGATGTGATCCAAATGACATGAAACTTGAAATACAAGCTCTAGACAACTAGTACAAAGGATTTGTGTTAGCAAAATATCAAAATATGCCAAGAATTAGGTTAGAGACATCATATGCGTATGATGTCTTTTTGCTCAATTTTGGTCAAGATTCAATATTTAAGCTTTTCACAGTGTTTGTAACAATGTTATCAAGTTAAATTTGAAAAATCCCTTCAGCAAGTGCCAAAAGACATTATATGCGTATGATGTCTTTTCTCCCAGATTTTGCCAGTTTTCAATTTTAAGCTTCTCCAAGTGTTTATCTTTGAGTTTCAAGTGTTTTTATCAAGTCTGAATGCAAAAATGAGCTTTGAATCAATTTTCCCTATTCTTTGCGTTGTTTGCACTCTGACTTGGTATTTTGAGTTTCTAGAAGTGTTAAAGCCCTTGTTTTATGTTGATCTTATGGTAAAACCCCCCTTCTGAACACTCTGGTAATGTTAAATATTTTGTTTGGGTCTTTGTTTAGCCCTCAAGACATCATACGCGTATGATGTCTAAAGTTGCAAAATTCCAGTTTTTCAACACAGAAATCTTCCAAGAGCTCTCCTAAGTGCTCAACAACACTCAGTCTCACAGAAAATTTTCTTGAACTTTGTTTATGCAAGTTTCACTACCAAATCAACGGTTTAGTGATCCCAACATGCAAACAAACACATCAAGCAAATAAATCACTGATTAATAGCTCTAGATCCGGATCAAATCAAGTCCTACCTAAGCTACTTCTAATCATAAAATGGGTTTTTGCAATTGTGAGTATAAAGAGATTCACTGCCACACACGGACTAGAAAATACCTCAATCTCAACAACCACTCAAACTCCAACAAAAATCAATCTAATCTAAACTAAAAAGCTGTCAAACACGAAAGACCCAGGAATACCACGAGTTTCCTAGTACCTCTCAAAGATCCTCGGAGTCCACCAGTCCTAGACCTTTCTAACTAAAATATACAAAGTAACAAAACAAATCACCTCGTAAGATTAGTCTAAGGTCACTTACTTAGGGCTCTCGTCCTCGGCAACAATGCCGAATGTTGGGCGGTTACGTCGCTAGCGGATGTTGTAATAGCGAGAACTCAACCAACAAACAAGAATTTTAGATGAGGACGGAGCTTGACCCGCAGGCACATGGAAACAAATAGATGGGTGTCAATCACCTACTCGACCTTCTAGAGACAATCACTACCAAGGAAATCAAATCTAAGTTCTAAAAACGCAATTGATTGAAATCCGTCCTACGAGCAAACGCTATCCAAAACATGATCAAAAGTCATCGAATCGGCCTCAAACTCAAAGGGGAGTCTATACACCACGTAAGGAATGTACCCTATGAATTTACACTCTAATCTCAACCTGAAAACACTCCGTGCCGTAATCGCGTACGAAGACAGGCTGAAAATTACAGGTCACCGAATCTCGACTTCCATGATTCTAACGTGTAGTTCTACTCGCTGCGGTTCTATCGATATATAGCACACTGAATTCCGACACACATATCAAGAGAAAACTGACAAAGAAGCTCGTGGGAGCTCGCCTCGCATAGAAGCCGAATGCACGCACGCTTGGTATTGGTGTGTAGCCCTCGTCGTCGCTATCGCAATGGTGGTGTCACTTCTCCAATGTCTGCTCCATAGCTCGTGTAGCAAGAGGATAAGACTCTCTCTCAGACACAGTCACGGCGCTCAAAAACTCAACTTTTGATTAATGATAAGTCTCCTTTAGGTTTACAAAAGTTGGCTTTTATACCTTAGCCTTGGAGGTGTGAAATCATCTCTACTTACAAATACGGGCACAACTATCTTGCCTACTTGAATGGAATACAATATGGAAACTCAATCGAGTCCCACTAATTACAAATGATTGGCTAAATGAAAAATAATGTCGGCAAGACATTTATTACAATGAATAGTTGCAGTGTGGCTGTGATGTCCTTCGGCTCAACAAAAAGGTACTAGAAAGGCTTGCAATGAAAAATGAAAAAATGGTTTCTACACCTTTAGTTGGTCACTTTAAACTAACCAAAGATATGTGTCCAAAGACACAAGAGGAGATAGCCTATATGTCTAAAGTTCCAGATGCTGCAAGGGTAGGTTCTCTTATGTATACTATGGTCTGGACAAGTCTAGACATTGCACATGCAATGGGAGTTGTAAGTAGGTTCATGGACAACCCAGGTAAAGAGCACTGGCAAGCTGTGAAGTGGATACTTAGGTATCTAAAAGGGACAACTACAAATGCTTTGTATTTTGGAGGAACTGATATTTTTCTAGAAGGGTATGCTGATGCAGATATGGAAGGGGACAAAGATACTTGAAGAAGCACTACTGGCTATGTCTTCACGGTTGAGGGCACAAAAATAAGTTGGGCTTCAAAGCTGTAGAAAGTGGTCTCACTTTCTACCACACGGAAGCAGAGCATGTAGCAATGACGGAGGCACGCAAAGAAATTTTGTGGCTTCACAGATTCTTAGAAGAGCTTGGATTCAAACAAGACAATTGTGTCTTGTACAATGACAGCCAAAGAGTTATCCATCTTCAAAAAACTCAGTCTTTCATTCAAGGACAAAGAACATTGAGGTGAGATATCACTTCATATGCACTCTTTTGGAAGAGGGACAGCTAAAAATAGGAAAGGTGCATACAAGTGCAAATCCTGCAAACATGTTTACAAAGGTGGTCAACAAGGAGAAGTTGAGATTTTTCTCATCTTCAATCGGCATTCAAGGATAAGAATCCAGGATGGAAAGCAGTCACAGGTTTGGTTTGGAGATCAGTCTCCAAGTGGGAGATTGTTAAGTATGGAGCCTGATTTACCCCTTGTAATTTTTTGTGTTAAAAATGCACATTTGTAATGCCCCCATTATGAGGAGAAGCCATTGTGCATGAGGAAAAATAACTCACTGGAAAATAAAATCACTCGCCGAAAACCAAAATTTTCACGTCCAGTATCGAGCAAAATATTCCTTTTCGCTAGAATATTATGGCCGGACGGTTGCCGGAAAGTGGTCGGAAAACGACCGATCGGTTGGCCGGTTGGCCGGCAGCCAGTAGTCAATGGCCAGTGGCCGGTGGCCGAATTCAAAAGCGCGGACTTGTCTTCTCAAGGGCGGCCACACATGGGCAGATTTGAGGGTCCGATTTGGACTAATCTACACAAGGTTTGCTACACATGGCTACCTCTCATGAGAGAGGATAGACCTTTTGGCCTATAAAGGAGGCCATTTTTACACACATTTCATAGTGTGAAGTTGATGCAACAAGGTGGGTGTGAGGTGGTGAGAGTGAAGCAAGGCGGGAGCTCCAAAAGGGTATAATCCCTTTGTAACCTACTTCTTGTTTTCGAGTACTAAAGCCATTGAGTGGCTGCTTTCCCGTGGACGTGCCCACATCGGGTGAACCATGTATATCGTGTGTAATCTCTCTTTCTCTCTACTCTATAATCTCTTGTGTGTGAAAATTATCTCTCTCCATTAAGTAATCTACTCAATTATCTACTTAGCTACGCCCTATTTTCTAACACACTTGAGTGTTTTCATGTCTCCTGCCAAATGCTACTCAGCTTGTAACATTCCAACACCTTAAACACGGAATCTTTGTCCTTCTTGTTGTTGCGGAATGAGGTCAACAACTATGGTGTGATTGAAATACCATTTCACGGCCTGATGTATCTCATGTGGGGAGATGAAAAGCTACCAACCACCAAATATTCTTCTCTGACTGGACACCTAAACACGTGTTTCCGTTCTCAATGGCATTTAGCTCAACATTGACACCCGCCAAGGCCCTGCTCATCAATGTAACACTTACCCTTACGAACCATTGACCTTCAAAAAGTTGGCACTCATCAAGATTCATAATAAATATCACTTTGCCATCACACTCTTCTTGTGTCAACCAATAAAATCTTATCATTGACTCTTGGAGCTTCAACAAGTCAACATACACATTTTTGAACTTGTTGTAGAGGAAGGACTTGTTGTCGTCTAATGGCATTTTGTCCTCCACATACTGAAATCCATCCCAAAAGCTTGCAACATCAATATTGGCATACTTTTTTCAACACTGACACTGTAAGGCATTGGCAAAACCTAAAAAAACCTTTTGTCGAATGACCAAGTGTAATCTTCATAGGCCTTGAAACTTATTCCTGCACTATCACATACCTCCATCATCTCTTGAGGCGACAGCTCTTTAACTCACTGAAATACTTTTCTCGCAAAACATTAGCAATGCCAGCATTGGATGGATCATCTAGTAGCTAAACCAGCTCCTTTGGCTTGGTGATATGCTGCAATAGAGCACGTCTTGTTGTTTGAGCATTGGAATAGATTCTAGTCATCATTAGAGCCAAGTTCTTGCATATTGAATTAACGTTACACCAACCTGTAGAAAATGTAGGAAATTAGAAGCTTGCATCTGTATTCTTACCGAGTTTGATGGACACATTTCTTTTGAGCTTCACCACCTGCGGATAGCGAGGACATTGCTTTTCTCTTGCGCTTATGAATGTGGTAGCCCAGGGGAACATGTGTGAGATGATCGATTAGTGGACGCATATTTCATGAAGTGTGTTGTAGTTGAATATAATTGTCTACACTCTTGCTCTTCTTTTTGATGCTGTACTTTTTGATTGAGATTTGCCATCTCATCATTTAGTTCCTTTGTCTTCTTGTTGGCTTTCTATCTGACTTGATGTAGATCTTCACGGACTCCTCCTGCAATGATGAATAGGCAGCAAAGAGATGTTTACTTGCTTCTCTTTCATTGATGAAAGATAAATACAATCTCCAACAGTAGCCAAAGAGTATCTCCTTTCCATCTCTAATAAAACGCAGAAGCTCAATGACATTACAAAAGGGTAGTGATGCATTGGTCATTGGATCACTAAGGTAAATGTGGCCATCAACCCATAAGTTGATTGCCTTGCACCCGATGCTCTGTAGCTAATCTGCAACATTGGGATTTGATGTGTCAAGTTGCATGGTAGAGCACTCCTACTCCAAATTAGTGTTTAATTGATATCATTTTGGCCTTATTAATGTATTCCAATGGAGGGAGATTGAATGACATGTTTGTTAGCTAATCAAGAAAATTAGAGAGAGAAAGTGTAATGGTGATCGCTGCAAGCAAGAAAAGCCAACTATGGAGGGAAAAAGTGGAGAGGACTCAAAGATAGTAGAAAAGGATTATGTTGTGGAGGGAGGAAAGAGAGGGATCTCAATCTCCTTTGAATTCAAATTGTTGATCATGAGAGCTTTAGAGAGATAAATTGTGTTACACACAAAGGTAATGGAGTTTTCCATTGCTCTCATCTGGAGCTAGAGAGGGAGAAGCATGAGAGAGAGAGAGAGAGAGAGAGAGAGAGAGAGAGGGAGAGATTAAAGGAAGAGAGTGGGAGAGAGTAGATCTGAAACCTTGGAGGATATGCACTTTTTGTCAGATGTAGGAAGCATCATAGAATGTCCTCTTAATGATTGGAAGGTGGAAGTGACAAGAGAGAAAAGGGGGGGAAAGAGAAAGAGTTGGCTTACATTTTAGAGAGAGAATGGAGTGAAATAATATGCAAAATTTTCTTTTTTGGCAAGGGGACCTGAAAAGTGCTTCTTTTAATGAGAACTAAGTGATAGAGAGAGTTTTATATGTTAGAGAGAGAGGAGAGAGATGGGAAAACTAAATTTTAAAATTTAGTTACCCACCTCTCTTTTGGGTTAAAACAATCTATTTTAAATACAAAATATACAAGGTTAAAACAATCTTTTTTAAATACAAAATATACAAATGGTATTTTTAAAAATCTCAGTGTAGGCCCTTTGCCAGGCTTGGTCCAACTTGGCTTAAGCTTTAAGCATTTCTCTTAAACTGTCAAATAAAGAGGCCCTCCTATACCCTATTCACTTCCTAATGATTTCTTGTGGGTTGTGGCACATGCACTGGTTTAGTGTAGTTGACTACTACTCTACCATCGTTCAGAAGAGGTGTTTTTTTCCCTAGTATACGTTGCAATTTAGGTTGAGAGTCACACCATTGGGTGAGATGATCCCCTCCTCAAGTCTCACATCTCCTTAATTGAGGTTGTTGTATCTAATCACTTCCTCAACCACTTGATCAATGCTCAATTGCATGGGAGTTTGAACATCTATCTTCGTTGTGGATTTTCTCTTCGGAGATGAGGCACTACTAGTCGCGTTTCCTACATCATATGTGTCACCTCTCTGTAGGACTTGCAATTGTCAACTAGATTTAGAGCTTCTCTAGTGACTTGCTCAAATGTCGTGCATCCTTTCAAATGTAGGTCCTTTTTGAGAGTCTCATTCCTCAAGCCCTCAATGAAGAGAACTAATAATCTCTCATCTTGTGGTAACTCTCATGCAAGACATCTCTCTATGTATTGTTTGAAGAAAAGCAAAGCTTTCTTCACTCTCTTGTTCTTTTTCTGTTTGAAAGCATAGATTTGTAACACGGTGTTGTGCTTGATTCCCTTTTTGAGAACTCCTGTACAAATTCATATAAGAGTTGTGATAAGTTTAGAAAATCATCTATGTTCAATGGTTGGAACCACATCAAAGCCGTTCCTTCCAATGTCAACCCAAATCCGGGCCTCATACTGAGAATGAAAATATGCAATCTATTAAGCCCTCAAAACTTGTTTGAAGAGTGAGACATGACTATATGGATCTCCTGACCCATCGTACTTTGTTTTGACACATTGGGCCACTTGATATGGTCTTAGTTGTTGTGGTCCAGTCATCAATCTAACTAGTTCATGGAGCGTGGTCTCTTGGAAAGACATCTCTTGTTCTCTCCTCTTGTCTTGGAGAAAATACCGGTGGAATCCTCTTTGATATGTGCTGTAGAATTTGTTTTGGCTAAGAGTAAGTAGAGATTGGAGTACCATTGTATGTCTATCACTCTAACTCAATTGGATCAGCAATTTATACTCACATCCAAACTTATCTACCATGAAAACTTGCATTCTATGGACATCTGTATATGTGAATGCATAGAGGTTCTTATGAGCTGGCATAGGCCTCTACCCACTTGTAGAAGATATACGGATCCTTGTTTGTGAATCTATATAAGTCCTCATGAGCATAATTTGTTACAAATCTCATGGCTTTGTTGGTTTTGATGAATTTCACATTCGGTTTGTTGATCAGAGGATGCCTCTCCTTTAGTATTCTCCCAATCCCACTGTTGTTGGAATTGTAGTGTTTCTTGCATTCTTTGTGTCTCTAAGAGCAATACAAAACCTTGGTGGTGGATGATTTGTCATGTTCAAGGCTCACTCAAAACTCTCAAGATAGTCCTTGACAAGACCACTTTGGCTTAATGCAACTTATCCCTTTTCGCCCCTGATCAGGTCTCTCAAAAATTAGGTCTTTGTGGTTCTTTGGTCTTTGAAATTGGTCTTGGATTACCCTAAAAGTTTGGAATTAGGAAACTAAAAAAAAATCAGCACTAACAGTGTGTTCTATTGTCAAAAAGCTTTCTTCCTGGCTATACATGACTCAATTTGGAGTTGTCTATCAAAAGTTAGAGCAATTTTGGTGAACTACACTTGAAACAACACTCAAAACACTTTCAAGACCAGGACACAGGAACTTTGGCCTGTATCTTGGTTTCTAGAGGGTATTTATAGCTCACACTTGATGTACTCAAATATGTCTACAAGATCACCAAGTCAAATACCCCCATTGTGAAGAGGTGCATGGATCGTGATCCATGACCCCCTGTGAAATTTTCACTCCAAATTTTGATTATATGTAGACAAGATCATATGCAGAATCTGTACCAATTTTTACCAAATTTTGAGGTTGGGGAACATGGATCGCAATCCATGTTCAACCACATGTGGTACAATTTTTACCAAATTCTGAGGTTGGGGGACATGGATCACAATCCGTGTTTACGACATCTGGACTTGATCTCTTAGGAGATTGTTACTCACTATCTCTACAAGCTAAATTTCAAATCTTTTTGGATTTGGACTTGTTTTGAAAGGTTAGATTCCTGGCACCAGGTCTACATTGTGGTTTTCAGTCTGTCACTTGTTTTGCTCCCTTTTGACCCAAAGTTACTGATTTTTTTCCAAAATTGGACTTGAGGATATGTTTTCTTTTGTATGCACTATTGGTCTAGAAAATTTTAGGTCAAGCTCTCATTATGGGGTCATGGATCGAGATCCATGTTTGGAGCCCATATTGCCTTTTCTTGGTACCATCAAAATCAGCATGACTAGTAGTTCCTATGACATCACAATTTTCTTGAATATGGACCTCGAGATTGAAAGGTAGGTTAATTTTGGCACTTTGTCACAGTATTTGATAGCTATGGGCTTTTGAATTGGTTTTTGAGATCCAAATTCAATTTTGAAAAAACCACTAGGCTCCTTGGTATGTGCTCTAGCTATGGTACAAGTTTGGTCTTAGCACGTGACAGGGAGACATGGATCACGATCCATGTACCCTTGTGTCAGATTTCAGTGAAACTTGGCAACACAGCTTCCCCTTGGTCTGTTAATGCTAGTTGTATGATTTGGACTTGATTAAGTGAAGCAAAAGTCAATCCACAAATATTTTTAGGGTTTTCACCTTGAACTGTTTTTGTCCTTTTTGACCCACTTTTTGAGCTTTTCTGACAATGCTTCTTTGGGAAGTTTTTTCACAATGGTCTCTCCTACATGTTGGTAAAATTTTTGTCCCAAAAACTCCTCAAGGGGTCATGGATCGCAATACATGTTCCACCACTTTTTGATATGGATTTTGGTGTGTTGATAGCTTATGATATTTGTAGCCTGCTCATCCAAATTTATTTGAATTTGGACTAGTTTGACCAACCAAAATTGAAATCTTCAGTCTGTTGTGACAGTTTTGACAATGTTCTGTTTTTTTCTCTTTTGACCACTTTCTACAACTTTTTTGGGAAAAGTGTTGTCTATGTCTCGTCTACCTACTGCTCACATCTCAGCCAAACATTTTGATGGGGGACATGGATCACGATCTATGTTCCATCATATTTGACCATCAAATTTGTCATGCTGGTTACTAGTAGTATCAATAGTCTAGTCCACCACTTCTTTTTAAATTTGGACAACTTTTTCTCATTCAAAAGCAAGTTTTTGTGTCTACCCTGTGGTTTTTGACTAGTTTCTGTGTTTAGATAATTTGACCCACTTTCTGTGTTTAGATAATTTGACCCACTTTTTTCAGTTTTTTGCTATGATGCCTTTTGGGAAGGTTGTTCCAAATGGTATCAGCTACCTACTACTCAGCTCAAGATGGTCAAGGGGGACATGGATTGCGATCCCTGTTCCATCACTTTTGAACATGAAATTTGGTGAGCAGTATGCATGCACTTTGTGGATGTCAGATTTTCACTTCCTTTTTTATTTGGATCCCAAAAAGTCAAAAAATCCCAAATTTTGTGTTTAAAATGACTGTTTTACTGTTTTTCCCTATTAGAGCTAATTTAGATGTGATTTTTGAGTTTTTCTCAGAGCAATGTTCCACTGATGCACAACGTCACTCATCCCTTTTCTACAAAAATGGTCTCTAGGGATCAAGGATCGCGATCTATGTTTCTCCACAGAATCTACTCAAACTTTCTAAATTGCTTCTAGAGAGTCTTCTAATACCCTTGATCCAAAACTTTTAGAATTTGGATCAATTTTTAGGTCTCTACCATCAATTTTTTAGGATTTTAGAGTTATGGTCGTTTCAGCCAAAATATGTTTTTCACCTTTTTTTCCCTCAATCTTCCAGCCCAAATTCGATGGTGCTAGTTTTTACTTACCCTACTCCTAAGTACTGAAATGAAACATGAAACAGAAACAAACAAAACGGTTCTTGATACACATAGTTGGTTGGTAATTGCAAATATGCATAATTTGGTTGAATAGCAAAACAATAGAGGAAGATTAGAAAGATTTTTGACGAAATGGTACTTCAAAATATCCATGTCCATAGAAGAATATTGAACCCTGCTAGGTTCCTAATGGAAGGAGTCGATCAATGAAGTACAAGACGATAACCCTATATAGACCTTTGGGTCCATACTGAATCAACTTGAAGGCTTACAAAATATTTTCAAAAATTTGGATTATCAATGAGCATGTCATGTGGGAATCTTTCATAGCCGAAGGATCAACATGTAGTAATACTTCTCCCTTAGGGAGGATTCATACCTAGGGTCTTTCCTATATGCATTAGGCAATTTAGAGTCTCTCTCTCTCTCTCTCTCTCTCTCTCTCTCTCTCTCTCTCTCTCTCTCTCTCTCTCTCTCTCTCTCTCTCTCTCCCCCCTCCCTTGATGATCAATTTGTTCTAATTTTGTTCATTGACCATCAGATATCCCAATACTTTGGGATTTGCATTCTATTTACCATCAAATATGTGAAGTGGCCTTTTCTATGATCATGTCTTCTTTCAGCAATTTTGTAAAGAAGGGGGACCTAGAGCCTCCCCATCATCCACGCTTCCTCTCTTCTTGGAGAAAATCTCTATGGAACCCTCTAATATATGCTTTGGCATCATCTCGGGTCAAAAGTATGTAGAGATTGGATTACCCTTGTATGTATATCTTTCTAAGATCAATTGGATCAACAAGTTTGTCCTCTCATCCATACTTAACTACCATCAAAACTTTCACTCCATGGGCATCTATATACGTGAATGCATAGAGGTTATTATGGATGGTCAACACTCTAGCATTGGGTTCTACACACTTGTAGAAGGTACGTTGATCCCCATTTGTGAATCTATACAAGCGCTCATGAGCATAATCCATTAGAACTCTCATGGCTTCATTAGTTTTGATGAATCTCACATTCAATTTTTTTATCAGAGGATGCCTCTCCTCTAGGTCTTCATTCATTCTCACTCTCAAAGGTATTGCAACATTTCTTGCGGTTTGCATGTCTCTGAGTGGAGTAGAAAACCCTGGTGGTGGTTGATTTCTCATGGTTAAGGCTCACTCAAAATTGTCAAGACAGTATTGGACAAGACACTTTGGCTTAGTGCAACTTATCCCTTTTTCCCTTGGTGAGGTCTTAGGTCTTTGTGGATCTTTGGTCTCTCAATATTGGTATGGGGGTACCCTGAAAGTTCAAAACTAGGAAACCTAATTTTTTTATTATTACTTATATACCTGACATACTTTGGAGTTTCCTATCTAAAGTTAGAGCAATTTTAGTGAACTACACTTGAAACTGCACTCAAAACAATCTCAAGACCAGGACACCGGAACTTTGGCTTGTATCTTGGTCTCCAAAAGGTATTTTTTGCTCCAACTAGAGATTTGAGATATACTCAATTATGTCTACAAGCGCATCAAGTCAAATATCCCCACTATGAAGAGGTACATGGATCGCGATCCATGACCCCCTGTCAAATTTTGACTCCAAATTTTGAAATTATGTAGACAAGGTTATGCAAAGGCTATGCACTAATTTTTATCAAATTTTGAGGTTGGGAAATGGATCACGATCCATTTTACACCACATCAAATTTTGAGGCTGGAACATGGATCACGTTCCACAACATCTAGAGTTGATCTCTTGGTACCTTGGTACTCACTATATCCGCAAGCTAAATCTCAAAACTTTTTGAATTTGGACTTGTTTTGATAGTTCAAATGTCCAATACTAGGTCTGCATTGCAGTTTTCAGTTTGCCACCTGTTTTGCGACCTTTTGATCCAAATTTGCTATTTTTTCCAAAACTGGACTTGGGGAGGGGGAGATATCTCCTTGTGTATGCACTACTGACTCTAGAAAATTTGACATCAAGCTGTCACTATGGGGACAAGGATCATGATCCATGTTTGGAGGCCAAATCAACTTTTCTTGTTACCATCAGAATCAATATGATTAGTAGGTGCTATGGTATCAAAAAAATTTGAAAATGGACCAACCAAATCTGATTTGATTTTTGAGTTTTTCTTTCAAGAAAACTTTCTCAGAGCAATGTCCCAGTGAAGCACATTGTCATTGATCACTTTTTTGCAAAAATGGTCTCTGAGGGACATGGACCGTGATCCACGTTTATCCACAAAATCTGTTCAAACTTTTTGGATTGCTTCTAGAGAGTCTTATAATACCCTTGATCAACAAGGTTTTGAATTTGGATCACTTTTTGAGACTCTACCATCAGTTTTTATACCTTTAGAATTATGGTCGTTTTGCCTAAAATATTGTTTTCACCTTTTTTCCCCCTGATCTTTCAGCCCAAATTTGATGATGGTAGTTTCTACTTACCCTACTCCTAAGTACTGAAATGAAACTAGAAAGAAAAACAAACAAAACAGTACAAAATAAAGTCAAAACAAAAAACGGTACAACACTCTAAAGTCATAGACAAAATTGAAGATTGAAATGTTTTTGGCTATTTCACTCATAACTCTCTGTACCTCTCCAGAATAGCTCTAGCAAGTCCTCGACTTCTAGACTCTACCAAGCACTAAACCCCATGTCTAGCTGCTTCACGGATAAAGTGTAAATGGAATGGAAAGACAAATCTTTGGAAAAGAATGGTCTACATATGCATTAGGTCACTCACCATCTAAGGATCATTCCCGAGTAGTGGCGCCAATGTTAGCGGGTCGTCTCGCGATGAATGTCTGTAGCATAGCTATCTAGCACTAACATAATGTCAATACTCAGGGGAACTAAGATTCTTTGAGGTTGTCAATCTCAAGAAGTGAACCTAACAAGAAAAGACACCAACTCAACAAGCAAACCACCACTCAATGATCAAAAAATAATGTCTATATCCTTCTCTCACTTCTCTAGGTCATCATGCCATTTTGACACTTGAACGGACTCAAAATGCAATGAAACTTTAGGAGGAGTTCTAAGACACCTAGGGGCACTATCCTACCAAGTCTGGATGCAATCTGACAAGGTACCAAAATCACAATCCATCATGATCAAGGTCCTTAAAATTGCAATAGAACATACTAGAATGGTTGCCCTATGGTTTAGAAACACTCCCCTACGATTGAAACCTCAAAAAATAAGTGATTTAAGCACTCAAATTTGAAGATTAGGCTCACTAACATGTAGAACACAAACCTCAACAAAACTAACAATGTTTACTCTTGAATGAAAGAGCAAAGAGAAAGGAACACAATGCACGTTTTGGAAGTGGAATCGGATTACCCAATCATTAATTGCGATGATTATAAGTAAGCTTCCTTTCACATTAAAGTTATTGACCTCTATACCTAGGTCTTTCTAAATGGCCAGTGGTTGTGGCTCACATGGACCTTTACAAATATCATGACAGAATTACAAATAAGGAAAACGGACTTCAAACTGCTACTTTAGAATAAGGATTTACACAGAGTATCACTATGCTAGCTCAAAAAAATAATAGAGCACAAGTATAATGTTCAGTTATGTGTTTGGTTGAGTGGGTGTCCGTTTGCTCAATTCACTAACAATGCATCAAGAATCTATGGGCTATTTTAGCAAGGTGACAAACGAGTGCATCTCTACAAATGAAATCGCCTATGCTTGCATCTTGATGGCATGTGTCATGCGACCAAATACAGATATGGGCATAAGAATCAGACTCTATGTTGGGATGGGGCCCGTGGAATGGGGAAGCATATCCATGATGAGACTTCTAGGCAAGGTTAGCTTGATGCTCTTTGATGTCAAGGGTAGGTATCCGAGAGAATCTTCCTTCCTATAGGGTTGTCCCCTATGATGCTTTGTGTACTTCAATTGGGCAAGGCTAACAAGATCTTGACTATTTTGAATAGATGCACAATGAGAACATCCTTGTATTTGAGATGATGATCTATGCTTGTATCCTTAGAGCCAATGTACCACTACACCTAGCAAACATATTGATGGGAGCCTTACCTAACATAACATACAAACAAATGATGACACCATTAAAAGGCATTCCTAGAGGACCCCACACTCGCTGAAGACCAATTGGAATAACTCTATTGAAATACCCATTTCATATTGAATACCTCTTTAATCCATATATTCCCTTAAGCACAAAGCTAAATTTTATGCTTTAGGAGTTGACTATGGGCGTCCATGATGGTATATATGATGTTCATATTATGGTAGCTGAGATACTATTTTTAGTTGTGTGCAATCTTGATTATTGTGTTCTCATTTTTTTCAATATGATTAGCTAATTGTAGCCCTAATTGTAGCCATACACTACTCCCACTTAGTCCTCGCTTGGAATTTATGCCTTACAGAGGGGGTACATCTTGTTGATGCTTGCATATGGATGATCAAGAGAACATCATGGAGTTTGTGCGTAGGAGGATTGGTGTGGCACGGGACTAATCACAAAAACAACTTTGAGGGACAAGTGGCTCAATGTATTCTCCACCCTTATAAAGTTTCACTATAATTTGATGTTGAATCAAAGATCGTGTGTCACACTGCACTAATCTTTTTGGCCGTCCCCCCACCTAAGGTGTATAGAAAAATTATGTCCCTAGTGTGGCATAGCACTATCGTATCAAAAAGTGATTGAAATTTTCTTTTTCAAAGGTGAGGAATCGATGTATCCCACTACCTTGCAAAGATTTCTTGTGATCTAACAATGACTCTATGGCTTTGTGTTAGACCATGGCCATATTTTTTTCCATAGGCCTATACCAAAATTCTATGGAAAAATTATGGCTATGGTGCAGTACAAGAGCATCATGCTGGACTCCAATCACCATAAAACTCATCTACACAAGGTCATCTATAACATCATCTCTATTGTCATTTGTATAAATGACTTGGACATGGCATTATGGTGGCCATGTGATTTGATTATGTGATTGGATATTCGATATGTGGTATGATATGCATATCATATTGTTACTTGGAATCTAGTTTAGTTTTGAGTTTTCTTGAGTTGATTCTAGGTTACATTGAGACTATGGCAGGTATCTTGTTTGGTATTCTTTAGAATATGATGATCAATGAAAACTAATTAGAAAGGGCACTTTCTTTTAAGTTACATCTTAGGATAACAAGAGATATGCATGAGCATATATTCCCACAAGCAAACACATGCATGCATGTTACATTTGATTGTTTTGTGATTGAAGGATTGCACAATCTAATGTAGACTTTTCTCATGCCACACTAATATTGAAAATATCGTTAGTGTAATATGAGTGTTAAAAAGCTCAAAAATAATGTTTTAATTGTAAAAGCTCAAAAACAAAAGCTCATAACGATAAAATCCCCACAAACATCTACAACCACTTCCCATGGAAGATAACGCAAAGGCTCTATCATTCCCCATTGCAACTATGGATATTGTTTTTCAAAGTAGTATCAACTTACTGTTGGGATGCGAGGATTTGTTGCATCTCTTGTGTGAACAACCCCTTCCACCTCATGTGTCAAGCCATGTGAACAACCTCTTACATCCTTTGTGTAAAGCACCAAAACTTGTATTTGTGCATAGGAAGCCAACTCTTGTGCTCATGTGTCAAAATACTGTCTATTTGTATAAGCCTATATAGAGGCACATTTTGATGAAT
Organism: Adiantum capillus-veneris; assembly: GCF_014529385.1. NCBI lineage: Eukaryota > Viridiplantae > Streptophyta > Polypodiopsida > Polypodiales > Pteridaceae > Adiantum > Adiantum capillus-veneris. The sequence goes on from NC_140934.1 coordinate 90,269,872, forward strand.
ACATTGTCACAGCTTTATCATTTGCAATTATACTCTATATTGTATTGTGCAATAGTTTCTCTCTCAAGCTCTACACTAACCTCTCCAAGCATGCTTATGCCATGAATGGCACACTAACCTATCCACCTTAACCCTACAACTGGTATCAAAGCTATTCCTAGACTAGCATTTCCTAATCTACATTATAAATATCGTTTATTTTTAGCCCATTCCATTGCACTCTTAATTGCATCCATAATCACCTCTTTTGAGCACGAGTAGCACTTCCATTTGATTTTCTATCATTAGAGTCATAGGTGTGTATGTGTGTGTGTGTGTGTGTGGCCTTCAAGACAAATACTTCATTGAATGCTTCCTTGAAGAAAGAGTGGACACTAGGGCTCGATAATTTTTTGTGGACCCGGCTTTGGAACCTTTTCACACGCATATGAACAGGCTAACTCTAAATTTGAGAGGGATAATCACACTAAAAATCTCATATTGTAACTAAAAATTCCATAATTTGAACCCGCTTGATAACCTTCTTGCCCAAACTTGAGCCGGTCATTTTTCATTTTGAACAAGCTTTGGATAAATCGAACCTATCTTTTCTCGAGCCCTGGTGGACACGTTTCATTAGTGAGGTCCACCCCTAACGGGCAGATTTTTAAAGAAAGCATTATTTTGGCCATTCGGGTTGCTTTGCAGTGGGTCCAGCTTGCACATGTGACAAAGCCTATCATGACTAGTCAATTCCAAGAGAACACCATACCCTTTGTGTTCGCCACTAAAAACCAAGATTGAAGTTTTTATTTTCCTCTATGCAACCTGCTTCACAATGGAGCATTGACACCGGCCATCACCCCCTTCAAGGCTCGCGCTGCTCTCTACATGCCATCAATCACTTGTGACCCAAGCACCTCTCTTAGCTCGTTGCCTTATCGCGCTCGGCTACCATCCCTCAACCAACACACTGCTTTGCTTGCCTATAGCCTCATCTCACCTCAGCCCGAAGCTCAGAATCCCCGGCTGTTCGGATTTCGTCAACCTACCGAAGGCAATTGGCACGTGCACCTTCGCACAACCCCACCTCCCTCGTCTCCCACCTATGGTTCTACAACTGCTCAAGGCGCAGTGCTCCTGCATCTAAGCTAGCTCGCACTAGGAGCTTCAATCACCCGTGTTGCCTTACATCCTCACAACATAGGAATGTTGCCTTGCAGCAGCATCCAAATCTTCCCTCGCAGTAGCATCTCGCCATCCTCCTCATCATCACTTACCTTGCAATACCCATACTATGTAGAAGCTTATCATCACCTTTGTCATCGACAGCCCAGCCCCACATGGCAACTCACTACGTCACCACATGCCCCCCACTCACTCGGCCTCTTGACCCATACTCAATGTCTACAAAGCAACAGGGCACCCTTATCTAGCTTCTTTCGGCTTCGTCCTCCTATGGTGCTTACGCATTTAGTCTGCACCCAACTAATTTCAAAAGCTGCAAGGCCTGGCCGCCATTTTCAACCCGCTTGTGATGGCTCCCGCAGGCCCTCATTCCCACGAGCTTTGTGCTCCAAAGATTCCACATAAATGGTTGTTCACACCAAAGGTTCTATAGGCCTTACCATCATATAACGTGCCATTCGCATCAAGCTTGTTTCCATAAGTAGCCTCATTCTCAAAAAATTCAAGGTGAGGTGCTTCACAATCTCTATGACAGAAATGTATGCAACACATGTGTATGAAGACACTAAACACACAAAGTGTACCATATTTGGAATGTATGCCAAATTTGTGAACAAAAACACGATATGCCACGGGACTAGACACTGCCGACAAAAGCACTATGGTACCTCACACCATGCACTCATAATTCTGTTTTCGCATTTTGTACAAAACATTTGTATTTGCTTTTGCATTCAATCAAAGCACGAACATGGGTTCCAGACACTGCCTGCACAATACATATATGGTAAGACTGCCCCATGAGCACAAACACAAGCATCACATTTGACATGTATGTGTACTTTACATCATCAGCCACGAAGTTTTCATCTTCTACAAACTAGACCAACAACATGAATGAAAATCAAGATCTATATCAACATGAAAATAATGAAGAAGGAACGACACAGATCAAGTCAACACACCAAGACGAAGGGACATATATTGGGGGCCATTCTCCATCATATTCCAAATAATTTTAGGAAAACCTTCTGCATAGCATAAATAATGAGGTCTTTTCCCCACGTGGTTTTTCCCTCCATTGTACATATTGTGCATTGTGTCTTCCTTTGCATTCTGCATTGGATCAAAACATCGATGACACCAACAAAAACATCAGAATGTGGCAAGAATATCAACAACAAAGTACAACACCTTTTGCAAATTTGTGTCGAGGGAGAAAATCCTCAACAACAACAAAAAAAATGTGGTTAAGCATTATCTCTTGTGTACCTTACCCTCTATTTGTGCCAGGAGAGGCTTGTGTGTGCCTACACCCTGATGTTTTGTGTCCCTACACCCTTTGTGTCTAGAGGAGGCAACTTTGTGTTCAATGAGAGGCTTGTGAATTGTGTGCCTCACCCTAGTGTGTTTTGAGGGAGGCTTGTGTGAGTGATATGCAACCAAAACCCACATAGGGGAGAATTTTTGGGATTCAAGTTTTTGTTGCATCTCTTGTGTGAACAATATCTTCCACCTCATGTGTCAAGCCATGTGAAAAGCCTCTTACAACCTTTGTGTAAAGCACCAAAACTTGTATTTGTGCATAGGAAGCCAACTCTTGTGCTCATGTGTCAAAAGACTGTCTGTTTTTATAAGCCTATATAGAGGCACATTCTGATGAATACATTGTCACAGCTTTATCATTTGCAATTATACTCTATATTGTATTGTGCAATAGTTTCTCTCTCAAGATCTACATTAACCTCTCCAAGCATGCTTATGCCATGAATGGCACACTAATCTATCCACCTTAACCCTACACATACGACAAACAAATCAAGAAGAGTCAAAGTATGCCAACCTACATGACAAAATGGTGGTATCTAGAGACCAACACAATGAAAGAGGCCTAAATCTCAAGAACCTATGGAGTTGGGTTACTGGCCTTGAACATGTATGTCCAAGTTAGTCAAAGTATGCCAACCTACATAAAAAAATGGTGGCATCTAGAGACCACCACAATGAAAGAGGCCTAAATCTCAAGAGCCTATGGAGTTGGGTTACTGGCCTGGAACATGTATGTCCAAGTTACCATTAAACATACATGGCATAAGAGTGAGATTTGAGAAACTAAGACACTAAATAAGCAAGGTGCTAGTCCCAAAGCTTCAAGTAATATTCTCTATGGTCTAAGAGTCTTAGCTATTCTAGTTACTGCTCAAGATTTTTGTTGATCATATGTATGGTGTGTTGATCATGATGGTATAGGTGAATATAAGAGTCAAATTCTATGTATTTTAAGTCTGGTGAAGTGAAGGAGGCAGTCCAAAAGATACTCATGCACTGAGCACAATGAGGTATGAGTGGAGAAGCTTCTACATCAAAAAAATTTATTGGAAACATGGAAGCTATTCCGACGTCCTTTGATGTCACATGTGCTATATCTGTTCCTTGAAGCACCATCAACTTCATCTTTAGCAATACATGATTTTGTTTGACAAATTTCTTATATGCATATAGAGTGTCCCATAATTGGAACTTGCATTAGGCACTCTTCCTTTGTTTCTCCCAATAACTCATCTTGCATTGCAATGGAACCCGAAGGCAACCTTCATCATAAAGTCAACTACCAAAAAAGATGCGTCCCAAAAAGGCAGGCAGCACCAATAGCCATTGCACTTCCAAAAGCACCAAAAACAAAAGGTGAATGTGCAACAAAATGAAAAATTGCCTCAAAAATAGCAGCCCAACTTTCATATTAGCTAGCACACAATACATATGAATGAATCAAGGAAGGGGGGCATCATAAGCTACAAAGAAAATTCAAAGCTAAAGACCAACCATTAATCTAAAGACTTAAAGACCACCCTAATGACCAGATTGCACCTAGTTTTGTCAAGGGACGACACAAGCTGGGAAGGATGAATGTCTAGTGGGTTCACTTTACGGCCACCCACCTAGCCGGACACCACATCTTTAATGAATTTGTATTGTATTATGTTTTGCAGCTAGAATACAAACACTGTGTGTAATCTTGATCCCAAAGTAGCAGGTCGAATCATTGATTTTTAATTCTATCATGATATGTGTAAAAGCCCATGTGAGCCAGTCTGGCCATTTAGAGAACCCTAGGTATAAAAGAAAATAACCTTAATGTAAAAAGGAGGCTTATCTTTTGGAGAGAGAAGAAGCTCTGATGTACGTACGCTCAAGCGATCAAGTAGCTCCAACTTGTAATCAACATGTCTTGTGATTGGGTAATCCAATTTTAATTCTGAAACTTGCATTGTGTTCCTCTTTCTTTGCTCTTTCAATCAAGTGTAAACATTTCAAGTTGTTTTTGTGGTTTTGAGTGTTTAAATCACTGTTTTTTGATGTTTTGACCATAGCATAGCGTTATTGGACCTTAGGGCGACATGTTTGGGTTGTTTTATTTATAATTTTTGTGACTTGGGTCATTGCAATCCATGTACCTTGTTAGAATGTGACCTGAATTTGTATACTTGTCTCTCTAGGCCTAGTGAATCTTCCCTTAAAGCTTCATGACAATCTAAGTCCGTTTAGTCGACAAAATGCATGATGACCTAGAGTGGTGAAAAAGGACATAGGTATATTTTTTTATCGTTGAGTGGTGGTCTTGTTGAGTTGTGATGCTTGCTTGTTATGTTCACTTCTTGAGGATTGACAACCTCAAAGACTCTTCGTGCCCCATCCGGGTTACTTCCTTGAGTAATGACATATTATGTGAGTGCAAGATAGCTAGCCCCATCCGAGTCACTTCCTTGAGTATTGACATATTATGCTAGTTCTTGATATCTATGCTACATACTTTTGATCGGTGACCTGCTAACACATCGTGACCAAGTACACAACCCATCTGTAATGTATTTCCAATGGATGTGTAGGATGTAGCCCATCACAATGTCGTACATTTGAATACATTTGGCATGTCACACAAGACTCCACAAACTCACATGCATCCTTATATATCCTTTTCCACATATACCTTATTTTTACTTTGACAAATGTTGCCCATACACCTCAATGTCATGCCCATAAAATTTTATGGAACTCTTTGATAATCTCTTGCTGAGTAGCCTAATCGCACACTACCCACAACGGTGTTCCATCTATTTGTTTAGTATGCTTCCACAAGTAGCCATCCTTCGAAAAATATCCATATGATTTTATTCTTATCCTCTTATATTTTATTGTATCCTACGATTAATTACCCTATATGGGTGGAGGTCATAGCCTTACACTTATTTTTGTGGCCCTCCATTAAAGAATTGGTGTCATCCTTGGGGAACACCTATATGTCCTAGCCATCCCAGGTCCAAAGAGGAATAAGGCTTGGATCCTCTAGCAACTTGATAAAAATTTACCTAAAACTAGAAAGCAAGGTTCCAAAGGCAACTAATTGTCTAGAATTGAAATGGGGAAACCTCTCTGATTCCTATTTTGATTGTGGTCATCTACATTTTTTTATAAATTCTTTTCCCAGATTGAGCTCTTCATATGCTACTTTCATTCTAAAAACCCTTGGATATTAGTTCACAATGCCTCATGAACAAAGTTTTGGGAAGCCTCCTCCTATAAAATAAATCATTTCCTCCCACAAGAAGTGGTAATCAACAACCAACCACTCTTGCGTATGCGGAGGGGGAAATTGCTTTTGTTGGTGGTCCAACCTCAAAGTCCGCTCAAACTTACATGCAACTTTTTCAAGAGAGTAACCTCCCATCACGAGTCACATGGCCAATAGAGGGATATCCCTAGATCTCTTATTAGAAACTCACTACAAAAACCACCAAACCCCTAATGATAGAAATGACAGAGGGAAGTGTACTATTGAGTCAAAGGGAGATTCAACCCACTCAAGTTGAACATATTTTGAAAACATGAGTCCTCCATCTACGGAATGTACCATAATCTTCCTTTTCCTAAGATTGTGGTAGCTCTAGATGAAGTGGTTGAGATATCTAAGAGATAGCACCCTTCTTGGGATCCCCCTACTTTGAACATAGAATCATAAATGAAAGATGTTGAGGACACTAGAGACCACGCTTGACAAAGGTTATTTTATTGGAACTCCTTGGTTTCCTAACTTGTCATTAGATAAATTTGACATGTGTCTTTGGTATTTTTTGATAGTTTTGTTGTGAAACTAAATCTAGAAGACTCATACTATTTTTATGCATCAAATCTTTTCTAGAGGCTAGGATTTTAGTGTAAATAAATCCTTGCTATCTTAGCCTTGTTTTTATTTCAAGAAATCATTGTATTGATTATTGAAAATGTGAGGAGAATTTGGATTTATTTATGTGAGGAATGTATAAGGAGTTCTTATTGCATTACTGACACCTCTTGAAAGGTATCAATGTCAATCTGATCAATGAACTCTATCGGCATCAATAGGTGGATTGTTTCTTTAAGTGATGTATTATAAAAATCATTCCAAAGAATAAATTTCCCTCTAGAGTTCAACTTGGTAGATGAAATTGTTTTGTCACTATGTGCTTGGTAAATCACAAAGGTTGATTTGACTAGTGTATGGAGGCTACAAGAGGGTATTAGGCTCTTCAAAATCCTAGTCAAAGTGTGCTACAATCAAAATTTGATCTCAAGTGACACCCAAATCTTTGAAAACTAGTCTATAGTCGCTAGCCTGACTGATACATTTCACTTAGCATATGATGTCCCCAGTCCCACCAAACTCTTCATGATGATACACAATACTATCTAGGAACACTCTAGGGTCTCAAATCCATCACAAACAAGGGACATATGCAAAAAATATACTAAGTAATGATCCATAGAGGGTGTTTGTCCACCACTGTCTATGGATCCATGTAGTGTAGAGGATATTTTGGGGACTATCTAAACATATGATTTGAGTTCTTTATTCATGTTTCACATGATATTTGGAATCATACTAGGTGTTTACCATGTGTTTCTACAAAAAATGTCTCCTTTTTTGTTGTGCTACAAAAGTTGACAACTCATCAAACAGGGCCCGGAGCAGAAAGCTTTAGTAGTCTGAAAGATTGGGTGCATTTGTTCGTGATTGATTGCAGATGAAATCTGGCATTTTTGCGGCCTTGGTTCGGGGTCTTAGAGAATCTCAAAGTGCGGTAAGGACCGGGCATTGTCGAGTCGACATAATGAAGTTGCAGCCAGACTTTGTGGCTTGGTGATTTGACATGCGATTATTACAGAGGAGCATGAGGAAGAAGAGCTAAAAAAATAGGTATGATATATTATTTTGTAGAGCTTTTTGAGGGCTTGGAGGCCATGTTCATCAGAGGGCACCACGTGACGGGTGGTATAACCGCATATGCAGTGGTTTTTTAATGTGCATGGTGGATTCCTTTTAAGAACTAGTACTAATATTGTATGGTCATAATAGATTCCATTGGATAATGCTCCACTTTATCTACAATGTGGTTTTTGTTTTAGTAATGGCAACAATATGTTTTATGGAATTAATTGCCTTTACATGAAGGGTTATCACTTTATTGGATGGTGAATTTCTATTTTATACATTACTTACAATTGCCTGGTTTATGGATTGAAAAACATAACATCAAACAAAGGGAACTCTTGCAAAAAGAAATTGAGTGTGCTTTATGTGCTTGTGGTAAGTTTTTGTTGTGTAGAGAGTAAGTAATTTGTAGTGTATTGGTTTGGAAAACTTTATATTCTAGGTTCTTTCTTTATAGGCCAACTGGATTATTATTTCTATCATTACTAAGAAGATCTATACGTTTGGTTTTATATGTAGAGTAAGTAGTTTGTGGTGTATTGGTTTGGAAAACTTTACATTCAAAGTTCTTGCTTTATAGGCGAAATGGATTATTATTTCTAACATTACTAAGAAGCTTTGTATGTTTGGTTTTATTAGTACAATGGATTCTTACTTCTCTGCATATTAACTTTTCATGTATACATGTATGTTGTGATCACTTTGGAACAATATATATGCATATATCCTGGTTGGAATGTATGCATTATACACATATGCTGCAATCACTTTTTAATAGCCTTAGATTCAAGTATCTCTTTATCCACTCCAAATCTACTCTATGGACTTGTCTCTTTCTGGCCCAAAAACTTTTTGTGGCTAGCCTAACTGCATGAGAATACTCTCTAAGAAACTCAAGCTCAACACCTCCACAGTTTAACACCTAGCACAGCCCAATGGAAAAAAGTTTAAATTTCCATGCCCTATGAATTTAGCACAATTGCCATGCACATATGGTGCTTCGTCTAAGAGAATATTGTATGGACATTGAACTTTGAATTCCTCTCTTGTTAGATGTATAGTTGGAGATTCATACATTGCCAGATGTTCAAGCTTAAAGTTTGACACTTTGTGTTTAGCTTATGTATTTATTGGTATCAATCGTATGTAAAATATGTGTTTTTTGTTTAGTATTTTGCGCCATTAAAAAAGGCTATAGATTAATTGTTAAAAATCTTGCAAAATTTGTCAAAATCTCAAAATTATAAGCTCGCTAAACAAACATACTCAATGTTTATGGGTACTTTGTGATTGATTTTTCAATAGAAATTTTGGATCCCACCTTGTTTTTTATCTCTGTGTGACCGGTGTTTGGATTTGCCTCTTTTACTTGATGAATTGATCGATAGGCTTTGGTATCCATATCTGATGATTATCGATGTAAAAGCCTTTGTTTTGTAGTAGATGATGAGGTATCCATCTGGAGGTGGTAGCACCCTTGGTTATGGTTGGTTTTTATTGGCTCCTTGTTGTGATTAATGGCCTTTGGGTAGAGCCTTGTGCTACATGGCTAATCTGATGTTTGGTAACCATATTTCCTTCAAAAAGTTTGTGTGATTTGAGTAGCTTGATCGGAATCATCCTCTACCCTACATGTCTTTGCTGGGTAGCTTGGTAGAAGTATAACTTTGGTACCCATACTTTTCTTATTGCTTGCTTCTTTGAAGATCTTTGCTTTTTCCCTTTGATCTTTCTCTTAATTGAGGTATTTGTCTCCTCTTGATAGCTTAGCTTTCTCTTTGTAAAAAAACGTTCTTGGGGTGAGTAGGTCCACGCTATTACCTTAGGCATTTTGGCCCAAAGATTAGTGTTTCCTTAAAAGTAGCCTTGAGCAATGATGATTAACTCATTTGATGCTACACACCATATTACCTTCACTTGTTGAGGTTGACTTTGTGATTGGTATCCAAATTGGATCTTTGACTTTGATGTGTTCTTTGGCTTCTTTTTTTGGAATCTATGTTATGATGGAAACTTTGGTTGATAAACTTTTTGCTTCATTTTTCATTGCATTGTCGATGGTTTGGATTTTGATGTAAAGACTACGTAGGAAGTTTTATGGAAATTTGTTGAAGATAAAGTCAACTTGCAAGGTTGATCTGCTTCAATGTTTGCTTTTGTTTTACTGTTTTTTGCTATGGTTGGTTGTTTCTTCTTTTAGTGGACTTGAGGTGCTTTTGGGACTACTACTGTTTGTTGTTGTTGTGGAAATTTTTTTTGTTGTCAAAAGGAGATACTCATCCACCTTTTTGGCAAGACTAGACTATGTTGGACATGATGGGAGTCAACTTTTAGAAGGTGTCCTTGATATCCCTATTACTCAACTTGAGTACATCTTCTGCCATGCCAAATCTAGGAATTGGTGTTATAGAACAAATGTACATTGTTTTATCTAGCTTGGTGATTGGCAACTTTTCCATCATTATCCACATGCCATAAGTCATTAGATTCCTTTTTGTATAAGGATCTATCACAACTGAACATATAATTTTGAGGCATGTTTCTCTACATATGCTAAATTTGATCATTATAGGAGACAATTGATCTTCTATCTTATCCTTGTTCCTCTCTTGATCTTGAGTTTGTTGAACATCTGATGTGAAACTTGGAGACATTGTTTCTTCATCTACTTTCAGTTGTGCATTTTTTAGAGTCAGATTCTTTGAAACAACTGTTGTCAAATCTTTGGGTATGTCAATGATGACATATTCTTGTGGTTTCTTTCTTACTTTGTTTCTTGCTTAATAGAGAGATAATTTTCACACAGAAGAGAGATAATATAGAAGAGAGAGAGAGAGAGAGACAAAGAGAGAGCGCAATATATGTGGTTTACCTAATGTGGGCTACATCCACGGGAAAGCATCCACTCAATGGCTTTGTACTTCAAACTTGAAGTAGGTTACAAAGGGATTAATAATTATACCTTGGAACTTTTACCTTGCTTCACTCTCACAACCTCACATACACCTTGCTTCACCAACTCCACAATCCATTTTTTGTGTAGAAGAGGCCTCCTTTGATACGCCAAAATGGATGCACTCTCTCATGAGAGACAAATGCATGTAGCCACTCTAGTGTAGAGAAATCCAAGTAGAACTCCTCATGCACCCATGTGTATCTGCCCTTGAGTAGACGCCTAGAAATCAGCCATTTGCCCGTTTGTAGCTCTAGACAAGTTTGCTTAGAACTCATCCACTATCCATTGAATTCACCCACGGGCTAAATGCTTTCTACCACTTGCCATCGGCCATTGGCTACCAGCCACCGGCCAATTGACCAACTTCTGACCGGCCATTTTTTGGTCAATTTCGGACCATCGTCCGGCCACAATAATCCGATGTGAATTTTTTGTTTTTTGTTGAGTGATTTTTCTCACACACAATGGCTTCTCTTCATAACAGGGGCCTTACAAATGTCCATTTTTTAGAATAAACAATTACAAGGGGTGAATCAAGCTCCATACTTAACAATCTCCCACTTGAAGACAAATCTCCACACCAAACGTGTGATTGATTTCCATCTTTGCTTCTTATCCTTGAAAGCCAATCAACGATGAGAAAAAGCTCAACTTCTTCTTGTTAACCACCTTTGTTGACATGTCCACAAGATTCTCTCTTGTGTGCACCTTTCTAAGCTTTAGTTGTCCCTCTTCCAAAAGAGAATGTATGAAGTGATATCTCACCTCTATATGCTTTGTCCTTGAGTGAAAGGCTGAATTCTTTGTGAGATTAATAGAACTTCTTTGATTGTTGCTATATAATACACAATTGTCGAAGCCCTCCAAGAATTTGTGAAGCCACAAAATCTCTTTGTTGGCCTCCATAAGAGCTACATATTTTGCTTCCGTAGTAGAAAGTGAGACCACTTTTTGAAACTTTGAAGCCCAACTTACTGTTGTGCCTCCAACCGTGAAGACGTAGCCAGTAGCGCTACTTTGTGTGTCTTTGTCACCTACCATATCTACATTAGCATACCTTTGCAAGAAAATGTCAGTGCCTCCAAAACAAAAATCATTCATTGTTGTCCCTTTTAGATACTTTAAAATTCACTTAATAGCTTTCCAATGCTCTTTAATTGGATTATCCATGAATCTACTCACAACTCCCACTGCATTAGCAATATATGTCCTTGTCCAGACCCTATCATACATTAGAGAACCTACCATTGCAGCATATGGAAATTTATACATGTAGGCTATCTCCTCTTGTGTCTTTGGACATATATCCTTGGTTAGTTTTAAGTGACCATCCAAAGGTGTGGAAACCAGTTTTTCATCTTGCATTGCAAACCTTTCCAGTACCTTCTTGATGTAGTTCTATTGAGATAGCTTTAGTGTCTTCTTCCCATGTCCCTTGACAAATTCATACCAAGTATCCTCTTTGCAGCACCTAAATCTTTCATGAAAAAAGATTTAGATGAATCTTCTTTTAGGTCTTTGATATCCTACATGTTAGCACTTGTAATCATCATGTCATCAACATACACTTGTAATGTTAGCACTTGTGATTACATGTTAGCACTTGTAATCATCATGTCATCAACATACAACATTAAGATGATGAAGTTTCCATCTCCCAAATTCTTTTTATACACACGAAGATCTAAGTTGCATCTTGTAAATCCATGATTCAACATCCACCGATCGAAATTCAAGTACCACTATCTTGATGTTTTCTTTAGACCATGCAAGCTCTTCTTTAACCTGCAAACCATTTTCTCCTTACCCTTTTCTTCATACCCCTTTGATTGAATCATGTAAATTTCCTCCTCCAAGTCACCATGAGGGAATTCCATATTTACATCCATTTGCTCAAGATTTAACTCATGAGCAGCCATAAGTCTTAAGACAAGCCTGATTGAATTCATTTTTACAACGGGAGAAAATATTTTATTGAATTCAATACCTTTCTTTTGAGAAAAAACCTTTACCAAAAGCCTTGTATCTCTTTTTCTCACCTTATTCTTCCTTTAGTTTGTATACCCATTTGTTTTGTAGTTCTCGCTTCCCATTAGGAAAATCAACCAACTCCCATGTTTGTTTGTGATGTAATGAGTCCATGTCCGCTTGCATGCTCTTTGTCCATTCTTATTTGGATTCATGTTGCATTGCTTCTTTGTATGACTCTGGATCTCCAAAATTTGAGACCAAGAGATGGTTGAAGGAAAAAGTAAACCTCTCTAGAGGTCTATTTACTCTAGTAGATCTTTGGGGCATAACTCGAGGTTACTCATCTGGCTGAAGTTGTTGCAAGTTGTCACCACTTTCACTCCTTGAGTCTTCACCATCCTGAAGCTCTATGTATTCATCACATGTACCTTTTGTTTGTTTTCTTTCCAAGTAATCTGTGTACATGTGTTATTTGTTAAAAATTACATTCCTACTCCTAAATATTTAACCATCTTCAGGATTCCATAGGCAATACCAAAGTCTGCTTCTCCATAGCCAATGAAGAAACACTTTTTGGACTTTGCATCTATCTCTGACCTTAGGCTTATATCTATGTGCATGAAAGTATCACATCCAAACACTTTGAGAAATGCATAATTCATTGTTTTACCTATCCACACCTCTTCCATAACTCCTTCATACAATGTTGTTGAGGGTGACCGGTTGATCAAGTACACATATGTACTTATTGTTTCTACTCAAAGCTCAAGTGGTAGGCCTGCATGTAGTCGCATGCTTTGTGCTCACTCCATGATTGTCATGTTCATCATTTCCAAAAATTCATTTTGTTGAGGTGTCCTTGGGGTTGTCCTTTGCATTTAATGATATTGCTAGCATAGAAGCTTTCAAAATATTGGCTGCAATATTCACCTCCATTATTAGATGTGAGGCATTTAAGATTGGTAGTACCTGCTTCATTTTCCACAAAGGCTTTCCATCTTTGAAATATGGAAAAAACATTGGATTTATTCTTCATTGCATAAACCCATGTTTTCCTTGTTGCATCATCTATGAAAGTTTCATGAACCACCAAGGGATGGTGTACTCGCAGGACACCATACATCAAAATAATCTAATTCAATTTTTTTATTTTTCTTTTATTTCTACTTTTAGAAATTTTACCCTCTTTTGTTTATCGTAAACACAATCCTCATAGAACTCTAAGTCCACTTCTTTCAAACTTGGTAGAAGATTTTTCAATTGAAGAATTTGCATTCCTTTGGCACTCATGTGTCCAAGCCGATAGTGCCACACCGCACCGTCGACTTTTGTAGTTGTTGCATATGTTGAAGATTACACACTCATCATACACAAGTAAAGTGTGCCAACCTTTTCTCCTTTTGCAACCACCAAAGATCCTTTTGAGATCTTCCAACGTTTTTTTTTTAATGCAATGTTGTGACCTTTATCATCCAACTGACCTATGGAGATCAAGTTTTGGCAAAGAGAGGAAACATGCCTAGCATCTTTAAGCTTCCATTCATTTTCATTTGCAGTTTTGACACAAATTGTACCTTTCCAAATAATTTCACAAGCTTCATCATCTCCGAAGTATACATACCCAAATTAATTACATTTGATGTAATCTTGGAAACGTTGCTTATGTGGTGTCGCATGGAATGAAGGTCTGGAATTAACTATCCAAGAATTGGACACATTTTCTAGTGAAAGACAATGGAATGAAGCTCCAAAACTATCCTAGAACTGGACACGTTGTCTAGTAAAAGAGCTAGAGCATCTTGCTCTACTTTACATGCCACATAGGCTTCTCTTGTTGGCTTGTTTTTATGAGACTCCGACTCCTCCTTGATGTGACCCTTCATATCGCAGTTCTAGCACCTAAGAACTAACTTTGTGTGTGACTTTCTCCGCCTTGAGCAATCATGACCCTTTTGATTTTTGAACCTCTCCTTTAGACTTCCTCTTGTTTCCACTCAATGTAGCACTTGATTATTACATGCGCTTCTCCTTTGCATTTCCTTGCTTAGGAAAACATCCACAACATCACTAAACTTGAGAGTATTTGTGCCAAAGATAGAGTTACTTATAGCCATCACAAGGTTGTCTCAACTATCCAACAAAGACGGTAGTATGTCATCAAAGTTGACTTATGTTGGTGTTGAAGTCATTTGTTCTGCAATCGAACCACTATTTGTCATTTTACGATTTTTCATAAAATCTAATATCTAACCAACCCAAATGATTTTCTCATATTAAATTGATCACTTAATGTGGGAGAATAAACGGGAACAAGTGTTAAGATATAGATATGTGCTTATAGATCTATCTCAACACGGGGCCAATGGTAAAGGGGCCCAAAAGGGAGATGGTCTATCAAAGAGCAAGGCTAACCAATGGAGCATAAGACCTTAGGGTTAGCTTCATTGAAGACCTCCAATAAATGTGTGTAAAAGTCCTTTGACCTTAGGTAAGCTAGGGCTGATGAGCTTGAGGTGGGAACCCGGCCCAAGCTCGAGGTGCTTGTCCTGCTTGAGGTGCTTGTCGTGCTTGAGGTGTTTGTCATGCTTGAGGTGCTTGATTAAGATGCTTGAGGTGCTTGACTGGCTCCATGCTTGAGGTGCTTGACTTGCTGCATGATTAAGGTACTTGAGGTGCCTTGAGAAGCTTGCCTGAGATGCTTGTGGGAACACCCCCTAGTTCAAGTGCTTTTTCATGCTTGGTGAGTAAGGTTCTTGATCACCTAAAGTCAAAAGCATTCCTACAAGAGGGGGGGAGAGCCCTTTTCCTAGGGGCTAGAGAGAGAACACCCACTCACACACACAAGGGAAGCCCCAACTTGAAGAGGCAGCAAGGACACATGTCAGGCCCCTACCCATGTTACCTTCATGTGTTGCTTGAAGCCTATTGGCTAAGCTTCAAAGGGCTCCAATGATAAATTACATGAATTATCTAATTGTTTTAGCATTTATCTAGCCCTCTCTCTCAAAAAAGGAAAGGGGGACACTTGTCTCAAGGCTACCCCTACTGCTTGTAATGCCTCTTGCTCATGATTGGCTAGGCCTGGGAGGGTCCAATGAGCTTCAAGCATGAGCTACAAGGGGGGGTCGACCCAAGCTAGCTAGGGGCTTGCTTGAGGGATATACTCACCCACACACACTCACAATCACTCTCATTGTGTGCTATTCAAAGTGCAAGAGCTCCCTCTCCAAGCAAGTAGAGGTTGAGAGCCTACACCAACACTCTTGGCTATGGAGTGCAAATCCAACCAAGAGCCATGCTTCAATGCTTGAGCTTGTCATCTCCTTCTTCTTCATTACTATGCTATTATGTATGCTAGCAACAAGAGTATGATAAGTGAGGAACTAGTTCTTTCTCCTATGAAATGTTTCTTCTTCCTCTTCCCTACCCTCATTCCCTGCTAGCTCCCTCCACCTTCGAAGGTGTTTGAGGTCTTGGGACTGAGGCTTGGGACAATTAAATTTTTCTTCAAGTTCATGTTATGCTATGATTGTGATGTATGAAGCTTTCTATCTTCATTGCATCACCTTGGTCACAAGGAACACAAAGAATGTATTGTAACAAGTCTCTCTTAATGGGAGAAATCATAATACAAATGCCTATTGGAGGGGGGACCGGCTCCACATAAATCCGGTCCTCAACTGTTTTCATGTTCTCTAAATTCTCTCTCTTGCAAAAGTATTGATCATGCCAAGTTAACTAATTGCTATGATTATGTTGCTATCTTCAATTATGTCTACCCGCTATGCTCACAAAGTTATTTCTCGAAAGTATTCTCATTAATTTCCGCTATTCTCAAGTTGAATAGGCTAATTCCATTACATTGGTATCAGAGCATTTGGTTTCTCTTTTCTTGCTTAAGAAGAGAGGTCCTTAAGTAGCCTATAAATGGTTGATGTTGTTAATTATAATAGGGTAAGTGGAACTGGGATCTAATATCGGTTTTGTTAAGCCCACTATGTAGGGGATGGTGCACGCTTCGGGAGCTTTGGACTTAATAATGGAGTCTTTTTAGACTTGCCTACGGCTTTACCATTATTGAGCCATAAGAAGTCCGAAAGGAGCTAGCCCTTGGCAACTCTGCTATGTTAGACATACTCCTCTACTCTCTATAATTAACCACTTTGAGCCATGGGTGTAGATACTTAAGAGCCAATTTTCAAAGGCTAAGAGGAGTGGCAACTAAGGTTTTGAATTGCCAAAGCATACACTAAAGTACATACATAAAATTTTGTTAACATGGCTGACAATAATCAAGAGAGTAGAATGAACATTGATAGCTTTGATTTTGCACATGAAGGTGCTAATGATGATGCTCCCATGTTTGTGAATTATCTTGTGACTAGGTTGCAACAAGCTATGGGCAACCCTACCTTGCAAGCCGAAGTTACTCAACAACTTCGTGCCTATGGAATTTCCCTTCCTCTCCATGAGGAGAGAGAGCTTAGGAGGCCTCTTGAAGAGACCCCCAAAAGAAGACTCTCTCCCATTCGAGAGGAGGAATCCAAAGAGAAAGAAAGCAATGAAAGTCTAAGTTCTTCTGAAGATGTGGCTCCACGAAGAAGGCGGTCTAGACGATCGCCTACTCCTCCCAAGAGGAAAAGAGCAACCCATAGTCCTTCTCCTCATCACTCTGAAAGGCAAGAGAGGAAACAAAGGAAGAAAAGGGCTAGGAAGAGGTCACCCTCTTCTCCTTCTTCTTCACCTTCCTCCTCTTCCGATGAAAGTTATGGCTATTCTCCTAGAGAATACAAGAGGGGAGGACATCGCAAATCATTTCCTGCATGGCGAAGGTCACAAAAGCTAAAGAAGTTCAAGGAGGGAAGAAAGAGTATCTCTTTTCTCACCTACAATGGCACCTTTGGTGCTACCGACAATGTCTTGGCCTTCATCCAGCAATTTGACGCGGCCTTTGGGGACGAGGGCTTCACAGAGTCCTCCAAGCTACGTCATGTATCTATGCACTTCCAAAAATCAGCTCGTCAATGGTGGGCTAGCCTTCATGGAAATGGAGAAGCCCCAAAGACATGGAAAACTCTACGAGTTTCCATCATGAAGCAATTTCTGCCAAGCGATACTAAAGATAAAGTTCTTACCGAATGGCGCGGCTTGAAGCTTCTCTCTCATGAGTCTATCAACAAGTATGTAGACAAGTTTTGGGATTTACATCTCAAAGCTACTATCTTTCAAAAGATAGACTTTGCGGAGCAAAGACAGCAATTCTATGCGGGATTACCTGAAGAGATGGCCGAATACATCAACTCTCAACGGCCCGGTACTATTACCGAAGTAATCCACCACACCATGGTTGCTTCACGCATCAATTTCCATCAAGGGGCTAGACGTAATGTCAAGCCCATTGAAAACAAAGATAAAAATGATGCAAAGGGGAAATCCAATGCTCAAAATAATTCCCAAGGCACTTCCAACAACAACAACAACAACAACAATCGGTCCAAGGAGAAGGGAGTTTACAAAGGTAAAAACAAACTCTCTCCTGAAGAGCTTAAAGCTTTTCGCAAGGACCATAAGTGTTTCAAGTGTGGAGAGCAAGGACATGGCTATCGTTCTTGCCCCAAGAAGAATACTCGCAATGAGACTCCTAGAGCTTCCACCATCGAAGCTCCAAAAGAGGATGCTCATTGCAAAGGATCATCACTCTCCTATGCTTGGGGAAAGGTAAGAGAGCATGATGCCTTCATCTTGTTTGACCCTGGCTCTACTCTTAACTTCATATCAATAGAGTTGTCCACCAAGTTGGGCATTCAAGCTTTTGAGATGGGAGATATAGTAGTCGCTGATGCAGCTTTCAAGGGACAAAAAGCCTCCGTTACTCCCTTGATTGGGAAGTTGAGGCTTCATGTCCAAAGCTATGTCGACAAAGAAGACTTCTTCATCTCTCCTCTCCAACATCACGATGTTATCCTAGGGGCACCATGGTTTGATCGCATGGCTGCCAACTTGAAGTTCCGTGAAAGGAGAATTTACTTCACTTACAGGGGAAAGAACATGTATATAGATGCTAGTGAGCGTGGTCGCACTATTCCACTTGTAAATCCTCTTTCTTTTGATAAGTCAATGAAGAGCTCAGTTTCTGCGTACATGATTTTTGTCAAAGAGTCTCCAAAAGATACTAATGTTTCATCAAATGTAAATGATAGGAATCAAGAAGAGTTAGACTTGTCTAATTTTCTAAAAGGATTCCAAGATGTGTTCATCGATGATATCCCTATGGACTTACCTCCAAAACGAGGGGATGATGACCATCGTATTGAGCTCCTTCCTGGAAGCTCACCACCTAACAAGCCTCCTTATCGAGTCTCACAAGCTCAACAAGAGGAGATCATGAGGCAAGTACAAGAGCTGGTAGACAAAGGGATGGTGAGGCCTAGTTCCTCTCCCTTTTGTTCTCCAGTCCTTTTAGTGCAAAAGAAAGATGGTACATACCGTATGTGTGTGGACTATCGAGAACTAAACCATATCACTATCAAAAACAGATTTCCCTTACCCCGGGTAGAAGATCTGTTTGATAATCTACAAGGCTCTACCTACTTTAGTAGGATTGACCTTAAGAGTGGCTATCATCAAATAAGGATAGTGGATGAAGATATCTTAAAGACCGTGTTTCGCACAACGTTTGGTCTTTATGAATATCTAGTCATGCCTTTTGTCTTGACTAATGCACCAGCTACGTTCAATCGTTTGATGGAGAAAATTTTTAGACCATATCGAAAATTCACTGGAGTGTTCTTTGATGATATCATCATCTACTCCAAGTCTTTGGAGGAACATAAGCAGCATCTCCAAGTGATTTTTCAAGCATTGAGGGAGAACAATCTTTATCTCAACCAAAAGAAAAGCGAATTCTTCCTTCAAGAGATTCAATACTTAGGTCATATTATCTCTAAAGATGGTATCCAAATGGATCCATCAAAGTTAGAGGTAATAAAGGCATGGCCTAACCCAAGAAATCTACATGAGCTAAGAAGCTTTATTGGTATGTGTACATACTATAGACGCTTCATAGCAAAATTCTCTCAAGTAGCAGGACCACTACACGACTTAACTAACAAGAACGTTAAGTTTGTATGGACTGCTAAGGAGCAAAATGCTTTTGAAAAACTCAAAGAGAAGCTTACTTCCCAACCAGTCCTCGTGCTTCCGGATCTCTCAAAGCCATTTGAGGTCCAATGTGATGCTTGTGGTGATTGCCTTGGAGCGGTTTTGCTTCAAGAAGGGCATGCCATAGCATATGAGAGCTGAAGGCTCAATATTGATGAGTGAGTCTTGGGCATTTATGAGAAAGAGCTTTTAGCTATTCTACATGCTCTAGACACATGGAAGCACTACCTATTGGGGACTCCATTTATCCTACGAACCGACCACCAAAGTCTCAGGTATTTCATGACGCAAACCAAGCTTTCCGACAAACAAATGAGGTGGCCAAATTTTCTTTCGCAATTTAATTTCCATATTGCTCACATAGCTGGTAAGCACAATCAAGTTGCCGATGCACTTTCACGACGACCAAAAGTTAATGCGGTGTCTATAGCTACTCACAATGATCTATCCTCTATGATAGATGAGTATGCTACTGACCCTGACTTTAGAGACATAATGTCAGCCCTTGCTTTGGGGAAGAAAGAGGAACCATTCACCTTGCAGGATGGTTATCTTCTCCACGGCAATAGGCTATGTGTTACTCATTCCCTTCGTGAGAAGGTTATGTATGAATCCCATGCTCCTCCATATGCAGGGCATAGAGGTATTCAACCTACTCTCCGAGGAGTAGAGACGTATTTCTATTGGCCTACCATGAAAGTGGACATACAAGAGTATGTTTCAAAATGTGTAGTATGCCAAAAGACCAAGTATGATAGAGGGAAGCAACCTGGATTACTCCAGCCATTGCCTATTCCAAATTCACCATGGGAGAGTATATCCATGGATTTCATCTTTGGATTGCCCAAGTCTATCCATGGGAATACAGGAATATGGACAATAGTCGACAGGTTTAGCAAGCAAGCACATTTCATTCCTGTCAAAAAGACTATTAAGGCACACCAAATGGCAACTCTCTTCATATCTCAGATTTTCAAGCACCATGGATTACCCACATCCATCGTGTCAGATAGAGATCCTAGAATGACGAGTAATTTCTGGAAAGGTCTCTTTGAAAATCTAGGAACAAGATTGAATTTCTCTTCGGCCTATCACCCACAAACGGATGGCCAAAGTGAGATAGCCAATCTTACGATACTCGATCTACTCAAAACTTATGTTACCGAAGTAGATCAACGCTCACAATGGGAAAAGTATTTACCGCTAGTAGAGTATACCTACAATAATACTGTACATACTTCTACGGGGAAAGCACCTTTCGAGATCATAGAGGGAAGACCTAAAAGTCCCTTGCTACTGAAAGTACATGGGAAGATCTTCGCCGCCGATGAGTATAGCCGTGACCTACAAGAATCTTTTCAAAAGATTAGGGAGGCTATAGCCATCTCTCAACAAAGGCAAAAAGCTGCTGTTGATAAGCACAGAAGAGCCTTAATGTTCAAAGAAAATGATTGGGTCTTACTCAAGTTTCCTAAGGCTCGATTAAGGCAAACGACGGGCAAAAATCCTACGGTCCATCAGAAGTATTATGCTAAACTAGCAAAAAGATACTATGGTCCTTTCCAAATCTTGAAGCCTATCAATGAGACGGCTTATCAACTCAAGTTGCCCAACCATTGGCTTATACACAATGCCTTTCATGTAAGCTTACTTAAGCCCTACAAAGGAGAGCCACCAATTGAACCAATTATTGAAGACCCTCCCGAAGTCGAAGACCAAGAAGAGGTGCTACAACCCGAAACTGTCCTTCGGCATGAAGACAAGGTACTACGACATGGTAAGATAATCTGACGGTATCTTATTAAGTTCAAAAATTATCCTTTTGAAGATGCTAAATGGATGCAAGGAGTACAACTTAAGGATAGTATGAACCTTGTCAATGCTTACAATGCTACATTAGAGTGAGAAAATGTACAAATTTCTTTTAAATGACTCATGTTTTTGTCTTATATGACTAGTCCTCTTTTTAATTGTGCACAAATTTAACTAGTATGCATGCTTGGAATCATGTTTGTGATGACGACGTCTCTCAAACACCAAGTAGAATTTGTCACTCTACTTTGGGAGAATGAAATGGACTAAAGAGCAGACATGCTTGCAGAAGCTATGTCTCGCAAGCACCAAATGGATTAGTCATCCATCTTGGAAAGATGTCGTAGGGTAAAAAGGGATCCTTTACCCGCTAAGGACGATTGACTAATGACTAATACTTTATCTCTTCTAACTCATAGTCGAGGACGACTATGATTTCAAGAGACAGGTAATGTCATAAAATCTAATATCTAACCAACCCAAATGATTTTCTCATATTAAATTGATCACTTAATGTGGGAGAATAAACGGGAACAAGTGTTAAGATATAGATATGTGCTTATAGATCTATCTCAACACGGGGCCAATGGTAAAGGGGCCCAAAAGGGAGATGGTCTATCAAAGAGCAAGGCTAACCAATGGAGCATAAGACCTTAGGGTTAGCTTCATTGAATACCTCCAATAAATGTGTGTAAAAGTCCTTTGACCTTAGGTAAGCTAGGGCTGAGCTTGAGGTGGGAACCCGGCCCAAGCTCGAGGTGCTTGTCCTGCTTGAGGTTCTTGTCGTGCTTGAGGTGTTTGTCATGCTTGAGGTGATTGATTAAGATGCTTGAGGTGCTTGACTGGCTCCATGCTTGAGGTGCTTGACTTGCTGCATGATTAAGGTACTTGAGGTGCCTTGAGAAGCTTGCCTGAGATGCTTGTGGGAACACCCCCTAGTTCAAGTGCTTTTTCATGCTTGGTGAGTAAGGTTCTTGATCACCTAAAGTCAAAAGCATTCCTACAAGAGGGGGGGCGAGCCCTTTTCCTAGGGGCTAGAGAGAGAACACCCACTCACACACACAAGGGAAGCCCCAACTTGAGGAGGCAGCAAGGACACATGTCAAGCCCCTACCCATGTTACCTTCATGTGTTGCTTGAAGCCTATTGGCTAAGCTTCAAAGGGTTCCAATGATAAATTACATGAATTATCTAACTGTTTTAGCATTTATCTAGCCCTCTCTCTCAAAAAAGGAAAGGGGGACACTTGTCTCAAGGCTACCCCTACTGCTTGTAATGCCTCTTGCTCATGATTGGCTAGGCCTGGGAGGGTCCAATGAGCTTCAAGCATGAGCTACAAGGGGGGGTCGACCCAAGCTAGCTAGGGGCTTGCTTGAGGGATATACTCACCCACAAACACTCACAATCACTCTCATTGTGTGCTATGCAAAGTGCAAGAGCTCCCTCTCCAAGCAAGTAGAGGTTGAGAGCCTACACCAACACTCTTGGCTATGGAGTGCAAATCCAACCAAGAGCCATGCTTCAATGCTTGAGCTTGTCATCTCCTTCTTCTTCATTACTATGCTATTATGTATGCTAGCAACAAGAGTATGACAAGTGAGGAACTAGTTCTTTCTCCTATGAAATGTTTCTTCTTCCTCTTCCCTACCCTCATTCCCTGCTAGCTCTCTCCACCTTTGAAGGTGTTTGAGGTCTTGGGACTGAGGCTTGGGACAATTAAAGCTTTCTTCAAGTTCATGTTATGCTATGATTGTGATGCATGAAGCTTTCCATCTTCATTGCATCACCTAGGTCACAAGGAACACAAAGAATGTATTGTAACAAGTCTCTCTTAATGGGAGAAATCATAATACAAATGCCTATTGGAGGGGGGACCGGCTCCACATAAATCCGGTCCTCAACTGTTGTCATGTTCTCTAAATTCTCTCTCTTGCAAAAGTATTGATCATGCCAAGTTAACTAATTGCTATGATTATGTTGCTATCTTCAATTATGTCTACCCGCTATGCTCACAAAGTTATTTCTCGAAAGTAGTCTCATTAATTTCCGCTATTCTCAAGTTGAATAGGCTAATTCCATTACAAGATTGAACAATCGCTTCATGAGAAAATTTAAATCCATGTAGAACTCCTCCATGTGCCCATGTGTAGTCACCCTTGAGTAGACAAGTCCACCTAGAAATTGGCCATTTTCCCATGTGTAGCTATAGACAAGTCCACATGAAACTCGTCCACCAGCCAAAGACTTCTCACTACTAGCCACTGATCAATCAATTTTCATTCACCATCCGGCCACAATATTTTGACAAAAAGTAATATTCCAAGAATTTTTGGTTTTTCATTGAGTTAATTTTCTCACGCACGGTGGCTTCTCCTCATAGCAGGGGGCTTACCAATGTGCATTTTTTAGGATAAAATTTTACAAGGGGTGAATCAGGCTCATACTTAACACTCACCTATTCTGCTTTCACACTCACAATTTTCATAAGCTTCCTTTTTAGCACCGTTATCATAAAATAAGGATCTATGGCATAGTCATCCTCATCACAAAACTTTGTCGGTGTTATTTTGTTTATGCACACCTCTAGAGTAGCCAATATTTGATCACATCCAAAAGGTTCAAACAAATATTTTGAAAATGGATCTTTAACATAATCCTCATCCTCTACTGGTCTCTCTACGATGCAATCTTCTTTCTTTTTTAGGCTCCCACATTTGGATGCTCTGCACATCCAAATATGTGTTTTGTTTGGTAACCATGCAGGTGTTTGCTTTCCATGGACCATAGTTGAGTCAAATTCCTGTATATCAATCGACTAACATCTTTGTAGCTATGGTCTTTGATGTTGATCCTCATTGTCACATCCTTATGCCGTAAGTAGATATGGTCATAGCCCCAATCGTGCACCATCTCAAGTTGTCTCATAGATGGTTGCTCCAAAATGACATCAAAGTTTATGCTCTTTCTAGAATCCACTACTTCAAATGTATGCTTGTACTCTATGCCGCATGAGGATACTATAACTTTTTCTAGTATGCCCACAGGTCTCTTTATAAATCCATCTACAATTTGCAATTTCATTTGTGTTTTTTTTTAGAGCTAGTCTCCCTTATTTTTTTCCAAATGTCTTTCTATGGCCACTCCAACCCCACTATCAAGTATAGCTATGGTTTTGACTCCATTGTGTTCCAATAGCAAGGTGGTGTTTCCTTCTCCTTCGTCACCTTTGGTTTCTCTGGTGTTGTTCTACCCATGTTTTCATCTAAGGGACTATCTTGAAGAGGAATTTTCAATCCCATCTTTTCTAGATGTTTTTCTGCTTCTATGTTTTACTCATGTTGTCATCTAAGGGAATATCTTGAAGAGGAATTTTCAATCCCATCTTCTCTAGATGTTTGCCCACTTCTCTCCGTAGATGTGGTCTGACTTTTAGCAATTTTGAGAGAGTAATCTTGCATTGTATAGGAGAAGAATCAATTCGTGCAAGCTTTTACTATCCATCAATTTTGGTATGGCTTTTCATTTAGGTGGCACCACTCTAACCTCAAATTTCATTTTGTGTTCTCCTATGAAAGATTGCAAGGTTCGAAGTAGAGAGTGTGGTTTGCTATCTTTGGATGTTATAGACCCAGCATCTCCATATAAAATTGTATATCTCCTGGGAAAAATTTGTGATTCTTGTTGATCCCAATGATAGATGAAAACTTGAAAGTCACACTACCATCGTTTGCACTTTGATTGCTTCCCTTAACTCTTTTGGCCATGGCTCTCCTACCTCTATAATGGGTGCCACAATTGTGATCTTGCATCATCAATGGTGTTATCCACTACCCTTGTGTCCAAAGGTGTTTCTATCTTAGGCTTCATGTGAGAATTTTTTTCATCTTATTTGTACAATTGTCTTGTACCTTCCATGGATTAACACTATTTGTTTTAGGGGTGCTTGTTTCTCTGGATCCATTAGAGCTTGAGCTATCTCTATGACTTGTTTTTACATTATCAATCTCTATGTTTTGAGTTCAAGATGTGGATATGTCAACCATCTCTATTCTAGTTTTTTATTGTTCTTCAGTCTTGCCTCATAGGGTTGCAATAGAGCATCCAAATGCTCCAGTACTTTTTCCACCAAGACTGAACCTGATGAAATTTTAGAAGGCTCCACTCCTTCTATTTGATTCTTATTTTCCCTTTCTTGTTTTAGCTGCTCTTTGGTTTGTTGTAGCTCAGTTTCTAGGGCGGTTTTCTCTTCTACCCTTTTTTCTTTCATTTTGTCTCATTTATCTTTCCACGGTTTTCTTTTGGCCCTTGTTGGTATGCTCTCAATTTATATTTGAATCAGTAGCTTGTGTTCCTCCTTAACAGGTTTGTTTCTGGCAGCTTCTTGAACTTGAGCTTGAGTCATTACATTTATGGAAACCATAGGTTCTACATCAAATCTGCTTGAATAAGGTAATACTCCAACAACATTCATTGTTGCTTTCCCCTTAATGTTTGGATGTTTTGGATAATCAAGAATCAGGTGTGGAAAAGCACATCTAGACAATATCCAAACACTATGTTCTTTGCATGAGAAGGAAAACTTCTTGCCCAATGACCACATCCACACTTGTACCATGGTCCTACTTGTTGCATTGTTGGTGGTGTAGCTGATTGTTTTTGGCCTAGCAAGAATGGTCTTTCATCCATTCTCTTGATTGACTATGAACATGTTCTCATTCATGGAATAATGATTTTTTGGTGGTTGTGACATATACTTAGTTGTTTGAGTGTAGTTGACTACTACTCTACCATCATACAAAAGAGGTGGCTGGTGCCCTAAACTGTGTTGCAGTCTTGGCTAGGTGTTACACCATGGGGTGGGATGATCCCCTCCACAAGTTTCACATTTTCTCAATTGAGGCTACTGTACATTCAAATTTTGTATATAGCCTTCGTTTATTCTCCTCACCACTTCTTCGACCACTAGATCAATGCCTCACACGGTTGGAGTTTGAACATTTCATTTCATAGTGGATTTCCTCATTGTAGAAGAGGTACTACTCGTCGCGTTTCTTGCATCTTCAATCACCTCTTTGTAGGCCTTACAATTGTCAACTAAATATAAAGCTTCTCTAGTGACTTGCTCAAACATTGTGCATGTTTTCAAATGAAAGTCCTTTTTTAGAGTCTCATTCCTCAAGCCCTTCATAAAGAAAATTGTATGACAATCTTTCCTCCTGTGATAACTCTTGTGTTGAATATCTCTTAATGAAGAGAAGTGACATTAAGAGATGTGAAGCTTCCTTCACTTTCTCATTCTCTTTTTGTTTAAAATCATAGATTTGTGCTATATTGTGTTGTGCTTAAACCCCCTTTTAGAGAATTCCTTTTCAAATTTTCATAAGAGTGGTTCTATGTTTGGAAAAACATCTTTGTTTAGTGTTTGGAACCAATTTAATGCTATCCCTTCCAATGACAACCCAAATTCCTCATACTGGGTGTGAAATTTGCCACTTGTTTAGCTCTCAAAACTTGTTTGAAGAGTGAGACATGTACATGCAGATCCCTTGATCCATTGTATTTTGTCTTGACACATTTGGCCACTTGTGATGGTCTCATTTTTTATGGTTCAATCACCAATCTGATCAACTTATGGTCTCTTGCAAAGACGTCTCTCGCTCTCTCTTCTCATCTTGAAGAAAATGCTAGTGAAATTGTCTTTGTATATGCTCCGGCATTGTTTTTTGAAATCATTCACTCACACTCAACTGAAAGTACATAGAGATTGAAGTACTCTTGTATGTCATCCAATAATGATGGGCTTAACCAGGTTGTCAGTGAGAAGCTAGACAAGAACAAATTTCATGCTTGGAAGATCAAAATGACCAATTTCCTTGTGGTCAAAGGTTATTGGGACTACATTTATGGAGAGCATGAGGGAGCACCACTACTATTATCACAGAGGAAGGTGCAACTACTGTGCAAATTAAGACATTTAAAGACTAGAACTAGGGAGCTCAAAAGGTTATGTACTGGATTTTTGTTAGTGTACAAGACACTATGATTGGGCATACCCAGGATGCTCAATCTCCTAAGGGGGCTTGGGACACTTTGATTTTATTGGATATGACCAACACAAAGGCAAGGAAGTTGCAGTTGAAGACTGAGTTGAATATTGTTCAAAAGAAAAGCATGTGCATCAATGACTCTTTGCTGAAGATAAAGAACATATGTGCATTAGGAAGGGAATGGGGTCTAGGAGGGCCTTTTAAATTGCCACAAGGTTATAAAAAGGATTAGAGAATGTACAAATGGAAGGTTGACATGTGTCCCAAAATGGTGGTTATAGCAGAGGTTTTAAAATATTCCAAGAGGAGTTTTTTATGGAAAGATATGGACATCCATTTTATTTATGGAAAGGAAAAACCATTAGCTATTTTGAAGGGCCATCGTAGATTTATTAAAGTGAGTGTGAATGTAGTTCAAATTTGGCCATTGGATGGTGATGGGATCAAGGGTTGAGGTCCAAGATCCTCAATCTAAGAGAGGGGACAATCTGCACCCTTGGATCTTTGCCTAGATCAAGGGACCTTGTGAAAAGGCGTTTTTCTCTTGAAGGGTTGACTCCCAGCCCTTGGATCTTTTCCTAGATCAAGGGCTCTCAATCATAGGTGCTCTTCCACATGCCCCCACTTGCTTCCAAATCCCTCCAATATCTATATTTTATTCAAAATTCCATCATGGCTTGTCATTATTCCCCTCCACCTTTCCATGTAATGATTGGTGTCCCCCTCAACTTTCCATATCTCGTGCAGCTCTCCAAGAAATTCTTGTAAGAGCCCTCATTTAAAAATACGTTCCATTTGAACTTTTAAAGAGGAAAACCATCCTTTTTAAATATATCAAGTTTAAAACCACTCAAACTACATCATTGACTTGTAGAAAACCATGGAAAGGCCCTTATTTGTCTTTTTATTCTCACCTCTTGATTTTAAGAGGGATTTCAAATTACTATTAAGAAAATATTAGCCATTCCTTAAATTGCCAAATAAAGAGGCCCTCCTAGACCCCATTCTCTTCCTAATGGAGTTGCATTGATTGATGTTATAGTCAATGATGATAATAAAGTAGAAGTTAGTCTGTGAGGTCTGGGTCCTGAGTACAGATAGTTTAAAATAGGCATCCATCTTTGAGAGAACATTCCCTCATTTACAAATTTAGTGTCCTTATTGATTGTAGAAGAGAAGGAATTTGAGGAGGACTCCTCTATGCAGGGTGGAAACAATTTTGAACGTGTCCTTTTCAACAATAGAGGAAGCGGCCAAGGACGTTGTACAAGTCGTGGACTAGGCCAAGGAAGAGGAAGAGGACGGGGAAAGGTGGTGGTCAAGGAAACTTTTGAGGTAGTGGGAGTGCAAGAGGTCATGGAAATGTGTAATGGAATTGGCCTATTTAATTTGAGAGTAGCGGAAATTAATGAGAGTACTTTTGAGAAATGACTTTGTGAGCATAGCGGGTGAACATAATTGAAGATAGCAACATAATCATAGCAATTAGCTAACTTGGCATGAACAATACTTTTGAAAGAGAGAGAATTTAGAGAACATGACAACAGTTGAGGACCGGATTTATGTGGATCCAGTCCCCCCTCCAATGGGCATTTGTATTATGATTTCTCCCATTAAGAGAGACTTGTTACAATACAATCTTTGTGTTCCTTGTGACCTAGGTGATGCAATGAAGATGGAAAGCTTCACGCATCACAAACATAACATAAACTTGAAGAAAGCTTTAACTATCCCAAGCCTTAGTCCCAAGACCTCAAAAACCTTCGAAGGTGAAGAGAGCTAGCAAGGAATGAGGGTAGGGAAGAGGAAGAAGCAACATTTCGTAGGAGAAAGAATTAGTTCCTCACTTATCATAACTCTTGTTCCTAGCATACATAATAGCATAGTAATGAATAAGAAGGATATGGCAAGATGAAGCATTGAGGCATGGCTCTTGGTTGGATATTCACTCCATATCCAAGAGGGTTGGTGTAGGCTCTCAACCTCTACTTGCTTGGAGAAGGAGAGGGAGCTCTTGCACTTTGCATAGAACACAATGAGAGTGTTTGTGAGTGTGTGTGGGTGAGTATACCCCCTAAGCAACCCCCTAGCTTTCTTGGGTTGACCCCCCCCTTGTAGCTCATGCTTGAAGCTCATTGGACCCCTCCAGGCCTAGCCAATCACAAGCAGGAGGCATTACAAGCAGCAAGGGTAGACTCGAGACAAGTGTCCCCCTTTCCCTTTTGAGAGAGAGGGATAGATAAATGCTAAATCAACTAATTAAACCTTCTAAATTATTATTGGACCCCTTGGGTGGCCAACCAATAGGCTTCAGGCAACCATGAGGGCAACATGAGGAAGAACTTGACAAGTATCCCTTTTCCTTTCTTTGTACCATGCATGCCTTGTGTGAGTGTGTGGGTGCTATCTCTCATCCCCCCTCATGTAGGACTTTTTGACACCTCAAGTCCCTCACACATAGGCCCAGTTCCCACCACAAGCTTGGCCGTTAAGCACTTTAAGCTTGGTCTAGGTTCTCACCTTAATTGCAACCCTAGCATCTCAAGCATGTCAAGCACCTCAAGCATTTCAATAATCAAGCACCTCAAGCATCTCAAGCACTTCAATCATCAAGCACCTCAAGAACCTTAGTCATCAAGCATGACAAGCAGGACAAGCACCTCGAGCGGGTTCTCGTGCCTCAAGCTTAGCCCTAGCTTACCTAAGGTCAAAGGCCTTTTACACACATTATTGGAGTCTTCAATGAAGCTAACCCTAAGGTCTTATGCTCCATTTTTTATCCTTTCTCTTTGATAGACCATCTCTCATTTGGGCCCCTTTACCATTGGCCCCGTGTTGAGATAGATCTATAAGCACATGTCTATATCTTAACACTTGTTCCCGTTTATTCTCCCACATTAAGTGATCAATTTAATATGAAAAAATCATTTGGGTTGGTTAGATATTAGATATTAGATTTTATGACATTATCTCTCTCTTGAAATCATAGTCGTCCTCGACTATGAGGTAGAAGAGATAAAGCCTTCGTCATTAGTCAATTTTACTTAGCGGGTAGAGGATCCCTTTTTACCCTACGACATCTTTCCAAGATGGATGACTAATCCATTTGGTGCTTGGGAGACATAGCTGCCGCAAGCATGTCTGCTCTTTAGTCTATTTCATTCTCCCAAAGTAGAGTGACAAATTCTACTTGATGTTTGAGAGACGTCGTCATCACAACATGATTCTAAGCATGCATACTAGTTAAATTTGTGCACAATCAAAAAGAGGACTAGTCTTATAAGACAAAAACATGAGTCATTTAAAAGAAATTTGTACATTTGCTTACTCTAATGTAGCATTGTAAGCATTGACAAGGTTCATACTATCCTTAAGTTGTATTCCTTGCATACATCTAGCATCTTCAAAAGGATAATTTTTTAACTTAATAAGATACCGTCGGATAATCTTACCATGTCATAGTACCTTGTCTTCATGCCGAAGGACAGCTTCGGGTTGTAGCACCTCTTATTGGTCTTCAACTTCGGGAGGGTCTTCAATGATTGGTTCAGTTGGTGGCTCTCCTTTGTAGCGCTTAAGTAGGCTTACATGAAAGGCATTGTGTATGATCCAATGGTTGGGCAACTTGAGTTGATAAGCCGTCTCATTGATGGGCTTCAAGATTTGGAAAGGACCATAGTATCTTTTTGCTAGTTTAGCATAATACTTTTGATGGCCCGTAGGATTTTTGCCCGTCGTTTGCCTTAATCGAGCCTTAGGAAACTTGAGTAAGACCCAATCTTTTCTTTGAACATTAAGGCTCTTCTATGCTTATCAGCAGCAGCTTTTTGCCTTTGTTGAGAGATGGATATAGCCTCCCTAATCTTTTGAAAAGATTCTTGTAGGTCACGGCTATACTCATCGGCGGCGTAGATCTTCCCATGTACTTTGAGTAGCAAGGGACTTTTAGGTCTTCCCTGAATGATCTCAAAAGGTGCTTTTCCCGTAGAAGTATGTACAGTATTATTGTAGGCATACTCTACAAGAGGTAAGTACTTTTCCCATTGTGAGTGTTGATCTACTTCGGTAACATAAGTCTTGAGTAGATCGAGATTGGCTATCTCACTTTGGCCATCCGTTTGTGGGTGATAGGCCGAAGAGAAATTCAATCTTGTTCCTAGATTTTCAAAGAGACCTTTCCGGAAATTACTGGTCATTCTAGGATCTCTATCTGACACGATGGATAAGGGTAATTCATGGTGCTTGAAAATATGAGATATGAAGAGAGTTGCCATTTGATGTGCCTTAATAGTCTTTTTGATAGGAATAAAATGTGCTAGCTTGCTAAACCTGTCAACTATTGTCCATATTCCTGTATTACCATGGATAGACTTGGGTAATCCAAAGATGAAATCCATGGATATACTCTCCCATGGTGAATTTGGAATTGGCAATGGTTGGAGTAATCCAGGTTGCTTCCCTCTATCATACTTGGTCTTTTGGCATCCTACACATTTTGAAACATTCTCTTGTATGTCCACTTTCATGGTAGGCCAATAGAAGTACGTCTCTACTCCTCAGAGAGTAGGTTGAATACCTCTATGCCCCGCATATGGAGGAGCATGGGATTCATACATAACTTTCTCATGAAGGGAATGGGTAACACATAGCCTATTACCGTGGAGAAGATAACCATCCTGCAAGGTGAATGGTTCCTCTTTCTTCCCCAAAGCAAGGGCTGAAATTATGTCTCTAAAGTCAGGGTCAGTAGCATACTCATCTATCATAGAGGATAGATAATTGTGAGTAGCTATAGACACCGCATTAACTTTGGGTCATCGTGAAAGTGCATCGGCCACTTGATTGTGCTTACCAGCTATGTGAGCAATATGGAAATTAAATTGCAAAAGAAAATTTGCCCACCTCATTTGTTTGTTGGAAAGCTTCGTTTGTGTCATGAAATACTTGAAACTTTGGTGGTCGGTTTGTAGGATAAATGGAGTCCCCAATAGGTAGTGCTTCCATGTGTCTAGAGCATGTAGAATAGCTAAAAGCTCTTTCTCATAAATGCCCAAGACTCACTCATCAATATTGAGCCTTCAGCTCTCATATGCTATGGCATGCCCTTCTTGAAGCAAAACTACTGCAAGGCAATCACCACAAGCATCATATTGGACCTCAAATGGCTTTGAGAGATCCGGAAGCACGAGGACTAGTTGGGAAGTAAGCTTCTCTTTGAGCTTTTCAAAAGAAGTTTTCTCCTTGGCAGTCCATACAAACTTAACGTTCTTCTTAGTTAAGTCGTGTAGTGGTCCTGCTACTTGAGAGAATTTTGCTATAAAGTGTCTATAGTATGCGCACATACCAACAAAGCTTATTAGCTCATGTAGATTTCTTGGTTTACGCCATGCTTTTATTACCTCTAACTTTGATGGATCCATTTGGATACCATATTTAGAGATAATATAACCTAGGTATTGAATCTCTTGAAGGAAGAATTCGCTTTTCTTTTGGTGGAAAAAAAGCTTGTTCTCCCTCAATGCTTGAAAAATCACTTGGAGATGTTGCTTATGTTCCTCCAAAGACTTGGAGTAGATGATGATATCATCAAAGAACACTCCAGTGAATTTGCGGTATGGTCTAAAAATTTTATCCATCAAACGATTGAACATAGCTGGTGCATTAGTCAAGCCAAAAGTCATGACTAGATATTCATAAAGACCAAACATTGTGCAAAACGTGGTCTTTAAGATATCTTCATCCACTATCCTTATTTGATGATAGCCACTCTTAAGGTCAATCCTACTGAAGTAGGTAGAGCCTTGTAGCTTATCAAACAGATCTTCTACCCGAGGTACGAGAAATCTGTTTTTGATAGTGATATGGTTTAGTGCTCGATAGTCCACACACATACGGTATGTACCATCTTTCTTTTGCACTAAAAGGACTGGAGAACAAAAGGGAGAGGAACTAGGACTCACCATCCCTTTGTCTACTACCAGCTCTTGTGCTTGCCTCATGATCTCCTCTTGTTGAGCTTGTGAGACTCGATAAGGAGGCTTGTTAGGTGGTGAGCTTCCAGGAAGGAGCTCAATACGATGGTCATCATCTCCTTGTTTTTGAGGTAAGTCCATAGGGATATCATCAATGAACACATCTTGGAATCCTTTTAGAAAATTAGACAAGTCTAACTCTTATTGATTCCTACCATTCACATTTGATGAAACATTAGTATCTTTTAGAGACTCTTTGACAAAAATCATGTACGCAGAAACTGAGCTCTTCATTGACTTATCAACAGCAAGAGTATTTACAAGTGGAATAGTGCGACCACGCTCACTAGCATCTATATACATGTTCTTTCCCCTGTAGGTGAAGTAGATTCTCTTTTCAGGGAACTTCATGTTGGCAGCCATGCGATCAAACCATGGTGCCCCTAGGATAACATCCTCATGTTGGAGAGGAGAGATGAAGAAGTCTTCCTTGTCGACATAGCTTTGGACATGAAGCCTCAACTTCCCAATTAAGGGAGTAACGGAGGCCTGTTGTCCCTTGAAAGCTGCATCAACCACTACTATATCTCCCATCTCAAAAGCTTGAATGCCCAACTTGGTGTCCAACTCCATTGATATGAAGTTAAGAGTAGATCCAGGGTCGAACAAGATGAAGGCATCATGCTCTCTTTCCTTTCCCCAAGCATAGGAAAGTGATGATCCTTTGCAATGAGCATCCTCTTTTGGAGCTTCGATGGTGGAAGCCCTAGGAGTCTCATTGCGAGTATTCTTCTTGGGGCAAGAACGATAGCCATGTCCTTACTCCCCACACTTGAAACACTTATGGTCCTTGCGAAAAGATTCAAGCTCTTTGGGAGATCGTTTGTTTTTACCTTTGTAAACTCCCTTCTCCTTGGACCGATTGTTGTTGTTGTTGGAATTGACATGGGAAGTATTTTGAACATTGGTTTTCCCCTTTGCATCATTTTTGTCTTTGTTTTCCATGGGCTTGACATTACGTCTAGCCCCTTGATGGAAATTGATGTGTGAAGCAACCATGGTGTGATGGATTACTTCGCTAATAGTACCAGGCCGTTGAGAGTTGATGTATTCGGCCATCTCTTCAGGTAATCCCACACAGAATTGCTGCCTTTGCTCAGCAAAGTGTATCCTTTGAAAGACAGTAGCCTTGAGATGTAAATCCCAAAACTTGTCTACATATTTGTGGATAGACTCATGGGAGAGGAGCTTCAAGCTGCGCCATTCAGTAAGCACTTTGTCCTTTGCATCGCTTGCAAGGAATTGCTTCATGATGGAAACTCGTAGAGTTTTCCATGTCTTTGGGGCTTCACCATTTCCATGAAGGCTAGCCCACCATTGACGAGCTGATTTTTGGAAGTGAATAGCTACATGGCGTAGCTTAGAGGACTCTGTGAAGCCCTCATCTCCAAAGGCCGCATCAAATTGATGGATGAAGGCCAACACTTTGTCGGTAGCACCGAAGGTGCCATCATAGGTGAGAAAAGAGATACTCTTTCCTCCCTCCTTGAAATTCTTTAGTTTTTGTGACCTTCGCCATGCAGGAAATTATTTGCGATGTCCTCCCCTCTTGCATTCTCTAGGAGAATAACCATAACTTTCGTTAGAAGAGGAGGAAGGTGAAGAAGAAGGAGAAGAGGGTGACCTCTTCGTAGCCCTTTTCTTCCTTTGTTTCCTCTCTTGCCTTTCAGAGTGATGAGGAGAAGGACTATGTGTTGATCTTTTCCTCTTGGGAGGAGTGGGCGATCGTCTAGACCACCGTCTTCATGGAGCCACATCTTCAGAGGAACTTAAACTTTCATTGCTTTCTTGCTCTTTGGATTCCTCCTCTCGAATGGGAGAGAGTCCTCTTTTGGGGGTCTCTTCAAGAGGCCTCCTAAGCTCTCTCTCCTCTTGGAGAGGAAGGGAAATTCCATAAGCACGAAGTTGTTGAGTAACTTCGGCTTGCAAAGAAGGGTTGCCCATAGCTTGCTGTAACCTAGTGACGAGATAATTCACAAACATGGGAGAATCATCATTAGCACCTTCATGTGCAAAATCAAAGCTATCAATGTTCATTCTACTCTCTTGATTATTGTCAGCCATGTTAACAAAATTTATGTATGTACTTAGTGTATGCTTTGGCAATTCAAAACCTTCGTTGCCACTCCTCTTAGCCTTTGAAAATTGGCTCTTAAGTATCTACACCCACGGCTCGAAGTGGTTAAATATAGAGAGTAGAGGAGTAGGTCTAACATAGCAAAGTTTCCAAGGGCTAGCTCCTTTCGGACTTCTTATGGCTCAATAATGGTAAAGCCGTAGGCAAGTCTAAAAGGACTCCATTATTAAGTCCAAAGCTCCCGAGGTGTGCACCATCCCCCACATAGTGGGCTCAACAAACAGATAATAGATCCCTGTTCCACTTACCCTAATATAATTAACAACATCAACCATCTATAGGCTACTTAAGGACCTCTCTTCTTAAGCAAGAAAAGAGAAACCAAATGCTCTTATACCAATGTAATGGAATTCGCCTATTTAATTTGAGAGTAGCGCAAATTAATGAGAGTACTTTTGAGAAATGACTTTGTGAGCATAGCGGGTGAACATAATTGAAGATAGTAACATAATCATAGCAATTAGCTAACT
Organism: Adiantum capillus-veneris; assembly: GCF_014529385.1. Taxonomy (NCBI): domain Eukaryota; kingdom Viridiplantae; phylum Streptophyta; class Polypodiopsida; order Polypodiales; family Pteridaceae; genus Adiantum; species Adiantum capillus-veneris. The sequence goes on from NC_140934.1 coordinate 90,305,872, forward strand.
TGGCATGAACAATACTTTTGAAAGAGAGAGAATTTAGAGAACATGACAACAGTTGAGGACCGGATTTATGTGGATCCGGTCCCCCCTCCAATAGGCATTTGTATTATGATTTCTCCCATTAAGAGAGACTTGTTACAATACAATCTTTGTGTTCCTTGTGACCTAGGTGATGCAATGAAGATGGAAAGATTCATGCATCACAAACATAACATAAACTTGAAGAAAGCTTTAACTATCCCAAGCCTCAGTCCCAAGACCTCAAACACCTTCGAAGGTGGAGAGAGCTAGCACGGAATGAGGGTAGGCAGAAGCAACATTTCGTAGGAGAAAGAATTAGTTCCTCACTTATCATAACTCTTGTTGCCAGCATACATAATAGCATAGTAATGAAGAAGAAGAATATGGAAAGCTTAAGCATTGAGGCATGGCTCTTGGTTGGATTTGCACTCCATATCCAAGAGTGTTGGTGTAGTCTCTCAACCTCTACTTGCTTGGAGAAGGAGAGGGAGCTCTTGCACTTTGCATAGCACACAATGAGAGTGTTTGTGAGTGTGTGTGGGTGAGTATACCCCCCAAGCAACCCCCTAGATTGCTTGGGTCGCTCCTCCCTTGTAGCTCATGCTTGAAGCTCATTGGACCCCTCCAGGCCTAGCCAATCACAAGCAGGAGGCATTACAAGCAGCAAGGGTAGCCTGGAGACAAGTGTCCCCCTTTCCCTTTTGAGAGAGAGGGATAGATAAATTCTAAATCAATTAATTAAATCTCCTAAATTATTATTGGACCCCTTGGGTGGCCAACCAATAGGCTTCAAGCACACCATGAGGGCAACATGAGGAGGAACTTGACAAGTGTCCCTTTTGCCTTGTGTGAGTGTGTGGGTGTTCTCTCTCATCCCCCCTCATGTAGGGCTCGTTCCCTCCTTGTAGGTATTGAATATTTGACTTTTTGACACCTCAAGCCCCTCATACATAGTCCCAGTTCCCACCACAAGCTTGGCCGTTAAGCACTTTAAGCTTGGGCTAGGTTCTCACCTTAAGTGCAACCCAAGCATCTCAAGCATGTCAAGCACCTCAAGCATCTCAATAATTAAGCACCTCAATCATCTCAAGCACCTCAATCATCAAGAACCTCAAGCACCTTAGTCATCAAGCATGACAAGCAAGACAAGCACCTCGAGCTGGGTCGGTTTCCCGCGCCTCAAGCTCAGCCCTAGCTTACCTAAGGTCAAAGGCCTTTTACAAAAATTATTGGAGGTCTTCAATGAATCTAACCCTTAGGTCTTATGCTCCATTTGTTAGCCTTGCTCTTTGATAGACCATCTCTTGTTTGGGCCCCTTTACCATTGGCCCCGTGCTGAGATAGATCTATAAGCACATGTCTATATCTTAACACTTGTTTTCGTTTATTCTCCCACCTTAAGTGATCAATTTAATATGAGAAAATAATTTGGGTTGGTTAGATATTAGATATTAGATTTTATGACTAATGCGTAGCGTAATAATGCAGGTCAACACAAAAATGTAGTATGTTGGGTTTGTGGAATACATGGTCACTTTGAACATGATTGTCCAGACAAGAGGCATCAAAACAATTATGTAACTATAAACAGGAATGCAGATGAGCCTAAGAGAATATTTGTGGTGTAGCATATGTTGAATACTATGTCTCCAAATGTGCAAAGATCCAGTGATAATGTCTGGTATGTGGATTATGTTGCATCTAATCACATGACCAGCCATGGTGAATGGTTTAAGGAAATGTAGACTTTAAAGTCGTGGTTATGTAGAAACTGGGGATGATATTGCACATCCTATTATTCATACAAGGAATGTGACATTGTCTATCACAAATGGTATAGTGAAGTAACTAGCTGATGTACTACATGTAACCAACATTACAAAGAACCTAGTTTCTATTGGGCAAATGGTTGAGCATGGTTAACAGGTCAGGTTTAACTCCGATGATCTCTTTGTCGCATAAGAAGGATGGAATTCTGGTTACACAAGAAAAGAAAGTGGGCAGAATGTTTACTTTGGATGTAAATGTGCCCGGGGTGACTGTTGCCATGTGTGCACGAGGTGCAGGTGTTGTTCTATATATAGAGATTTGGAAAAAATGTTGGTCATGTAAATTTGCAGAGGCTGAAAATGATGCAGATTAAAGATATGGTTACAGGTCTACCTATGTTTTGAGTTGCTGAAATGCAGAAAGTATGTGAAGCTTGTCAATTTGGAAAGCAGGCAAAGTCATCATTTCCTCATATAAGCATGTAAGTAGGAATGCATTGAAGTTAGTGCATACAGATGTATGGGGTCCGGCAAAGACTGCATCTATGGGTGGATGTAAATACTATGTTTCATTGACGACCATACGAGGAAGGTATGGGTCATGAAGCAAAAAAGTAAGGTGTTTATGCATTTTCATCATTTCAAAGTTATGGTTGAAAAAAATACTGGGAAACATGTAAAGTGCCTGAGGTCAGATTGAGGGGAGAATACTTCTCCAATGAACTCAATAGTTTTTGAAAAAGAATGGAATTCAGAGACAATTTTTATGCAAGTATACTTTGCAGCAAAATGGTGTTGCTGAGCAGAAGAACAGGCACATTGTAGAAGTGGCTAGAGCATTGATGATGAGAAGAACATGATTGGGTTGAGGATGTTGATACATGTGTCTACATTATGAACAGGACCCCTACTGTGCAATACATGATATGAACCCTGAAGGAAAATTTAGTGCTGAAAAACTAGATGTATTAGATTTTAAAGTGTTTGGATGTATTGCTTATGTGCATGTTCCGGATGAGCTAAGAAGTAATCTTGATCAAAAGAAAAAAAATACATGTTTGTTGGCTATTCCCTTGAGAAGAAGGGGTACAAGTGTGACAATCATGTCACACAGGTAAAGTGAGGGTGAGAAAGGATGTCGGTTTTTTATGAAACGACAATTTGGTATACTGATGTAAAGGATGATTTTTGGGCTGATGTAAGAGAGAATGTGGTTGAAAAAATACTAGGTGCATAGTCACAAGTTTTGAGTGGGCAGCAAGGGTCCTCTAGTGCAAGTCATGGTGAGAATCCATGGAGTGGCAGGTTACGTGAAAGAGTGAGTCTTGCAAACTCTTCAAATGTATCAAGGAAAGGAAAGTAAAAAGTTGATGATGCCCCTAAGCTGCCAAATTGAGTGTTGGTTTTGATGATGGCAAACAACAGTGGTTCTGAGTAGAGCTTGGATGAGTAGTTTGGCATACCCTCTCTGAATACTCCATGAGCAAGAAGAATGCAAGCACGGAATAGGGCACCTGGAAGTGGTCAGGACCATGCAGTTCAAAAAGAGCAATAAATCTTGTGGAGAGATTGACTTATGACAGTTATGTGGCTCGTCATTATGCATTGATGGTGAAGATTACAGAGGAAGTAGAGCTTACATATTTTGAGGATGCTATCAAGGATGAAAAATGATAGGAAGCTATGGATGAAGAGATGGTTGCACTTGATGCAAATGGAACATGGGAATTGCTGCCATTACCAAAGGAGAAGAAGGTAATTGGATGTAAGTGGGTTCAGAAAATAAAACATAATGCCGATTGTAGTGTGAGAAGGTACAAGGCTAGACTTGTGGCCAAAGGTTCTGCACAAACTTATGGCATTCCTAATTAAAAGGTATTCCTAATGGCTTCAAAAAATTAAAAGGTATCCTTAATTCAAAGATTCCCTCAAAGACAACAAAAATGATGCACTAATCTATAGCACACAACAACCAGAAATGATGAAGCATGTAGATTTGCAACAGTATCAGTTAGACATGAGAAGGACGGATACAATTCGCAAGAGAGAGAGATAGAGTGCAAGGACACTATTCTCAGGATTTTTTTACAAAATCAAGCGACGGGGGGGTACGGGGTCAATGGGATCACCATAGAGCACGGTGGCGACTGATGGTGTCAAACGGCGCAAAAAAAAATCCTTGTGCACCACTCACAGATTTGTCCCCTATGTGCCATGGTGCACAAGGATTTCTTTTTTTGCACCATCCAACCTCGTTGGATGCCACCGTGCTCCGTGTTGGTCCCGTTGACCCCATACACCCCCCCCCCCCCCCCCCCCCCCCTCTCGTCTCACTCGGTTTTGTAAAAAAGTCCCTAAGACGTGCCCCCCGCGGGCGGCAGGTCATTGCATGATTTTTTTTCATGGTCCGACCCCGTCGGGCAAGACGTACGCATGGTGGTCAATTTAAATTTAACATCTTGAACAATTCAACTACTTGAAAAAAACAATGTACAAAATCAAGTTCAAAAATTGCACAAAATGGTAGAAATTTAACTCTTTGATATTATATGAAAAGATTACAAATCTTATCAAGAGAGAGTACATGGGATAAACAGTTTCTTATTTGCAAACTAATGCTAAATCCATATTTTTCAATGTTACGTGCTTAGCATGCACCATACAAGAAACGCTTTTCTGAAATAACTGCACCAAAATGTCTTCAGTAGCATCTTGTAGGGCCAATAAGGTTGCACATTATATGCGTGTAATGGAATCACTATATCCATCCATTATCTCTCTCACCACATGAGAGAAGTCCACTTTGGGTATGATGGGCTTAGTGCTCTCCTGATACTTTCAAATCTCCCGCAAAGCAACTGTGTTTGGCTTCCATCTCCACTTTTTTTATGTTGCTGGCGGCGGTGGAGGAGCCACCTGCCTGGCCCATTGAGGAGGATCATTTTTGTACGTTTTCTTTCTTTCCTCCTGGCCCTATTTTTTTTCAGGTGTCACCTTGTCCTTCTTCCTCTTTGCACATTGCTTGGCTCTTTGAGGTATTTTGAATTCAAATTGTTGATCATGAGAGAGAGAAATGATGTTGCACACAGAGGTAATGGAGTTTTCCATTGCTCACAGTTGGAGCTGGAGTGGGAGAAGCATGAGGGGGGGGGAGAGAGAGAGAGAGAGAGAGAGAGAGAGAGAGAGAGAGAGAGAGAGAGAGAGAGAGAAAAGAAGACTTTTGTTGCCAAAATTGTACCCTATATTGATGTTCTTTTACACAAGGTTCCAATCCAAATTGGAAAAGGTATATAAAATGGGAGTCGTAGCTAATGAGATGAATTTTTTGCCCTTATTTTTACATTATTATTTGGAGCCACAGTTGAGGAGATATGATTAAAATACTGGACCCAAGTCTGCCCACATCATGCAGGGACATCTCATTTCAAACTTTGTCAGTTCCTGTTTACATTGGCTCTTCTCTTTCTTGTGTAAACCCTTGGGGGTTCCCTTCACCTATAAAAGGGGACCTCTTCTTCCTTGAAAAACATTCAAGACATTCATGACATAAATTCATGAGGGAGTGAGAGTAGTAATGCCTAATTGTACTTTGCCATAAACATAAGCCTAAGCTTACACTTACTCCTAGAGGATGACTAGCCAATCTTGAAAGCTATCCTTGGAATATAAGCTCTAATCAAAGAAGGACTTGAACTTGATGCATCAATCAAGGCTTGAAGTCTTCCCTGTTCTTCTCTCTCCATCAAAAAGGGTGAATAACTCTCGAAGGGTTTGTCAACAAGTAAGATGTGTTCTACTTTGATATTTTGTTGTTTTCTTTTTCATCTCTAATATACCATATATGTCTAATGTCATCTCCCTCTCTAACCAAACCAAACATATCTCTCACTCTAAAAATTCATTCTCTCTACAAATTCTAGGTTCTCCTTGCTACAGGGACATCTCTTCCTGCAGTATCCATATTGCCTACGGGCAAGAATAGGGCTTGGGAGGGAAACTTCTCATCTCTTCACTTCTCTCATATCTACATTTCTCACAAACTATCCTAGATTAATAATTTAAATGATGTAAATTTCTATCGCTTCCACTCTATGCAGTCTATTAAAACTAACATATGGATTAGCAGTAAAATACACTTTCAACAACGTATAGTGTTTCTCTTTGGCCCATAAAGGATCAATGACATAATTCTTTCACCGGATCCCATCATGCTGTTAAGTATGGAGCCTGATTTATCCTTGTAATTTTCTGTGGTAAAAGCGCACATTTGTAAGGCCCCCATTATGAGGAGAAGCCATCGTGCGTGAAGGAAAATCACTCACCGGAAACCAAAATTTTCACGGAAAAGAATCAGGGGATGAGTACAAACAAACAAAAGAAACAGGTGATGAGTACATGGAGCTTGAGGACGGTGAAGACTCAAGGACTGCAAACGGTGACAATGTGCAACAACGTCAACCAAAGGAGGAGCCTCAACCTATTCCCCGAAGATCTACAAGAGCAAGTAGACCTCCAGAAAGGTTTGTTCCTTCCTTCAACCATCTCTTGATCTCAGATTCTGGAGAGCCGGAATCATATGAAGAAGCTATGCAACATGAATCCAAAGAAGAATGGACGAAGAGCATGCAAGTGGAGATGGACTCACTACATCGCAACCAAACATGGGAGTTGGTTGAGTTGCCTAAAGGTAAGCGGGCACTTCAAAACAAATGGGTGTACAAGCTAAAGGAAGAAGAAGGTGGGAAGAAAAGGTACAAGTCTAGGCTTGTGGTAAAAGGTTTTTCTCAAAAGAAAGGTATTGACTTCAATGAAATATTTTCTCCTGTTGTAAAAATGAACTCAATTAGGCTTGTCTTAAGCCTTGTGGCTGCTCATGATCTAAATCTCGAGCAAATGGATGTAAATACGGCATTCCCTCACAGTGACTTAGAGGAGGAAATCTACATGCTTCAACCAAAGGGGTATGAAGTAAAAGGTAAGGAGAAAATGGTTTGTAGATTAAAGAAGAGCTTGTATGGTTTAAAGCAAGCATCAAGACAATGGTACTTGAAGTTTGATCGATGGATGTTGGATCATGGATTCACAAGATGCAACTCGGATCACTGCGTCTACACAGAGAATTTGGGAGATGGGAAATTCATCATCCTAATGTTGTATGCTGATGACATGTTGATTGCAAGTGCTAACATGCAGGACATCAAAGACCTAAAAGAGGAGCTGTCCAAATCTTTTTCAATGAAAGATTTAGGTGCTGCAAAGAGGATACTTGGTATGAAAATATCAAGGGACAGGACGAAGAAGACAATAAAGCTATCTCAAGAAGGTTACATGAAGAAGGTACTGGAAAGGTTTGCAATGCAAAATGCAAAACCAGTTTCTACACCTTTGGCTGGTCATTTTAAACTAACGAAGGATATGTGTCCAAAGACACAAGAGGAGATAGCCTATATGTCTAAAGTTCCATATGCTGCAGTGGTAGGTTCTCTAATGTATGCTATGGTCTGGACAAGGCCAGACATTGCACATGCAGTGGGAGTTGTGAGTAGGTTCATGGACAACCCAGGTAAAGAGCATTGGCAAGCTGTGAAGTGGATACTTAGGAATCTAAAAGGGACAACAACAAATGCTTTGTATTTTGGAGGAACTGATATTTTTCTAGAAGGGTATGTTGATGCAGATATGGCAGGTGACAAAAATACTCGAAGGAGCACTACTAGCTATGTGTTCACGGTTGGAGGCACAGCAGTAAGCTGGGCTTCAAAGCTGCAGAAAGTGGTTTCACTTTCTACCACGGAAGCAGAGTATGTAGCAATAACGGAGGCAAGCAAAGAAATTCTATGGCTTCACAGATTCTTAGAAGAGCTTGGATTGAAACAAGGCAATTGTTTCTTGTACAGTGATAGCCAAAGCGCTATCCATCTTGCGAAGAACTCAGCCTTTCATTCAAGGACAAAGCACATTGAGGTGAGATATCACTTCATACGCACTCTTTTGGAAGAGGGACAACTAAAGCTAGGAAAGGTGCATACAAGTGAAAATCCTGCAGACATGTTTACAAAGGTGGTCTACAAGGAGAAGTTGAGCTTTTGCTCATCTTCAATCGGCATTCAAGGATAAGAAGCCAGAATGGAAAGCAGTCACAGGTTTGGTTTGGAGATTAGTCTCCAAGTGGGAGATTGTTAAGTATGGAGCCTGATTTACCCTTGTAATTTTTTGTGGTAAAAGCGCACATTTGTAAGGCCCCCATTATGAGGAGAAGCCATCGTGCGTGAAGGAAAATCACTCACTGGAAACCAAAAAATTTCACGGACAAGAATCAGGGGCAACTTTAAAGGCCTCGGGGGCGGAGGCCCCCGAGACTTTTTTTTTGCCGGAATATTCTTTTTCGCCGGAATATTATGGCTGGACGGCAGTCAGAAAGTGGTCGGAAAACAACCGGTCGGTTGGCCGGTGGCCGGTAGTCAATGGCTGATGGCCGGTGGTCGGAAGTCAATGGCCGATGGCCGGTGGTCGGAAGTCAATGGCCGGTGGCCAGTGGCCGAATTCAAAAGCGGACTTGTCTTCTCAAGGGCGGCCACACATGGGCGGATTGGAGGGTCCGATTTGGACTTATTCGCACAAGGGTGGCTACACATGGCTGTCTCTCATAAGAGAGGGCAGCCCTTTTGGCCTATAAAAGGAGGCCATTTCTACACACATTTCATAGTGTGAAGTTGATGCAACAAGGTTAGTGTGAGGTGGTGAGAGTGAAGCAAGGTGGGAGCTCCATTAAGGGTATAATCCCTTTGTAAACTACTTCTTGTTTTGAAGTACTAAAGCCATTGAGTGGCTGCTTTCTCGTGGACGTAGCCCACATTGGGTGAACCATGTATATCGTGTGTACTCTCTCTCTCTCTCTCTCTCTCTCTCTCTCTCTCTCTCTCTATAATCTCGTGTATATAAATTTGTCTCTCTCCATTAAGTAATCTACTCAATTATCTATTTAGCTACGTCTTATTTCCTAACACATGCTACCCCTTGTAGACTATAACTTTTCTTTTCACGCAAGTATAGTTATCTTGCTATGAACCAAGAGGATTTGTACACATAATTAATTCCAATTACTAGACAAAACATATATATTATGGTAAGCACAAAATTACAATTCCAAATAACAATTCATATCATGTTTGGTCGGCAAAGATTGCACGCCATTAACTCATCTATTAACCCTTTCACATTACCCATGATACGCTATGACCATACTTGAGGTTTTCATCTTTGTGTTATTTTGATATTCTCTTTTGTGTTCTTTCTTTGTGTGTGTGAGTGCAAGAGAGAAAGAGTATGGCTTCTTTGATTGTACTTCTTTCCAAACCCTAGACTGCATGGCATCTATGGTTTAACTCCTTCATATAGTTTTTAAAGTTCTCTCATTGCCAAAATCTTGGTGCTTTCCTGGCAAGGCCGCAAATTTCTCGACATATTTTAGGTGAACACGACGTGAATCTGCTAGGGTGAGAGTTTTTGGGTAACCATGGGTGATTATGTTGAGCAACATGGTATGGATTTTGACCCAGCAACAATGCAAATGTGTCAAGCATTTTCAATGTTCATGCAACAACAACATGCCACTAAAAGAAGGGAGATTTCAGCAACCAAAGCCACACAAGAGGTCATCAATAGAATGGATCAGTTCAATGGAAAACATGTAGCCAAGTATCTACGCAAGTATGTGAAGGAGATGGAGCTGCATCACGTGTCAGAAGGTGAGATGATTCAAAGCTTTGAGCTAGTTGTTGCTCCAAAAATTAGAGGATATGTTAGGGGAATTGAAAATGGGCATGGGAGAAACTGGAAAGAACTCAAAGTAGCTTTAAAGGAGGAATATTTCATGGAGGGCTCTGAGAGAGTGACCAAAAGGATATTTTTACAATGAGTAGTCAAGCCAAAGTAAGGACTATCAATAACATAGCTACTTAAGAAATTTGAGTGGTGCTATGCACAACTCACCAGGATAGAAAGGGCCACACTAGATGCAAAGAAGACAGATCAATTCTTACAAGCTGCAAGTAAAGAGTTTCAAGAAAATTTGGAGTTTCTTCTTGAAGATAAAGATGCTAAGCAAGGACTAAAGACCGACTGGAATGAAGTTGAAGGTGATGTCTCACTGCTTGCCAAACAACAAAGAAGAAGGGACAAGATGGTGGTAAACACTACAAGTTCTTCCACCTCAACTTCTGGCAAAATGGTAAAGCCTACTTTTATAGCTCCTAAGTTTGATGAGTCCATGTTAGATGAGCTTGTGAAGGGAATGTGTGAGTTGAAGGTGAAGCTTGCAAAGCTTGAAGAAAAAGACCAACCATCAGGGCTAGTTCCTAGGCAAAGACAACAACCCAAAGAAGGTTTTTTTAATAGATGTATTTGGTGTGATAGTACAGACCATGTAACAAGGGATTGTGATGGTTTTAATGATGCTTTGACAAAAGATGTTGTCTTTTTTAAGGATGGTAAAATCCACTTAAGAGATACGCGTCTACCCTTGAGAACTAACTTTGGGAAGGGGGGAATGCAAACCTTAGTTGAAGATATGGCAATTAACCATGCCACCTCTTCAATTGAGGCAGCTACTTATGGAGTAAAAATTGAGCATCTTAGTGATGAAGGGGTGAATGACCATCATGGTCAACTTTGGCCAAATGTCATGCAATTAGCTAAAAAGGGAAATCTTACAAAAGAGATTCTACATGAAGCAGGTGATTGCATACGTCTAGAAATCGGATGGAATGATCGAGTGGACTCATTGTTAGTGCACGCCTACATTACAAAATGCCAACAAAATGAGGCTATTGTAGAAGAGAACACAGACGTGAGAATGTTGATGAAGGACCATCAAAAAAGAGCTTCTAGAAGTGGGGGAAGAAGCGACTCAATGCCTTCCCAAACACCCCCGACACAAGGAGCATCTCCACCTGAAGTACTCATGGAGGAGTCTACAACAAGAAGGAAGAAAGATCCTACAAAAGGTAAGACAAAAGGCCCAGCTTATAAACTATAGTCTGATATTGAGGTTGCTACAGATTTAAACAAAGTCTTGGAGGATAAGATTTTGAATAGCAAGATTTACTCTGGGAGAAGTTCTTGGCATTGCAAAGCGTGAATTCCATGAGGAGATCATTGGAATCATCAAGAGAAAGAGGCAAACTCTTGCTGAAGTTTCTCATCCACCACAGGTTGAAGGAGAAACCTTGAAGACACAAGGGATGAAGTTGAAAAATAAGGAGGATGATGGAGGTGTGGTAGGATGCTACCAATCTAGTGGGAGAGTGAAGCAAGTGCATTTCTCAAATGATGATGAAGAAGTTGAAGATATTCCTAGGAGCTACTATTCATGAAGTCACTGGGCAAGGGCTACTACAGAAACTTTGGTCAAGGTAGGTGATCTTGAAGACCCATTTGTTGCCTTGATTGACCATGGTTAAGAAATAAACATAATGTCAAAGAGTCTCTACAACAGTGCAAATGGCCATTGGACACAGATCATGGTTGGATAGTAAAAGTGGCAAACAATTCATCCGGTGAATTGTATGCAGCATGTCCAGGTGTGAAGGTGACAATAGTGATTTAAAAATTGATCAAAACTTCTTTGTACAGGATACATCTTCATATCATCTTATCCTTGGACAACCCTACATTGTGAGAGTTTGAATGGAAATAAAGGTAATGGATGATGGTTCAGCTTATGCTATGATAGAAAGCAAAGATGGTAAATGTGTAAACCATGAAAGAGATTGTGACAATCTCAAAGATCATCCTCTTCCAAAGGTGAGCAAAGAGTTTCATGATCATATGAAGAGATGTGAGAGGCAATCTGTACATAATGTACAAATAGGCATGAAAGAGAGTGGGTTGTTAGAGACTACTGAAAATGTTTTGGGTTTGTGTGAGCAAGCTTCTTTTGTAGATAATATGGGTGAGCTTGATGCTATAATGGAGTCTAGTTTGCATCTTGAAAATGAAGTTGTAGAAGTATGCTCTATGGAAATGTATCAATTCATAGAAGCCTTTAAAGAAAACCAATGTTTCAAGCAAACACTTGGCCGAGAAGTCCATGTTGAAACTAAATACAAAAGTGTAGCAAAGAAGGTGAAATCAGTACCTTCATCCTTACCACCCAACAATAGAAAAAAGATTGACCAAGCTGCGTTGCAACCAAGTTTGAGGAATCCTAAAATATTGGGCACACCTTCTGTTGGACGGGAGCGACTCACACACCCATGAAGTGCATGCAAACACTACCTAGATCAGCATAATGTCAATCGAGGACACAAATGACGCGATAGGCACATGGAGGAAATCTCTTTAGCTTGTCAGGCTGAGACCATCCTACACATACAACACTCTGGAAGGCCAACTAAACCACAATCAAGAACCTCACTGCTCTCAACTACACCACCTAGCCACATACACACATACGGAAGGTAACTCACCTAATCATGCCAGATTCGTACGAAACTTAAGGAACACCATCCCCTCACTAAGATACACCTGCCCTAAGCTTCTACACTCAAAACCATCACTCTAAACCCGTCTGTGGAAAACGCGTAGGATGACAAAGCAGAATTTTGAAAGTGCCCGAAACTGAAATTTATGAGTACCTATGCGTAGCTTATGTCGCCACGATTCTATAGACTACTAGCACGCAGAAAACAGACATCGTTTGATACACTTACGGCCACAAATAGCTTGTAGATGCGTCGGCGTGTGCGCTTCGTCTCGCGTGGAATGCTTGGCGTTGTCGCGTAGCTCTCCTCGAGCCTACAACAATGGTGCAGTCGGATCTCCAATGTGTTGAGCGAGCCGGGCGTAGCAAGAGGATAAAGCTCACGCTCACTCTCTTTCTCTCTCACACATAGTAGACGGCAGCACTAAAGTTTTGATTATGATAAAAAGTCTTTCTTTACAAAATGACCTAGGTACCTTATATACTAAGGCTACCTTAGGTTTAACCAAAAATGGGGTTGAAAGGGTGAAATGGCTTTGTATTTACAATCTGGAAGTTCCATTGCACCCCGGCTTCTAAAACTAGAATAACTACTCATTACAAATGACGTTTATAGCCATAATCCGCAGCATTGTATAACTCGCAAAAGATAAGACTTTGGTACGAAACTTGAGTTATGTTGTGTTGTTGACCCAGCGCGGTCAACATTCCCCCCTTCCGCGTTCATGTCTTCCCCGACATGACCTGATTGTCGATGGCGATGTGGTCTTTGCTGTCGTTTTGTTGTTGTAAAGAAAGTAAAAACTATAGCCTTTGCAGTAGCTTGTCTTGTTCGTCCAATCCGATGTACATAGTCTTCACATGATTCAGGAAAATCATAATTGATGACGAAGTTTATGTCTTTCACATCCACGCTCCGAGCTTCAGCATTTGTTTCTGTCATTATAGGTCTACTGCCAGATCTAAATTCAAAAAGAACCCAATGTCATTTAACTTGACTCTTATCATCATGGATAGAGAAAGCTCAATCCCCATCATTTTCTCCAGCAAATCTGTGAATTCGGAGTATTTGTGATTCTCAAAAACAACTTCTACAATCTGTAGAATTGAGTGATTGGCTTTCTGATCTTGTGAGCCAATGACAACTTTGTAAGGATTTTGTAGAAATTGTGTGGCTAAACCCTTAACTTCTTTAGTCCAAGTTGCACTCCAATGCAAAGTCTGTCTGTCAGGCCGAATCCAGGACTTAATTATTCTAATTTGAGGTTCAAAACCCTGCCAAGCATTCGATGCGCATTATCAAGGACAAGATTTTGAGATCCTCAAATTACCCTTATGTCTGCTCTTTGTCATTGAGGACTTCTTTGTTCTTGAGTTATGTTGTGTTGTTGACCCAGCGGTGAACACTTTGCTGTTGTTTTGGCTTCATCTGTTGCACTGCTTGTATCTTTGTCGAACCACAACAAGAACTATGATCCATTAGAGTGGACATCTATCATCATAACCATTCATCTTTTGAGATCCTCTGATTACTTTTCTGTCTGCTCTTCTTCATTGGTAACTTCTTTGTTCCTGTGCAATCATGTTGTTAGTGTTGTCTGCAGCTTTGTCATTGTAGGCCATTCTTCGACTCGTCATTGAGGAGAAGTATGCTATGATCTGAAATTGGTGCTCCAATTCATTTGTCAATTGATTTGAGTAGCATTTCCTTATTGTTGATGTAGAAGGAATATGTACAAGAGGATGGTGATAGGTGTCTTTAGATTAGGGTCTAAAACCTGGATGACCAAAGGGAAAAAACCCGGTGTGAAAAAAATGCCTTTTGTATATGCTCTTATTGGAGTTGACAATTGAACGTGAAGTAAATGTTCATGAAAGGTGAGTTCTTGGTTGAAACACGGAAAGAGTGCCTGATGCAAGTGCCAATTATGGGACACTCTATATGCATATGAGAAATTTGTCAACAAAAGCATGCAATGTGAAAGAAGGAGATGATGGGTGTTTCGAGGAATAAATGTAGCACATGTGACATCAAAAGATGTCTAAATAGCTTCCACCTTTCCAAGAAGTGTTTTCGATGTAGAAGTTTCTCCACTCGTATCTCATTGTGCTCAGTATGTGAGTGTCTTTTGGACCTCCTCCTTCACTTCACCAGACTTAAGTACTTAGACTTCGACTCTTTTGCTCACCTATACCAGCATGAGCGACACAACGTAAATATGCGCAACTCTTCCAGCTTGAGCAGTACCTAGAATAGCTAAGACACTTAGACCACAGAGAATATTACTTGAAGATTTGGGACTAACACCTCACTCATTTTGTGGCTTCGCTACTCGACTCTGACTTGTATGACTTGTCGGTTGCATGTTGACACTGCTTTGTGACAAGTTCTTTGGCTGTTGTAGTGGCTGCTGAGACATACTTCGTGAAGTTTCATCGTTTTCCTGTACCTTCTTCTCTTTGTAGTCCTCAGGCCTCTCGTTAGTCTTTTCTTCATGTGGATTATGGAATTTTTTTTTTCTTAATAATAAACAAAGAAAATCTTAAAACAACTCAACAAAAGAAAAATCATTCAAAGAGAAATCTAAATGCTATGTACACTATACACATGTCCCTAGGGGCTCATATATGGATTTTGTCCCCATACTCCTCTGTACCACTACTATGAGGGCATATACTCTAAATTTCGTCAAAAAATTATCACAATAAAACGCAAAAATTCAATGCATCTCACAAAACATTGCCCTCTAATAGTCATAATGTTAGGTCCGCGTTCAAAATGCCTCCCCCCTTCCTATTTGGAGTCATCCTTTACGATAGGGTATCGCAAAGGGTATGTGTTGTGCTTGGGCAATTAAAAGTTGTGCCTATGCAAGCCTTGTAATGCAGCCCTATTATGCATACACAGTCAATGCATGGAAAATATTTATGTTGTGCAAGATGTGGGTATAAGCAATTTTATTATTGGCATTTGTTGGTGAGGCTTCCTATTCTAAGCAATGTAATGGTCTTTGAAGCGCCTATATCGTTGCTTGATTGAAGCGACTTGCTCTCTTCTAACTGTAATGTAATCGTAGGAAGAATTGTAAGAATTCAAGCGACGATGCACCTTCAGCAGTTTTGTTGTTCTTCTTTGGGACCCATTTCTTTGCGATTATTGGTTGTTTTGTTGCTGACTCTCTTTTGGGAACCCATACTTGCCCGTGCTTCATTTGTGTTTCAAGAGACTTCCTTGGGATCCACCTTTTTGTTGTGTGAGTCGACATTGGTCTTTGATTTAGCCCTTGTACGCTTGGTTTGGGACGGGATTTAGGCTTTCAAAGTTGATACTGTGGTTGTTTTGGAATCCAAATGAATTCCTGACTTTTTTGTGCTTGAATCAACTTCTTTGGAGCCCAAACCTGAGTTGTGAAATCTTGCGACTATGTGATTTTCTTACCCATTCGTGCACGCTTTCCTTGTTTTTGTTTTGGTGTTGGATCTTGTGATTTGTCATTAGAGATCTTTGTCTTCTTGATCCATATCTGTTTTTGGCCGATCTGGCTTTTTGGTATCCAGATTTGTCGAGCTTTTTGGCTTTGACTTGTTGTCCTGTTCTTTTGACCTGTCATGGTTGTTGCTAAAGGGGTTGGTGATAGTGATGGCCTAAGTTGATGATAGGGGATGTCGTAAGATTCATCACTACCGCTACTATCCTCAGCAAGGTTGAATTCTTGTACTTTCTCTTGATTTTTTGGTTGGTAGTGGAAAGTTACTGTCTGTTTGCTCGTGGGTGGTAGTTTCTTGGAGGACTTTTCTTGCCCATTGATTAGAGCATTGTTAGCTCGTTGCTCTGGTCGTATTCCTCCTAGCTGAGTCTTTGCATCCTTATTAGGAGCCCTGTATGAGGATGCTTGTGGCGGCTGTGTCTTCACCGAGGACTTTGGAATCCACTTTTGATGCACTTTATTCGTGTAGCGATGACATTGATTCCCTGGTCGTTGATCTTCATGAAGCTCAAAGTGTTCTACAGAGTCATAGAACTCGTCATCTTCTTCTTTTTTTGATTCTCCACATGTCATAATAATCAATATCTAATTCTCCTAAGTGATTTTCTCATATTAAACTGATCATTTAATGTGGGGAAGTGCCAAGGGAGAAAAAGCTAGAATATTGGTTAAGCCAGCAGACCGGCCACAGTAGGGATCCAAAGGAGGGAAAATAGGGATCCAAAGGGGGGGGCCATCTGCAAAAGAGCCATGTGCAACAATGGGCTAAAAAGACCTTAAGGTTCAGCCCATTAAGACTTCCAAAATGCTAAGGTTCCAAAATTCAAAGGTTGTGTCCAAAGGTCAACCCTAGGGAAAATTGGATGCTTTGTGTGTGCCCTAAAAGTCTTTGCACATCCCTACATGGGAGGGAGCGAGCCCCAAAGGTAGGGGATGAGAGAGAAAGACACACACACACACACACACACAGGCTCCCTTTACACAAAGGGAATGAGGGACACATGTCAGCTCCCTAGGCCAGATGCCCACAAGGTGTGCCCAATTCCTATTGGAAGACCCTTGAAGTGGACCAATGAGAATTAAGCTAGAGTAAATGTAGTTTAATTAATTTAAAAACATTTAATAAAAGAAACCAATGAGAATTAAGTCTCCTAGAAGACTATTGGGCAGTCTCCCAAAGGGTCCAATGAGCATTCAGAAGCCCCATGGCTTGCCTGATTTCTATTGGCCAGGAGACAAAGGGGTCCAATGAGATTTTAGTTTAATTATTTAATTACCTAAAGCTCTCACAAAAGGGGAAAGGGGGACACATGTCAGAAGGCTATCACTTATGCTGCTTAATACCTATTGGCTTGACTTGGGGAGGTCCAATGAGGCAAAAGCCAGACCAAATTAGCAGCTATGGCTCGCCCAAGAGAGAGAGGGGGCTGATTTTTGCTTGGCATTGACACACACACACTCACACTTGACCATGTGTGAAGGAAGAATACTCTATCTCCTCCCAAGCTTTAATGGAGAACTCATCACCTACTCCAAGCTTGTGAGATAGAAGCCTACATCAACACTCTCTTGGCATGTGGATGCAAATCCAACCAAGAGCCAAGCTTCAATGCATGCTCATCTCCTCTACCAAGCTAATTACTAAGCTAAGCTATGCTAATATGAGTGATTATGTGAGGAGATGTACATCTTTCTCGTAAGATACTCCTTCTTCCTCTCAATCTACTCTCATACCCTGCTAGCTCTCACCATCTTCGAAGGTGTGTGAGGTCTTGGGTCTGAGAACGGGGATAATTCAAGTTGTGTTTGATTAAGTGTTTTGCTTGGTGTACGAAGCTTCCATCTTCATTGCACTAGCTAGTCTTGAAGGAACACAAAGAATTGTATTGTACAATGTCTCTCTTGATGGGAGAAACCATAATACAAAGCCTTTTGGAGAGGGGACCGGCTCCATGCAAATCCGGTCCTCAACTGTTGTCAATAGCTTAATTTCTCTCTCTTTTGAAAGTATTGTCGATGCTATCTAACTAGGTGTTATGCTTTTTGTTGCTCTCTCCACCCAAGCACTCTTGTAATTCTCATTAGGAATCTATTCTAATGAAATGCCCACTATGTTCATGCTAATTTCCGCTACACATAAGTTATTAGGCCATTAAATGTTACATTGGTATCAGAGATCAAGGTTTCTCTTTTCTTGCTCAAGAAGGGAGGTCCTCAAGCTAGCTACAAATGGTTGGTATTATTAATTGCCTGTGAGTAAGTAGAATAGGGATTTTTCAGCCTTGCAGTGCGCCTGCCTTTGTGCAGTTAACGGGGCATCACCGTCGAGAGCTATGGTCTTAATAGTGGAGTCCTACGGGGCTTGCCTACGGCTTAACCACTATTGAGCTATTAGAAGCTTGACAGGAGCCGGTGTTGTCTTGGTGTCGAAAGACCCTCTCTTCTATTCCTTGCAATTAATGGTATTCGAGCCGCGGGTACAGTAGCTTGAGTGCTTTTCCTAAAGGGGTAAAGAGGAGTAGCAACTAGGGCTTGAAGTGCCAAAGTATACCTAAAAAGTTTACACCTAAAAGTTGTTAGAATGGCTGACAATAGTAAAGAGAGTGAAATTAATGTTGATAACTTTGATTTTGCTCATGAGCAAGCTACTAATGATGCTTCAATGCTTGTTAACTATCTTGTTTCTAGGCTTCAACAAGCCATGGGCAATCCATCTCTCCAAAGTGAAGTGCAACGGCAGCTCCGTGCTCACGGGATTCTCCAAGCTCATCACCATGATGAGAGAACACCTAGGAAGCCTCCTTGTGAGACTACCAAAAGAGGTCTCTCTCCGATTCGGGAAGAAGAAGAGAATCCATATGAAGGGCTCAAGAATTTACTTCTTGATGATGCATCTCCTTCCCAAAGGAGAACTCAAGAGCCTCCACCGAAGGAACGAGAAAGAAGCGAGTCTCCCGCCACCTCGGCGGAGATGGCTCCACGAAGACGGCCGGCTAAACGCTCTCCATCACCACCAAAGCGGAGAAGGCCATCGTATTCTTCTCCTCACCACAATTCAAAGAGGGATGATAAAAAGCAAGAGAAGAAAAAGGCGAGAAAGAGGACACCCTCTTCTCCATCTTCTTCATTCTCTTCCTCTTATGAAAGCTATGGTGAAGACGACAAAGATCAAGACAAGAAAAAGGCGAGAAAGAGGTCACCCTCTTCTCCACCTTCTTCAAATTCTTCACCTTCTGAAGAAAGTGATGGTGCAACTTTTGAACCATCAAAAAGGAGAGGCCATAGGAAATCATATGCCGCATGGAAGAGGTCGTCCAAGCTGAAGAAATTCAAAGAGGGAGGGAAGAGCATCTCTTTCCTTACCTATGATGGCACCTTCGGTGCTACAGACAAAGTCTTGGCCTTTATCCAGCAATTCGATGCGGCGTTTGGAGATGAGGGCTTCACGGAGTCCTCTAAGCTACGCCATGTAGCTATGCACTTTCAAAATTCCTCCAGACAATGGTGGTCTAGCCTACGAGCCAACGGTGAAGCTCCACGAACATGGAAGGCTTTAAGAGCTTCCATTATGAAGCAGTTTTTGGCCACCGATGCCAAAGACAAAGTACTCACCGAATGGCGAAGCTTAAAGCTCTCTCCCAATGAATCCATCCACAAATATGTAGACAAGTTTTGGGACCTACAACTCAAAGCCACTGTCTTCAAAAAGTTGGATTTTGGAGAGCAAAAGCAACAATTTTGTGCGGGCTTAACCGAAGAAATGGCGGAGTATGTCAACTCCCAAAGGCCACGTACCATATCGGCGGTAATACACCATACTATGGTGGCCTCTCGAATCAATTTCCAAACGGGGGGTAAAAGAAATAATAAGCCCCCGGAAAACAAGGGTTCCAATGAGCCTAAGGGGAAGGACAATGTCCAAAAGTATCCTAAGGGCAATTCCAACAAAGCTAAAGAGAAGGGAGTTTCCAAAGGAAAGAATAAACTCTCTCCTGAAGAGCTTGAGTGTTATCGTAAGGATAACCGGTGTTTCAAGTGCGGCGAACAAGGGCATGCGTACCGCGCTTGTCCCCAAAAGAACAACCGCCAAGATCCTCCTAGAGCTTCTTTGGTTGAAATCCAAGAGGAGGAGATTCACCAAACTCACCACAAAGGATCTCCTCTATGCCATGCTTGGGGAAAGGTAAGAGAACATGATGCTTTTATTCTCTTTGACCCTGGTTCTACTCACAATTTCATATCTATGGAGTTAGCCACCAAGCTAGGCATTCAATCCTACGAGATGGGAGATATCCTACCCGTAGACAGTGCCTTCAAGGGGCAAGAAGCTTCAGTCACTCCCTTAATCGGGAAATTGAGGCTTCATGTCCAAGGCTATGTGGACAAAGAGGACTTCTTTATCTCTCCTCTCAAGCATGAGGATGTAATCCTAGGGGCACCATGGTTTGACCGCCTGGCTGCCAATGTTAAATTTCCTGAAAGGAGAATCTCCTTTAAGTTCAGGGAAAAAGACATGTATATAGATGCTAAGGAGATGGGTAACACCATCCCCATTGTACATACACCAGCTTTCAACAAGTCAATAAAGAGCTCTATTTCCGTGTACATGATTTTTGTTAAAGATTCTCAAAATGAACCTAATGCTTTAGCAAAAGAAAATAAAAGCAACCAAAAGGAATTAGAGTTATCCAATTTTCTCAAGGGGTTTCAAGATGTTTTTATTGACGACATCCCTTGTGAGCTACCTCCTAAACGAGATAATGATGACCATGAAATTGAACTTCTTCCAGGAAGTTCACCGCCTAACAAACCTCCTTATAGAGTTTCTCAAGCTCAACAAGAGGAGATTATGAGGCAAGTGCATGAGTTAGTTGAGAAGGGCATGGTTAGGCCTAGCTCATCTCCATTTTGCTCACCTGTGCTATTAGTGCAAAAGAAAGACGGCACATATCGTATGTGTGTCGACTATAGAGAACTAAATAGGATCACTATCAAGAATAGGTTTCCCGTTCCACGGGTAGAAGACCTATTTGATAAGCTACAAGGATCGACCTACTTCAGTAGGATTGACCTAAAAAGTGTCTATCATCAAATAAGGATAGTTGATCAAGACATTGTAAAGACCGCATTTCGTACTACATTTGGTCTTTACGAATACATTGTCATGCCTTTTGGCTTGACCAATGCACCAGCCACATTCAACCGCTTGATGGAGAAGCTGTTCAGGCCTCATCGAACCTTCACTGGAGTGCTCTTTGATGATATTATCATCTACTCTAATTCATTGGAGGAACACAAGCAACACCTCCAGGTAATATTTCAAGTTTTAAGAGAGAATAAACTTTATGTTAATCGAAAGAAAAGTGAATTTTTCTTGCAAGAGATTCAGTATTTAGGTCACATTATCTCTCAAGATGGCATCCAAATGGATCCATCCAAGTTAGAGGTAATAAAAGGATGGCCTAAACCAAGGAATCTTCATGAACTAAGAAGCTTTATAGGTATGTGTGCATACTATAGACGCTTCATAGAAAAGTTCTCACAAATTGCGGGACCATTACATGACCTAACAAAGAAAAGTGTTAGGTATACATGGTCTGCTAAGGAGAACAATGCTTTCGAAAAGCTTAAAGAAAAACTTATCTCTCAACATGTGCTTACACTACCGGATCTCTCAAAACCATTTGAGGTCCAATGTGATGCTTGTGGTGATTGCCTTGGGGCTGTTTTGCTCCAAGAAGGGCACGCCATAGGCTATGAGAGTCGAAGGCTCGACCCTGTTGAGCAAGCTCTAGGCATATATGAAAAAGAACTCCTTGCAGTTCTACATGCCTTAGACTCATGGAAGCACTATTTATTGGGGACTCCTTTCATTCTGCGAGCGGATCACCAAAGTCTTAAGTACTTCATGATGCAGACCAAGCTCTCCGACAAACAAATGAGGTGGGCAAATTTCCTTTCGCAATTTCATTTTCATATTGCTCACATTGCTGGCAAGCATAATCAAGTAGCCGATGCACTCTCAAGACGACCGAGAGTGAATGCGGTTTCCATAGCAACTCACAATGATCTATCTTCAATGATAGATGAGTATGCTATTGATCCCGATTTTAGAGATGTGATTTCAGCCCTTGCATTAGGGAAGAAAGAAGAACCATTTACTTTACAAGATGGTTATCTTCTCTATGGCAATAGACTATGCGTTACTAACTCACTACGTGAGAAATTAATGTATGAATCTCATGCTCCCCCATATGCGGGGCATAGAGGGATTCGGTCTACCTTAAAGGGAATTGAAACATATTTCTATTGGCCTACCATGAAAGTGAACATACAAGAGTATGTTTCCAAATGTGTGGTATGTCAAAAGACAAAATTTAATAAAGGGAAACAACCTGGATTGCTTCAACCCTTGCCAATCCCTAATTCACCTTGGGAGAGCATATCCATGGATTTTATCTTTGGATTGCCTAAGTCTATCCATGGGAATACGGGGATATGGACGATAGTAGACAGGTTCAGTAAACAAGCTCATTTTATACCTGTCAAAAAGACTATCAAAGCCCATCAAATGGCAACCCTCTTCATTTCACAAATTTTCAAGTACCATGGCTTGCCAATGTCCATAGTGTCGGATAGAGATCCTAGAATGACCAGTAATTTTTGGAAGGGTCTCTTTGAGAATTTAGGAACAAGGCTAAACTTCTCTTCGGCCTATCATCCACAAACTGATGGCCAAAGTGAAATAGATAACCTAACCATTCTCGATCTACTAAAAGCCTATGTAACGGAAGTAGATCAAAGATCCCAATGGGAGAAGTACTTACCCTTAGTAGAGTATGCTTACAATAACACTCTACATACTTCCACAGGAAAAGTACCTTTCGAGGTAATTGAGGGAAGATCAAAAAGTCCCTTGCTACTTAAGGTACATGGGAAGATCTTCGCTGCAGATGAGTATAGCTGAGACCTACAAGAATCTTTCCAAAAGATTAAGGATGCTATCTCTATCTCACAGCAAAGGCAAAAGGCTGCTGCTGACAAGCACAGAAGATCCCAAGCCTTTAAAGAAAACAATTGGGTCTTGTTAAAGTTTCCCAAGGCTCGATTAAGGCACACAACGGGCAAGAATCCTACGGGCCACCAAAAGTACTATGCTAAACTAGCAAAAAGGTACTATGGTCCCTTCCAGATTCTTAGGCCAATCAATGAGATGGCCTATCAACTTAAGTTGCCCAATCATTGGCTCATACACAATGCTTTTCATGTGAGCCTTTCAAAGCCTTACAAAGGAGAGCCACCTCAAGAACCAACTATTGAAGACCCACCGGAGATCGAGGACCAAGAGGAGGTGCTGCAGCTCGAGTCCATTCTCCGACATGAAGACAAGGTATTAAGAGGCGGTAAGACTATCCGACGATATCTTATTAAGTTTAAGAATTATCCTTTCGAAGATGCTAGATGGATGCAAGGCATACAATTAAAGGATAACCTAAACCTTGTCAATGCTTACAATGCTTCCCAAGAGTAAGCAAATGTACAAAATGTTAAAAATGAACAAAATTTTTGTCTTATAAGACTCTCTTTTTCTTTATTTGTGCACAAAAATGAAGTAGTATGCATGCTTAGATCAAGTTTGCGGAGACGACGTCTCCCAAACACCAAGTAGAGCTTGTCACTCTACTATGGAAGGCTGATAGGACTAATGTGCAGACATTATTGCGGTAGCCTCAGGCTCTCAAGCGCCAAATGGACTAGTCGTCCATTATGGAATGATGTCGTAGGGTAACATAGGGATCCTCTACCCGCTAAGAAAAGGACTCATGAATATGCTTTATCTTCTCTACACCATAGTCGAGGACGACTATGATTTCAAGAGAGAGGTAATGTCATAATAATCAATATCTAATTCTCCTAAATGATTTTCTCATATTAAACTGATCATTTAATGTGGGGAAGTGCCAAGGGAGAAAAAGCTAGAATATTGGTTAAGCCAGCAGACCGTAGGGATCCAAAGGAGGGAAAATAGGGATCCAAAGGGGGGGGCCATCTGCAAAAGAGCCATGTGCAACAATGGGCTAAAAAGACCCTAAGGTTCAGCCCATTAAGACTTCCAAAATGCTAAGGTTCCAAAATTCAAAGGTTGTGTCCAAAGGTCAACCCTAGGGAAAATTGGATGCTTTGTGTGTGCCCTAAAATTCTTTGCACATCCCTACATGGGAGGGGGCGAGCCCCAAAGGTAGGGGATGAGAGAGAAAGACACACACACACACACACACACACAGGCTCCCTTTACACAAAGGGAATGAGGGACACATGTCAGCTCCCTAGGCCAGATGCCCACAAGGTGTGCCCAATTCCTATTGGAAGACCCTTGAAGTGGACCAATGAGAATTAAGCTAGAGTAAATGTAGTTTAATTAATTTAAAAACATTTAATAAAAGAAACCAATGAGAATTAAGTCTCCTAGAAGACTATTGGGCAGTCTCCCAAAGGGTCCAATGAGCATTCAGAAGCCCCATGGCTTGCCTGATTTCTATTGGCCAGGAGACAAAGGGGTCCAATGAGATTTTAGTTTAATTATTTAATTACCTAAAGCTCTCACAAAAGGGGAAAGGGGGACACATGTCAGAAGGCTATCACTTATGCTGCTTAATACCTATTGGCTTGA
The DNA here is from genome assembly GCF_014529385.1 of Adiantum capillus-veneris. Taxonomy (NCBI): domain Eukaryota; kingdom Viridiplantae; phylum Streptophyta; class Polypodiopsida; order Polypodiales; family Pteridaceae; genus Adiantum; species Adiantum capillus-veneris. The sequence continues at coordinate 90,330,301 of NC_140934.1, forward strand.
CTTGGGGAGGTCCAATGAGGCAAAAGCCAGACCAAATTAGCAGCTATGGCTCGCCCAAGAGAGAGAGGGGGCTGATTTTTGCTTGGCATTGACACACACACACTCACACTTGACCATGTGTGAAGGAAGAATACTCTATCTCCTCCCAAGCTTTAATGGAGAACTCATCACCTACTCCAAGCTTGTGAGATAGAAGCCTACATCAACACTCTCTTGGCATGTGGATGCAAATCCAACCAAGAGCCAAGCTTCAATGCATGCTCATCTCCTCTACCAAGCTAATTACTAAGCTAAGCTATGCTAATATGAGTGATTATGTGAGGAGATGTACATCTTTCTCGTAAGATACTCCTTCTTCCTCTCAATCTACTCTCATACCCTGCTAGCTCTCACCATCTTCGAAGGTGTGTGAGGTCTTGGGTCTGAGAACGGGGATAATTCAAGTTGTGTTTGATTAAGTGTTTTGCTTGGTGTACGAAGCTTCCATCTTCATTGCACTAGCTAGTCTTGAAGGAACACAAAGAATTGTATTGTACAATGTCTCTCTTGATGGGAGAAACCATAATACAAAGCCTTTTGGAGAGGGGACCGGCTCCATGCAAATCCGGTCCTCAACTGTTGTCAATAGCTTAATTTCTCTCTCTTTTGAAAGTATTGTCGATGCTATCTAACTAGGTGTTATGCTTTTTGTTGCTCTCTCCACCCAAGCACTCTTGTAATTCTCATTAGGAATCTATTCTAATGAAATGCCCACTATGTTCATGCTAATTTCCGCTACACATAAGTTATTAGGCCATTAAATGTTACATCCACATTTCTTTGTTTCTCCTTATTTCGAGAGCTTGTTGATGTCTGGATCTCTTCGTTTTCCTAGATTACACTCACTGAAAAATAAGGAATGACATCATAGCCATTTTCATCACAAAACTTTGTTGTGGGAGCATCCTCCACGGCGCACACGTCCAGAGTATCCAAGATGTGTTCCCATCCAAAAGGCTCTAACTCTTCTTCAGGAAATGGTTCTGGGATATAGTCCATATCCTCTATAACGTGCTCTAGGATACATTCCTCAAGTTTCAAGCTACCACATTGTGAAGCTCCACACATCCATAGTTCTTTAGGCTTACCTAAGCAAGTTGGAAGTTCTGATCCTGTAATTGTGGCGGAATCAAACTCCTCAACCGGTGTTCTCGTCACATCCCTATAGCTATGGTCCCTCAAGTTTATCTTTGTTATGGTTTCCATATGTCTCAGGTATATATGGTCATAACCCCAATCTTGCAATCTTGGACCATTTTCAGTTGTCGCATGAATGGTCTTCCCAGAATGATGTCATAGTTGTTCTTCTTGCCAAAGTCAACAACAGCAAAAGTGTGTTCACATTCAATGCCACAAGAAGTAACAAGTACTTTTTCTAGCAGTCCTAGGGTCTTTTCCTTGTGTCCGTCTGCAAGCTGCAGGGTCATTAGTGTGGATATCAAGGCAGGTTTTCCCTATTTTTTCCAAACCTCTTTGGTTGCAATGGCCACACCAGCTCCACTGTCAAGGATTGCCATGGTTTTTACATTATTGAATTCCATAGGAAGGGTGGTGTTTCCATCTTCTCCCTCGTAATACTCGCCTACCTTGTTTAATGGCACTGGCCTAGTATTTAGTTGAGGCATTTCAAGCTCTTTGATGCCTTCCTCGATTTGCGTCATTGGGGTTTTTACACCAAATTTCTCTAGACATTTACCCACATTAGCCCACATGTTTGGTCTTATTCTGAGCAACTCGGCTAACATTATTGTACAGGTGACTAGGGTAGATAGAATATCTACTAGCCCCTTTGAATCGATGGCCTTGTTGGGAGACAGTCTCTCTGATGGGACTGCAACCACATCTGACTTGGTCTCGTACTCTCCCATGTAGGACGGTAGTGTTCTTAGCGAATGGGATTAACTATCCATAGATTGTACAGATCCTTTGTCGCCCCAATACGATCGCACGTCTAGATTCATTTGAGATCTAGTCTCAAATTCCTCTATTGGTGGTAGAAACACTCCTCGTTCATCACCAGTCTTGTCTATTCGTCTTCTTAGGTCATCAACTTCATTGGCCTCTCTGACTTGTTTCCACAATTTGTCAAGACCATCTATCTCTTTACAATCCTCAGGTATAGCTTGGTGAAATCCCTCAGAAGAGTTATCCGTGGTATTCAGTACTATCCTTGGTTCTAATGCTGGGTCTTTGAGGTTTGGTCTATGCTCATGACTAGAATCTGGCTCTTTTAGTTCCTAGCTTGGTGGGATTACTTGTGTAGGCATGACACGGATCACATCCTCAGGTTTTGCAACTGGTGGTTCTAGTAAAGCTTGGGCTGTTTGAATCATTTCCTGGCACATTTCAAACCTTTGCTTTTCTAGTTTCGCATAGGGATATGTCATCCACCTATGTTCTTGGGTTTGGTTGTTTTTGAGCCTCACATCATAGGCTTTCAAGAGGGCATCTAATGTCTCATTAACCTTCTTTGCCAACACAGATCCTCCTGAACTAGCACTTCTCGGTTTCTCATCCGTGGATGGTTCTTCTAGAGGTTTAACCATCTGTGTAAGAGAAGGTGCCTCCTTTTCCTCATGTTGTTTTATCTTCTCCTCAGCTTTGGTAAGCTTCTCAGCTAGGGATTTTTTCTCTTGTTCCCTGCGTGCTTTCATCCTAGTCTTTCTAGCTTTCCAACTATTTCTTTTGCTCTTGGTTTTCTGACTAGGTGCGTCTGTCTTTGGTCCATCATCTGTCTTTGGACTCGTGTCACTTTCCGTGTTTTTTGGCTCTGGATTCTCATCAGCTTTCTTTTGAGCTTGTGCTCGCATAACTACTTGAACTGGTACAACATTTTCATTTTCTGAGCTACTAGGTAGCTGAACAATCCCAAATACATTTGTCGTGATTTTCCTGATTTGGTTTGGGTTTTTCGGGCAATCGGGGATCAAGTGAGTGATGCCACACTCAAGACAATAGGCATTTACTTCAGTGATCTCCGTATGAGGACATTGTTTGACCAAGTGGTTGTCACGACTTTTGTGACAATCTGTCTCTGGTTGAGGAGATTCTTTTAGCATTTCCTCTTGGCTATAAGCAATCTTTGACCTAGATAATCCGCTATTTGCAATGAATCGCAATGTCCTTTCGTCCATTTCATACCTTCTTTCTTTCAACTGAAACCCAGGAGGTGGAGGTTGTATCGGCCTCACCACTCCATGTGTTTCTCTCACATTTTGTTGTTCCAAAGGGTAGTACTCACTTTGGTTGCTTTACCACATTGTAGCGGGTACTGGCATTGGTTTATTTGATGCTTCCATCATTGGCATGTATCTCATGTCTACCGGCATTCTAGCACCTGGCAGCGGAGGTTGTTGTCTTAAGACAAGTTGTGGCCTTAAAACTCCTACTGGTCTTGGTGCATGCCCCGTAATGTATCTAGGTGGAGTAGGTTCTTATGGAACAGGTTGTACATACCTCTCCCTAGCATTTTCCATGCTATAATAGCACTCTTCCCCCGTATGGTTTGTCCATTTTCTCTCAATTTCACACCACTTCGGCTATCCCGAATCACAACTTACAAGAGGAATCAACCTCTTGACCAAGTCATCGATAAGTTTTTCTTGATCAATAGGTGCCGTTGGCTTGGCAATGGACTCACGTATCTGTGAAACACTGTGCTGAGAGGATGTGTCATCTCCTTGACTCTTTAGGTCCTTTTCTTTGTATGCCTCACAGTTATCCACTAGATAGAGAGCTTCTTTGATCAACTCGTTTAGCGTCATCCTCCTTATCATATGCAGATCCTTCTGAAGGCCCGCATGTCTCATTCCCTGGATAAAGATCAGCATCAGTCGTGCTTGCGTAGGTAATTCCTCTCTCGGACAGAGCTTAACATATATCTTGAGCCGTAATGATGCTTTGCGTACCGATTCATCCTCTTTCTGTTTGAATCTATGGATTTGCGAGACCGTGTTGTGAGCAATGCCTTTTGGTGAGAATTCTTTAATAAACTCCTCAAACACCTCATCTAGGGTCTCAAAATCCCATTTTTCCACCAAGTCGAACCATGTAGCTGCATCATCTTCTAGAGTCAATCCAAATCTCGCAAACTGTGTCGCAAAATCTGAAACTTCCTCTGCTCTTATCACTCTTCTAAAAGCCCTTACGTGATCTCTCGGATCTTTATCCCTAGAGTATTTCTTGTTTACCCATTTTTGGACTTGGGATGGTCTAACTCGTCGATTGTCTACAAGTTTAACCAGAGACTCTCCCAATCCTTCTTTCGTTATCGCTCTTGAAGGGAATCCTGGTGGCTCTCTTCTTGGAATTACTATAGGAATTCTTGTGTTTGGTGGAGGCATTTGTGGTCCTTCATTGACCAAATATCCACCTCTTCTAGTACAGTCTGTGGATTTGTGCTTTCTACAACTGTGTATTCTCGTCCATACTTGTCAACAACTATAGATCTCCATTGACAATCGACTCTGTATATGTAAACATATAAGAGCTTGTAATCCGTTATCTCTTCTAGGTATGGATCTGAGCACCTATAAAGATTGACCTCATTGTCATCAATGTATCTATATAGTCCTTCACTCTCATGACCAATCATCCAAACTCTCTCAACAAGATGGATCTTTATCAATTGCAAGTTTGGAAGATCCATTGTGGGAGGATATTCCTCTATCATTGGGATCTCCAAGATTGTGTAAGCTGCGTTTGAATCTAGGGTAGACATGATTTTTGGGCTTAAGAGATTTTGCTTGGTTCAAGTAGACTTAGTCCACTGTGTTCAAGTTCTTTGGTTAGAGAAAAGTCAAAACTATATCCACAACCGCAACCGTTTCATCACAATTCTCGCAAATTGTCGCTTTCAGACACCCCTAACTTGTGGATAAATTTTGAGCCGCTCTCAGGCTATGTTTTGATATAAAAACTTTTCCGATCCGATATCATTTGTGAAAGTTATGGCCAAAACAGTGAAATGCAGTTTAGACTGGTCAAAATGAGTCCAAATTCAATTTTAAAAGAAGATTTGGGATCTCTGTGACACTGTGAACACTTCTGTATGGTCAAAAGTATAGTTGGACCCTAAAACTGGCCTAGAGACATCCTACACGTAGGATGTCTATATGCTCAGAATTTAACAAAATTTGGTCCAGAGACTCCCCTTAAGTCCAGCAACACAATGGTATGCTCAGAATTTCATTTGGACCTAAAAATGGCCTTGAGACATCCTACGCGTAGGATGTCTTTTTGCTCAGAATGACTTGAAATTTTCACCCCAGCTTCTCCTTGATGTGCTGATCACAGTGGTGTGCTCATAGGTTGGTTTGGAGTCCTAAATCAAGCTGGAGACATCCTACGCGTAGGATGTCTAACTGCTCAGATTTTGTCCAAACTTGATCCCAAGATTCTCCTAGGGCTCAACAACCCAATGATATACTCAAAATTGAATTTGGATGCCAATAGGTCAATATTTGGGCTACATAAGCTTCTAGTGCACTCCAAGAGTAGGATGTCTAACAATTCTTGTCTTTGCTTGGTAAATAGGCCAAACAAGGTCCAAATTCACTTTTGAAAAAAAGTTCTGGAACCCTTGAGACACTTAGAACCTCCCTATATGGCCAGAGTAGAATTTCGACCACTTTATGACCCTGGAGATATCCTACGCGTAGGATGTCTTTTTGCTTTGTTTCAGCTCAAACTTGCATTGTAACTTCCCCTTGATGTGCTAAACTCACAGCAATTTTTACTTTTTGATTCTGACACCTATAGGTTGGTCAAATGATCAAGAATCTGTTCCAAAAGCCTGATGTCTGTTCTGATGAATTCCCAAGTCAAATCAACTCCAAATTGGACCAAATTTGCCTAGGAGGCTTGCCTAAGGCTATACAACAGCATGGTGTGGTCACATGAGAATTTTGGTCTCAGAATCATGCAGTAGACATCCTACGCGTAGGATGTCTTTTTGCCCAGAATGAACCCAAACTTGGAGCAAAGATTCCCCTAGTCTTCAGCAACCCATTGGTATGCTTAGATTTGAGTTTGGATGTCAAAAGACCCCAAAACTAGCTATTCTTGCTTTTTTCAGTAAAAAATGCTAAAGTCTGTTCAATCTTCCTTTTCTCTGACCCAAATGAGATTAAATTTATCACATGCACTCAATGCAACATTTAGAACATGCCTATGGAGTCATCCTATGGTTTGGTCTCAAAATTAGGCCTTGGACACAATTTGGGTAGGATGTCAGTCAATTCTCGTCTTTTGGCTTTGATCTATCAAAATTTTGTCAAATTTCCACTTTCCAGGTGAAAATAGGATAAAACCTACCTTCTAAACACACTGGTAACCTCAGATTTTCAAAAAAATGCCCAGATCATCCTGTAGACATCCTACGCGTAGGATGGCTACTGCTTATTTTCTCAGACTGAAGTGTCCCTCATGCGTCCCTATGCTCTCAGCAAGTGCAAGTATGCTTCACAATTGCAAAAACATGCAAAAATCACTCAATTTAAGCCTTTTCTGAACTTTTACATTTTCCTACTCCGCCTTTTGGCTTTTGATCAACAAAAATAGGGAAAAACACCCAAGTCAATATGTTACTAGGGTAAAACCTACCCTCTGAACCCACTGGTAACCTCAGAATTTCAAAATTTCCTGCCAAAAGTGCCCTGGAGACATTCTATGCGTAGGATGTCTTTTGATGAATTTTTTGGCAGAAATCATCCAGAGGCCTCCCCAAGTCTTAAGCACTACTTTTCAAGCATTCCTAGCAGTTTTTATGCAAAATTGTGCTCAGAATCTTAAATTTCTTGTTTTCGCGTTTTTGACACTCCGTCTTGGTCTTTTGGGTGTCAAGAGTTGGTCAAAACTCTAGTTTCAATGTATACTAAGGGTAAACCCCCCCTTCTGAACACACTGGTGCAGTCAAAATTTTCAAATTTGGTCTCCAGAACCCCCTTGAAACATCCTACGTGTAGGATGTCTATGTTTACAAAATTGCAGGTTTTCTTCACAGAACCCTTGCAAATGCTCTTTTATATGCACAGCATCAGTCAGTCATACAAAATTATCCACAAAAGCTTGTTTAATGCATTTTTACCCTCAAAAGCACACTTTTCTGTGATTTCAAATGCAATCAAGCACTTTAGCAAATAATTCAGTGTTGAATAGCTCTAGATCAGAATCGGATCATTTACCTAAAGCTACTCCTACAAATCATATGGGGTTTTGCATCTATGAGTAGAAAAACGCTTCACTGCCACACACGGCCTAGTAAACGCTTTTATCACCTCACAAATCACTTGACCACCAACAACTACTCTAATCCACGGATCCTAACTAAATCTATCAAGTCGCAAACCCTCGGCAAGACACACGCTTCCTGGCTATCCACTTGATCGCGGAATATCCTCTTCCGGATCCACTTAAGAAAAACGCTTTCTTTAGCCGAAACTAAATCAAGAAACCATCACACGAGTGTTAGTAGGAAACCTACTTAGGTCCTTGTGTCCCCGGCAACGGTGCCAATGTTGGACAGGACCGACTCACACACCCATGAAGTGCCTGCAAACACTACCTAGATCAACATAATGTCAATCGAGGACACAGATGACACGATAGGCACACGGAGGAAATCTCTATAGCTTGTCAGGCTGAGACAATCCTACACCTACAACACTTTGGAAGGCCAACTAAACCACAATCAAGAACCTCACTGCTCTCAACTACACCACTTAGCCACATACACACATACGGAAGGTAACTCACATAATCATGCCAGATTCGTACGAAAGATAAGGAACACCATCCCCTCACTAGGATACACCTGTCCCTAAGCTTCTACTCTCAAAACCCTCACTCTAAACCCGTCTGCGAAAAATGCGTAGGATGACAGAGAAGAATTTTGAAAGTGCCCGAAACTGAAATTTATGAGTACCTATGCGTAGCTTATGTCGCCACGATTCTATAGACTACTAGCATGCAAAAAACAGACATCGTTTGATACACTTACGGCCACAAATAGCTCGTAGATGCGTCGGCGTGTGCGCTTCGTCTCGCGTGGAATGCTTGGCATTGTCACGTAGCTCTCCTCGAGCCTACAGCAATGGTGCAGTCGCGCAGCTCTCCTCGAGCCTACAACAATGCTGCAGTCGGATCTCCAATGTGTTGAGCGAGCCGGGCGTAGCAAGAGGATAAAGCTCATGCTCACTCTCTTTCTCTCTCACACACAGTAGACGGCAGCGCTAAAGTTTTGATTATGATAAAAAGTCTTTCTTTACAAAATGACCTAGGTACCTTATATATTAAGGCTACCTTAGGTTTAACCAAAAATGGGGTTGAAAGGGTCAAATGGCTTTGTATTTACAATTTGGAAGTGCCATTGCACCCCGGCTTCTGAAACTAGAATAACTACTCAATAAAAATGACGTTTATAGCCATAATCCGCAGCATGTCATAACTCGCAAAAGATAAGACTTTGGTACGAAACTTGAGTTATGTTGTGTTGTTGACCCAGCGGTCAACACCTTCATAAAGGAGTGTTTTCAACAGTTGTAGATTGGTTGCGAGGAGTTTCTAACACAGGAGGAGACGAAGTGCTTTTTAAAAAAAATGCTTTCAAATCATGGTAAGGCTTTTGCATTTGAGCCACATGAGAGAGGATGTGTTGATCCTTCTATTGTAGCTCCTATGGTAATTTTTGTAATACCTTATGTACCTTGGAATTTGCAGCCTATTCCGGTTCCAAAGGCTCATTTGTCCAAGTTAGTAGGGCTACTAAATGAAAAAATCAAAATCGGGATTTTGGAGCCTTCTTGTGCTCCATGCTCAAACAAGTGGTTCACAATTCCAAAGAAGAATGGTGCTCTACGCTTCATCCAAGATATGCAACCATTGAACAAGGTGACAATTAGAAATGTAGGTACAGGTCCAATTGTGGATGAGTTTGTAGAGTTTGCAGGGAGGGCAATTTACTCAATGGGGGATCTCTACTCAAGGTATGATCAATTTCAGCTTGCAATCAAAAGCAGGGACTTGACAACCATGAGGACACTTTTGGGTTTGGTAAGGATGTGTACCTTGCCACAGGGAGCAACCAACTTGGTTGCACATGTGATGAATGGAATGAATAAGGTCTTATGTGACTTTATTCCTCAAATCACAATGCCTTTCATTGATGATTTTCTTATCAAAGGGTGTGAAGAAAGTGACAAAGATGAAGCTTTGGATCTCAAGGGATGTCGCAGGTTTGTGGTAAATCACATAAATGATTGTGATAAAATTCTATCTAGGCTGGAGGACGTGAATCTTACTTTGTCATGGAAAAGGTCTATGTTTGGTGTCAATGAAGTGCTCATTGTGGGACACATATGCGGTCCATATGGTAGGAAACCTTGTCCAACAAAGGTAGATGCCATCCAAAGAATGAAAGAAACATGCACTAGCGTCACTAAGGTTAGAAGGTTTTTGGGAGCATGTGTCTTTTATGTTATTTGGATTCCACATTATGCACATGTAGCTGATCCTCTTTATCAACTACTTATAAAGATTCAAAAGTTTAAATGGACAGAATCACATGTAAAAGCCATGAAAAAACTAAAGGAGTTGCTCTAGTTAGCGCCAACTTTAAGAAAGGTAGACTATGAGTGTCAAAGGCCAATAATTGTGACAGTAGACACCAGTCCTTCAGGAATTGGATTGGCAATAGGGCAAGATGACGAAGAAGGACACAGGTATGCGGTGAGATTTGGAGCAAAGGTGCTAAGTGCTCGCCAAAGAAACTATCCACAGATAAAGAGAGAGTTATGGGGTATGGTTACAACCTTGAAAAATGGAAAAGAGTCCTTAATTGATGAATGTGTGGTTGTAGAAACAAATTGTCTAACACTTCTTGGGATGATTACAAGCTGCTCAACGCTAGACATTGCTATGTTATGGTGGATTGCCTACATTAAGTCCTTAAATCCCAAGTTTAAGCACATTGCGGGTAAAGAAAATACAGTGGAAGATATGCTATCAAGGGCAAAGTATGAAGATAGTTATAGATGATTGACGAGGGAGATGATGTAGGCACAAAGTTATATCCTATCTCTCATGTCAAAGGTAACAATGTCTGCATGACTAATCCACTTGAATTGTTCTTGAAAGAGATTTATGAAGGTGATTGGCTTCTTATTGGAAGCTATTTGAGTACTCTAGCAAAACAGGATGATTGGTCTAAACAAGAATTCAGGAGGATATGCAAGAAATCATATGGATACTTTTTGAGGTATGGTTACTTGTGGAAGCATCCTAAACAAAAGAATGCTACACCACAAAGGGTTATATGTAAAAAAGAGACTCAAGTAAATCTCATGCAAGAGTTTCATGACAATCTATGGGCTAGACACAGGGGTGTGTGGGCAACCTTATCCAACTTGAAAGAAAAATACTAGTGGAAGGGTATGTATAAAGATCTATCTCAATTTGTAGATTCATGTGTAACTTGTCAAATGTATTCAAATGCTTGACATTGTGATGGATTGCAGCCTACATAACCACTAGCCATGCACTATAAATGGGTTGTGAATCTAGTCACAATTCTGTTAGGACTCTGGAAAATGAGATACTTAGTTCTTGCACGAGAGGACCTAACTAATCAGGTTGAAGGGAGAGCATTAAGAGCTAAAGCCACAGAATATGTGTGCAAATTCCTTCTTGATGAGGTGATTTGTCCTTATGGTTGTGTGGGAAAGATCACTGCAGACAGAGATGAGTTGGATGCCAAGGAAGTAAGGAAGTTATTTTCTAGATTAGGAATCAAGCTTTCTCTTAATACAGCTTACAACCCTGAAGACAATAGAAAGAGTGAAAGAGGGCATCCTCCTATCATCAAGGCTTTGGCCAAGGCTTGTGAAGGAAGATTTGGTGAGTGGCAAAAATTGTTACCATATGCTTTATGGGCTGATCATACAACACATAGCTCAGTAAGTGGTTATATGCATGCGGAGCTAATGTATGGTCAAAATCCAGGATCCCAATTGAAGATACAATTACCACATGGAATGTACTACCTTGGCAAGAGGGGCTTAGCAGGAAAGATCTCCTTGCATTGTGTATAAGGCAACTAGAGAGAAGACCTGGAGACATTGAGGCTGCAAAAGAGCGACTCAAAAATGCAAGGTTGAAACACAAGGACTACTTTGATAAGCGACATCGGCTCCGGAGAAAAGCAATTGAGTGTATGATAGTAGTCTTGATAACCAGCACAATCATGTGTAAGTTCTCAAAAAGATGGTTTGGACCGTATGTTGTAAAGCACGTGCATGAAAATGCTACTTACAGCTTGTCTGAACTAGATGGTACAGAAGTAAAGATTCCCATTGCAGAAAAAAGGATCAAAATGTTTAAGAGAAGAGGAGACAGTGATCAAGAAGATGTTGAATAGGAGGAAGAACAAAACACAGATGAAGATCAAAGTGAAGATGAAGCTTTGGAAGCTACCAATGAAGATGAAATCATGGAAGATCTACAAGAAGACTGATCTTGCAAAGATCAAATGTGGCACATACCAAAGGATGTGTAGGTTTAGAGGGGGTGGATGTCGTGTTGTGACATGTACATAGTGAGAACGAATGCTAAACTATCTTGTGACTTTTTAGATACATAAGTATATTTTCTATAATGTACATATGCATATCTAAGTATATCTCATCGTATTATTTATCTCAAGGGTAACATATTCTTACTTTACCGTCAGAAAAATACTGTGGGAAAAGCGCCCATAGCTCCACCCCTTTAACTTGGGGCAAAAAGCATTGGTTCTTTCTTTCTACTATCTCATTATCATCTCAACCCCTAGCTAGATCATATATCTAGGGTAAATTCCAATATATCTATATATATATATGTGTGTGTGTGTGTGTGTGTGTGTGTGTGTGTGTATTCTATGTATTTTTCATATTTTTCTTATATTTCTTTTTAATAGCTACTAGAAAGGAATCAAATCCTAGTGGGACACTAGCTTGCATGATTCTCAAAGATACACTTATTTTAATGAATTATTGCAAGCCTGACTACAAAACTTTGTCAAGGAGCAATGTCATGCTTTGATTATGCATGATGTGTCCATTGGAATCCAATAAAAGTCTAGGCTAAGGGGACCATAAGAAGATTTTTGCTGCCAAACCTGTACCCTATTTTGATGATTTTTTTACACAAAGTTCCAATCCAAATTGGAAAAAAATATATGAAATGGAAGTCATAGCTAATGAGCTGAATTTTTTGCCTATATTTTTACTTTTTTGTTTAAAGCTATGGTTGAGGAAATATGATCAAAATACTAGACCCCAATCTGTCCACATCATTTAGGGACAGCTCATTTCAAACTTTGTCAATTCCTGTTCACACTGGCTCTTCTCTTTCTTGTGTAACCCCTTGGGGGTTCCCTTCACCTAAAAAATGGTACCTCTTCTTCTTTTAAAACCATTCAAGGCATTCATGACATGAATTCATGAGGGAGTGAGAGTAGTAATGCCTAATTGTACTTAGCCATAAACATAAGCTAAGCCTACACGAGGAAGACTAGCCAATCTTGTAAGCTATCCTGGAATATAAACTCTAATCAAAGAAGGACTTGAACGTGGTACACCAACCAAGGCTTGAAGTCTTCCCTCTTCTTCTCTCTCCATCAAAAATGGTGAATAACTCCCGAAGGGTTTTTCAAGTAAGATGTGTTCTACTTTAATATTTTTCATCTCTAATCCAACATATATGTCTAATTTCATCTCCCTCTCTAACCAAACCAAACATATCTCTCACTCTAGAAATCCATTCTCTCTACAAATTCTAGGTTCTCCTTGTTACAGATACATCTCTCCCCGCAGTATCCTTATTGTCTACGGGCAAGAATAGGGCTTGGGAGGGAAACTTCCCATCTCTTCACTTCTCTCATATCTATATTTCTCACATACGATCCTAGATGAATAATCCAAATTGTGTGAATTTCTATTGCTTCCACTCTGTGTGATCTATTAGAATTAATATATGGATTAACTGTAAAATACACTTTGAACAACGTATAGTGTTTCTCTTTGGACATCATACTACCCCTTATAGACTATAACTTTTCTTTTGACGCAAGTGTAGTTATCTTTCTATGAACTAAGAGGATTTGTACATACAATTAATTCGAATCACTAGACAAAACATACATATGATGGTAAGCACAAAATTACAATTCCAAAGAACAATTCATTGCATGTTTGATCGGCAAAGATCGAACGCCATTAACTTATCTATTAACCCTTTCATATTACCTATGATACGCTATGACCATAACCTTGATGTTTTCATCTTTGTGTTGTTTTGATATTCTCTTTGTGTTCTTTCTTTGTGTGTGTGAGTGCAAGAGAGAAAGAGTGGGGCTTCTTTGATTGTACTTCCTTCCAAACCCTAGACTTCATGGCATCTATGCTTTAACTCCTTCATATAGTTTTTGGAGTTCTCTCACAAACTCTTACAGCCAAAAGCCCTGTGCTTTCTTGGAAAGACTGCAAATTTCTCGGCAGCGGTAAATCTATAGTGTGGTTTGAAGCATTGGATAGTGAGCCGAGGCATGCATGGTTGGCTCTACAAGCGTGGTTTTTGTACAATTTTCACAGGGAGGTGTCCTTGGTCAAGATGGATGCAAAGTTGAAGGATCTTAAACAAGATGTATGTGAATACTTTAATTTGTTTCTTGATCATTTGGAAGCATGTTGAGCAAAGTTGGTGGCAGCTATGCAATTGGCTAACGATGATTACTTCAAAATTAATAAAATCATGGCATGCTTGCATCCTAAAGTGCAAGAAAGGATGGACTTTGAAAGACAAAAGAATTACAATGGTGCTGTGGAAATTGCACGGTCCAAGAGTAGAAGGATTAAGAAGAAAATTGAGCAGGGTGTGTTAGGTTATGAGATGGTGATGCCTAATCAATCATAGAGCCCTCATGACCTGAGATGGTGATACCTAATAAATCATAGAGATCTATATTGTTCCTTCACCTGGATGTAGAAAGTTTAGTTGTCTTAGCAGGATTGTGCTCCTAGCATTGTTGTTCACACTTCTTTTGTGCCCAATAGCCCCACAAAAATTCTTGGTTCTTGCTGACAGGTTCATGAATGCTCATTATTCCCATTACAGTTTCCTTTGTAAATGCAGGTATCCTTGACTCAATATTTTTAAATGGATCATGCTCAACTTCCAACATCGTCTCTGTAGATACGGTACTGGTTTGAGTTGCCATGGATGGAGAGAGAGAGAGAGAGAGAGAGAGAGAGAGAGGCAAAATTTGAATCCCACCCACGTCTTGCACCCACATTGATATGTTACAGAACGTTTCAAAAACGAAGAAAGTAAAAAATTGCCAAGAATTTTGCATTTAATTTTTCTCTTTATTTCCTTTTTGCACTCTTTTACTTTAGTTTTGCTCTACTCAGGAATCCACCAAGCCTAGGTGGTGTCAAGGACAACCAATTTTGTACCACCATCCCTTGATTCCAGCCAAGAATTATTTGTTGCATGGAGTTGATTCATTATATCATGTTGTTGTTTTTTGCTCATTTGTAATTATCGAGATAGCCATTTTATGTTATCATGATATCGTTTTGTACTATTTTTTTATGTTTGAGATGTTTATTTCTTCATGAATTTTCTCCATGAGTCCATGATGTTATTCCATGATGATACATTCCATGAGTCCATGAGTCCACGATGTTATTCCATGATGATCAAGAAAAAAATTATTTCATGGTGTTGTTTCATGATAATTTATTATCATGGTGTTCTTCCATAATTTTTTGGTGTTATTCATAATGATGGGATGATGATTCTTTATTTATCATAATGTCATGGATTTTGCTCTATCCAACTCTTTTATGGTGCCATGGTATTGCTCCATGATCATTTGTTATGATTGAAAAATCTATTACTCTATGGAGTTTTTTCATTATGCCATGATAATATTTCATATTGATTCAAATGATTTAGATGCTTGTTGCATGATGTCACGGCATTGTTTCATAATATATTGTGCTTAAGATATTTATTATTTCATGGGTGTGCTCCATGATGTTGTAATGTTATTCCATGATGATTTGTTATCATTTATTAGGACTAACATGACTATTATTTCATTGTGTTGTTCCATGATTATAAGTTCTGATTTGTACGATTTTTGTTCATGATTCTTTATTATTTGTTAATTTATATTAGATTGGATAGAATTCATACAAATAAGAGATCCCCATGGTTAAATTTGTGTATCGGCTTTTACATGTATTTCATGTAGACTGTATAATATATACATGGGTTGAATCTTAATGATTTAAAATATTTTGTGTGAATCAATTTTGAGGTGTTGCAAACCGTCTCCAAAGCCATTATATCCATGTATTTCTTTAACATTGAGATGGTTTCTAGCTTGTGCTCTTTGATTTTGTGATATTGACAGATTATACACAACTCAAAAACAAAGTGAATTATTTCAGAGATGGTATATGTTCATTGAAGTCAAAGCTGATCCAAATCATTCTTTGAAGTATTTGAAGAGTTAATCAAATCATTTCATTGAGCCTTTCAGGATATTGTTGTATGTAACAGGAGTGATGTAGCTCCTTATAATCCATTTTTATAAATTAAACAAATTATCTTATATCTACATTAAAAAGGAAGGCCTCTAATCCACATGGTTGGATCCAAGGCCTTCCTTGCTCTTTGTTTCTCCTTCCCTGGACTACCAGCAACCTGCAATCGAGCTTGCCAGTGAACGGTCCTACCTCCTCAAGATGCAAATGCTTGTGCTCTCTCTCTCTCTCTCTCTCTCTCTCTCTCTCTCTCTCTATATATATATATATATATATATATATATATATATATATATATATATATATATATATATATATATATATATATATATCCCCTTCCTTCTCTCCTCTTCTCCTCGAGCTGTGGGGAACAAGGGGATATTGAACCCCCCCTCCCTCTTTGTTCCATTCTCTTATTACTTCTCATGTGCTGTGAGTGACCTTGCTGCCTTGATTTCAATTTCTCCCATAGCTCCCAACTGGTCTTTGGCCTCAACCTCCTATCTTCTCCCTTGAATTTCCTCAACCTTGCATCCACTTCCTACTTCCACACTCAATTGTTTGTGTCCCATCATCTCAACGAAGTCCACCAATTGGACGAAGACGGACAATAGTGATTATCAATTGATGATGGCAACTTGTTACATGGCGTTGTTCCTTGGAGATTCTTGCTAAATACTTGATAGGCCTACGACTGGTTAGATCTTATAAAGGCACGCCATAGTGCACTACACACTCATGCCACCACTTTTTCTGCATTCAACTCATTACAAGTTGTTATATAACCACCACCCTCTCATCAAGCGTCTTAAATTTCCCCTCTCATTAATTTCTCTATGTTGCTGGTATGCATTTTTCCATCTGCTAATTAATTCTTGATTTAGCTCATCAAATAACTCCTCCTTTGAAAAATCAAGTGTGAGCTAGCTCTACCTCCAACTAAGAATGTAGAAATTTTTTACCTCAACAATAGAAGCAATGCTACTAAGATAAAGTAGTTGGAGACTTGGCGAATTGAAGTTGCAAAAATGGTGGCTTGCTACCGCAAAGTTGCAGCAGAGGCTATGGTGTATCAATTTGATTGAGGTTGCAAAAATGATGGTTTGTCATCGTCGTAAAGTCGCAGCACCCCAAAAAGGAGGTTGTGGTGTATTGGTCTCACTATGCAGCTACCTAGACTCATGCCCCAACATAGCCACCATAAAACAGTCACCATTATTATAGTTTGTATCATATGATATAACAAAGCTAGATCTATAGACATGGCTTGGGTTCCCCATTATGTTTTTTCCCCCGTCTAGTTTTGCTCTTAATTTTATTGTACCTTGATAACTCGCAGTGCATATCATTATTGTAATGGAATGTCATTGATGCTTCTACAATAAATTGAGAGAATGTTTACCCGTTTCGGAGTTTTTGTATGTGGGTTGAGAGAGAGAGAGAGAGAGAGAGAGAGAGAGAGAGAGAGAGAGAGGTTATCTAGATGTAATAATTTGGTTATGAGAGGGTCGTTAATGAAGATGAGACTTCGCCAATTGAAGTTGCAAAAAGACAATTTCCTACCACAAAGTCATAGTACCACTCTTATTTGATTGTATCTTGATAATTTGAAGTGCCTATCATTATTGTAATGAAAAGTCATTGATGTTTCAACAAGCAATTGAGAAAGTGTGTCCCCATATTGGAGTTTGTATGTGGGTTGAGAGAGAGAGAGAGAGAGAGAGAGAGAGAGAGAGATTATCCAACTATAGTAATTTGGTTATGTACTAAGGGTCGTCATTAACAAAGAGGACAAGGTTAATACTTTGTAGAAAGTTTTTATAGCCAAAACAACAAGAGGCCATAACAACTTCTAAAGGTAGCATTCAGACTTCAAAGGCAAAAGCCTAGGGGTGACTGTCTAGCATGGCAACAAATGGTTGGCTTGATGTGAGGTTCCTGCATATCCAAACCCACCAAACTATATAAAAGAGGTAGACCTTGTATGCACAATGCTTGCAACCACAATGGATGCAAGCAACATGCTCTCCCTTCCCCCTTGGCAGTGTGGCACTCAAACGTCTCTCTCTCTCTCTCTCTCTCTCTCTCTCTCTCTCTCTCTCTCTCTCTCTCTCTCTCTCTCTCTCTCTCTCTCTCTCTCTCTCTCTCTCTCTCTCTCTCTCTCTCTCTCTCTCTCTCTCTCTCTCTCAGATGTTCCGCACAACGCCCTTGAGCTACGGGCACAGATCAGCTCTTGGTGGCTATGATTGGACCCCTCAAGTTTCAAACCCAAGATTTTACAGCTTTATTTAGACAAAGCACTTGTCAACATGTACAATAATATGTATGAATCCCATGGCCGTAACTCTTCTCAGATTGATTTACTAAGGAGTTTGAAATGGGAACAATGGAGGGACCAAATCCCTAAAATTTAATCTTCCATGAGGCTAAGGATGAGAGACTGACTCCATCATTTGATTTGTATTTGTCTTGGAACTATCCCGCCCTATGGGATCCATGTACTTTTTCTATCTTTCTCATTTTAAATTTACCATTCCCTCAAAAAAAACTTTTTTGTGGCAATAAAATTGTGGTGCAAGGCTTGCCTTTTGTGTATACCAACTCTCCTACGAGAATAGCTTCATGGGGCTTTTCCTGTACATGGAGGAGGATGTGGTCTCGCTAACTTTGTCCAATCAAAGCCTTCTTCTTTCTTGCTTCTTGGTTCATCAATCATCTGAACATATTATAAATCTATCCCCATACCCTAGTCATGCTCAATTAGCTTCCTCGAATAATATTGATGACGTGATATACATCATCTTTAGCTTCCCACATCTCTTGCTTCTGTCCATGTTACCTTAGATTATAAACCACCATACATGTGGATGTAGCTTTAAATAACTTCACCTTTTTTCCCACCGAAGGTGGAGGGAGTCACAATCATTAATATAATGGTGGGTATATATGGGATTGTGGTTTTTTCTTTTGAGCCCCAAGGGTTTTTTAATCCACAATTAGGGACCCTTGTTTAAGCAAGGTTGTTGAGCTTTTATGTGAAGCTACTCTAAATATAGCCATCTGTCCCCTCTATATATATATATACCATCATGTGTGTGTATTATCACACTTTGGGGTTGCACTCTCTGTATATCATCTCTTTGTTCTTCTCTTCCGTTGTCTCTTTAATAGAAGCAAGCTGAGAGGGGGGGGGGGGGGGGGGGGGGGGGGGGGGGGGGGAAGAGAGAGAGAAGAGAAACATGATGTAGCCAAGCCCAAGTAAAATGACATATCCAAGACCACTATAATGTACTACCAAGTCCCTATTGGGAAGGGTGCATCAACCCTCAGTAGTGGCCAGGTAAAGTGATGTAGCCAAGTCATATAAAAAGTGTACCATCCAAGTCTCAAGTATGAGAGAGAGAGATAAAGTAAGAAAAGGAAATTGGAATAAATTTTCCGTCGCATGTGAAAGGGTTAGGGTTAAAGTGGCATGAGTAGGATAGCATTCATACTAATAAGATTGGAGAGAGCAATTAGACAATGCACAATGTAGAAAACCAATAACAATACTTGATTGTGAAATGAACAATCAACACTAGCAATTGTATACAGTATGTGGCTACTAAAGTAGTAGTAGCATGTGACTAGGTGCACCTCTCAAAAGTCACTAGCACCTTTCCCAAGGATCAAGGGAGATACAGTGGCTCAATAATAAGGGGTCTATCTTCTAGCAAGTGGGAATGACTAGAAAGAGCTTTGGACTCTTGTGCAACTCACCATGTCATGTGTGATGGGCCATGTGCCCTCACATGCTCACAAAATGACTCAACTATTTACTATTCAAGAGGTCTCATGGCATTTGCCTCTACAAAGTTTCATGGCCATTTTTCACCATTTTGATGGTGTGGGGTGGCGCAAATGCAAACTTTTTTTCTGTTGGGTCCCTAGCAAGCCCTATGGAAACAAATTAGCAATTGTGCAATGCCATAGTGACAAGATGGTAATGGATGGCCATGAAACTTTGCAAGGGTGCGTAATGCACCCTACTCCCTACTCTTGCAATCAATGGGTGCCAAATGCCACTTTTTTTCATTGAGTCCCTAGCAATCCCTATGGAAAAATTGGCAGAAGTGCATCGCCACACTAACGAGACACTAAGGATGGCCATGAAACTTTGTGGTGGAGGGTAGTGTATCCCACTCCGTGCTCCTATAAAATTTCATGGCCATCACTCATAGTATCAATGGTGTGAGACTACAGGATTGTCCATTTTTTTTCATTGGGCCCTTGGCAAGCCATTAGAAAGGCAAAAATGAGAACACATAGAGTACACATGTGGAATGCCTCCCTATAGCTCAATGCACTCATAGAGCCCCAATTCACTCAAAAACTCACCTCAAATGACACTATTTGAGAAACACAATCTTGAGTATGCACAAACCAACACACAGCCTTATGATGATCAAAACTCACACCCAACCCTTGATGCTTCAATCTTACACCCCTATCACACATAAAACCTCGCTCTCCCACACTCTACACTTCGTAAATGGCCCAAGGATAACACACATCGGCACTACCACATGAAAACAAAGGAAAGAGAGAGGAGGGGGGGGGGGGGGGGGGGGGGGGAAGAGATAGCACAGAGGGGATGCTTCAATCTTACACCCCTATCACACACAAAACCTCGCTCTCCCACACTCTACACTTCGTAAATGGCCCAGGGATAACACACATCGACACTAGCACATGCAAACAAAGGAAAGAGAGAGGGGGGGGGGGGGGGGGGTAGGAAGAGATAGCACAGAGGGGATGCTATGGAGCGTTGAATTTCTTTCAAAATGAAAAATACACCCTTGTTCTCTAACCGGTTTCTTCTCCTTACTCTTGAGCAAAAATCCCTCAAAGACTTGCAGCAAATGGACCTTTGTAGGGTGGATTTTACAATTTTAGCAAGCCCCACTCTCTTGAACACATGTCTACCTTAGTGTCCATTGCATGGGTGCTTGGATGGGGCACCCCCCTTGGGAATTTGACCTTGTGCCCTAGTTCCAAATTAGAAAGGCACATGTTTCTCACTGAAAAGTGGGAGACCCTTTGGGTCCCCATTGTGTGAACTTGCCCCAATTGGGTGCCAAAAAAACACTAGCAGACACTACAACAAAAACAGGTGCCTTCGACGCAAACCATTAAAAACTGCGTCGAAATCCTTGTCCCTATGAAATAGTCGAAATACGGGTTGATATCTACGTCGAAGGTACCTGTTTTCAACATGTATTTCGACGCCTGTATCGATGCGTATTTCGACGACCATATCAGAAAAAAAATTATTGGATAGAGGACAGGCAGCCTAGCCTGTGCCCAGTGAAAAGATGCACACAGCCACAGCTAGACTGCCTATCCTCTGCCCAAGAAAGCGAGCAACACCAAAATCAACCGTGCTCCCGTAGAAATTTCTGCAGAGTTCCCTTCGTTTTAACATAAACTTTTCAAAAAAATAACATATGTATACGCCTCCTACATGATATCCATGTAGGATCTCATCTGAGATTTAAGGCACAACTTGATGGAAGAAATGAAACGAAACTTTGTGCAAAACCATAACCAAATTAAAACCATAACCATAACCATATTGATCAAAACCATAACAATAACCATAACCATAAACAAAACAATAACCATAACCATAACGTCCATAAACAATAAACAATAACCATGTCTATGCAAGAAAGAAACACAGAGATGTGTCTGTGTCTCACAAAGCATATATAGAAATCCACTGATGACTCGCGCGTCACAACCTGCACATAAAGGGACAAGTCACAAAATTAGTATGATATTACTTCACATATACTTAATTAATTAAGTCAACTCACACATATTATTTGTCTCGATCAAACGTTTCACCTCAATCGATCAGCGAGACTCTAAGGCCTCCCAATCTACAGGCTCTCCTGCAGCAGCAGCAAGATCATTCAATACGTCATAAATGCCTCTCCGATATCCATTTGTCTCCTCCTCACGTGTCGGGGCTTGATGCATTGCAAGATTCTGCGTTTATACAAAAAACAAAGTAATTAAGAATATATGATTCATCGCTCTTGAAAAAACATACCATAGCTAGGATTGGATTGGAAACTCACAAACTCATAGCGAAAGGTGTCAAAGCCTCCATTGCCAAGATGAGATGTGCCCCTAGTCTCCCTACATACCTCTGCAGCGAGACGCTGTTGTCTGAACCTCGTGTCTGCTGTCTCCTCATCCTCCCTGATCTGCTGCCACGACTCATGTGAGATGCCCGAAGGCTTCAGCAAGCCCTGCTTGAAAGCCCGACGAGCTGCATCTTGATGATGTTTCATCGTGTCCCATACAACATTTGTGATCCACCTCCTCGAAAGCTCCTCTGAACTCGGAGCAGGCCGATACTCTCTCATGATCGTCTCCACTATATAATTGATTTTTTTGCGATTCTGATGAGTCCAAGACGTCATGATGGTGCTAGAAAACTGCACCTCCGCGAGCTGGCGAACTTGCTGTCTCATCTCAGTCCCGACACTATCCATGTCAACCTGTCCATCTGGCCATACAGTATAGACCTTGGAGGCACTAGGATCGTGTGCCCCCCAAGGTGTGCTAAAAGGTGTGTCGAGACGTGTGCCTGGGTAGGATGGGGGTCGTGAGCAAGGAGGGGTTGAAGCATCTGTGGACCTGACGATCGCCAAGATCGGCGAGTATACTTGTGCTGCGAAGATGCTGACGTACCCGCCTCTGTCGTACCCCTAGGTGTCGAAGCGACCGTGATGGGAGACCTCACATGCATCGTACCCATAGGCGTCGGACCCTCTGATAACTTTTTTTCCAAGCACGCCAACATTGCAATGATCCGGGCTCAAGCTTGCAAAGTATATGCATGGAGCTTGCTCCTAGCCACAAAAGCTGCGGGAAATTCACTCAAGAAACACACACAAAGACCATGTTCTCTCTCTCTCTCTCTCTCTCTCTCTCTCTCTCTCTCTCTCTCTCTCTCTCTCATGACCATAGCCATACACACACAGGAAAGCCTATACTATACTAGAGCACACAAGAGAAATGCAAGAATCCCATCCTCTTCTTCATCCTCACTCTCTCCCTCCATAGCTAGGAAGAATTTACACATAGAGAAGCAAGAAACGATAGAGAGAGAGTTGTGCCCAATCCAAGAGAGTTTGAAAAGAAGCCGTGCATGGGTTGATAAAGAGAAGTTGGTTACAACCTCCTCTAACTCCCCAAATCACACGACCTCTCTCCTTTCCCTTTTTCTTTATTCAAAATTTAAAAAGATTACATAACTTTTGAAACCTTAGGATAGGCTTTCATGTGTATACATGGTTTATGGCTTGATATTTTTAAAACTAGAGAGAGTTTTTATGCTTTGGCATTCACAAGTGCGGACCCACTAAACAAACCAAGTGCATTTACAAGGCGCAATGGATGCAAAATAATATGGCAGCAAGGTTGTACATTGCCATAGATGCCATCAACATAGGGTAAAGATAATGACTTTCAAATAAAAACCCACATCTTTTAACCTTTTTGATGATGAAATTGGAGGCTATCACCCTCGGGTGTCAAGCTCGGAGGCGTGGTACCCGTACCTGTGGCTATCCAATACTGAGATGCATCTGCCATCTGAGTGGGCGTCAGCCTTGTGACAAAGCCCATAAATGCATCCGCACTCATAGAAGCAGGATTTGGCGATTGGTCTGCCATACTAAAGTCCTGCACAAAGAAAGTAAAAGAAATCATTAGAACACCTTTGTTTAAATTAAGAAAGAGCTTAATTTTAAATCAACGTCTTCACACAAACAATTGCAGGCCTCGACTAGTGAAGCATCATCGATAAGATCTTGCACCGTATCATCGTCTATCTCTAATTGCAGACATAACTCTGCCCCAACTTGTTCTGGCGGATTGTCTTCATCCATTGCATCTTCATCTACAAGTGTCATATATGCCTTGTCTGCGTCATCCCTCGTATATCTTTCAGCTTCCTCTACCATACCTTCGTCCATCTCATCTAATGTCACAGTAGTATCTGCGTCGTCTGGTCGACTTTCCTCCAGGAGCTCTTGCCCTTCAAATACTTGTTTATTTCTTGGAGCAACCTGAACCACAAACCACCATTGTCACTCTTGAGAGTCCGTTACAAATACCACTTGCTCGCAATGTTCGGGGAGAGCAAGCGTGTTGCTCGCATCTGTCCAAACCTTTGTAGAATCTATCTGCACAAGCTTGTTTCCATCTCTACATACCGTTGCATTGCGACCAGAAGTAATCACCTTGAACTACTTCACATCAAACAAAAACATCTCAAACCGTTTGAAGCTGACTTTCAAGATATCTGACACCAGACCACAGTAATCCAGGTTGCTAGTGCTCTTGTTCATGTCTCTGGCACTGGCCTTTCTCTTTTGCATGAAACTAACCATTACCCCACTGTCAAAAGTGTTTCTTCTGTTGTCAATTTGTTGTGTTCTGAAATGCTTTCCATGCGACCACAATGCCATGTATGTATGATACCTCCAGTCACATCCAATAGCCAGCTCTTCCTCTTCTGGAGATATGGGTTCTCCGATCTGTCGAGCTGCTCTCACTGTCTTGTCCAACCATGCAATTATAGGGAATTCAGGTAGAGGAGCGAGATGGTCTGGCAAGGGTAAGCCTCTAGTCGTTCGACTTCGCCTGAAATCGTGTCACACATATTGTGTCTCTCTTTCTCTTCTTCGTACCGTTCAAGCCATTTTTGCATTGGCTCTGAATTTAGTATACAGAACTTCATGATATTTTCTCGCATGGCGTCGTCCATTTTCTTCGGCATCCCTTGCCCCTACGGCTCCTCTCCCACCAATCTTGCATCCTCCTCATCGCTCCATAGTCAAGGCATTTTTGGGTCAAAAACGGATAGAAATTCGATCTTCAAGACAAGAGACTCTTGCACCAACCATTCTTCTTCCATGCTCCCCTCTGGACGCGCTTTTTGGCGAACAAAACCCTTAAGTGTTTTCATGAACCGCTCTAGAAAGAACATCCAACGGCTGTGGATTGTACCGGCCACTGCAACCTCATCTACTACATGGACAAGCAAGTGCATTTGGATAGTTAGGCAACTCGTGGGTAGGTACTTCTCAATCATGCAAACTACCTCAATGGAGTTAGCCCTTGCGACTGCAATGGATTCCTCTCGTATATCCCTTGAAGAGATCCACCGCACTAGCTCTAAAATCCTGTATATGCAGGACCACACTTCCTCCGTTAAACACCCCTTGATTGCAATTGGAAGAATAAATTGCAAGAACTTATGCCAGTCGTGCGATTTCAATCCTGACAATTGATCGTCACGGGTGAATGTTGTCTTGAGACATCGCATGCATCCTGTTGGCGTCCTGAACTCTGAAATCACCCTTTTGACTTGTCGTTCCTAGCTTTTTAGCAATACCCATGGCGCTCTTGGAAGCTTTGTTTGGCCCGCTGCATTGATGAAAGGCCACAGCTCTAGCATCTTTCTCACTGACTGCAAATCATCTCGTGAAGCTCGATTGTCTTTCATTCCCATGATTGTCTTCTAGAGGAGCTCTCCCACATTCTTGAATATATGCATTGGATCCAGCAAATGGTTAATTAGTAGATCACCCCAATACGGCAACGTATGGAGAATGGACAAACGTTTCATTCCTGGAACAGGTTGCCCCTCATGTTGCTCCCATCCACGAGGCCACTCTTGTACATGCATAGGACGACATTCGACGCGACCAAGCTGATCTTCGTGCAAGTGATGGCCATTTGGAAGATAACAATGGTGGCCTTGATAAATTGTCTTTCAAAGCGAGGCAGAATAGCACACATCCAAAGACGGCTTGCAAATTGGACATGCGAGCAAATCATCTCGTGAAGCTCGATTGTCTTTCATTCCCATGATTGTCTTCCAGAGGAGCTCTCCCACATTCTTGAATATATGCATTGGATCCAGCAAATGGTTAATTAGTAGATCACCCCAGTACGGCAACGTATGGAGAATGGACAAACGTTTCATTCCTGGAACAGGTTGCCCCTCATGTTGCTCCCATCGGCGATGCCACTCTTGTACATGCATAGGACGACATTCGATGCGACCAAGCTGATCTTCGTGCAAGTGATGGCCATTTGGAAGATAACAATGGTGGCCTTGATAAATTGTCTTTCAAAGCGAGGCAGAATAGCACACATCCAAAGACGGCCTGCAAATTGGACATGCATTGTATCCAGAAGTTGTAAGCCCTGCATATATTAAAGCATGATTCAGTACTACACAAAGTTCTTGCAAATAGCGCAAATTTTATCAATCATCCACCATTACCAGAAGCTTCACCGTATCCTGGCCAATCATGCATAGTCCACATAAGAAGGGCTTACTCCTGGATCCCATGCCATAATACCTGGAGCTCGTCAACTAGTGGTTCTAGATAAACATCCATGTTTTTTGCCTTGAACTTACCAGGCACAATCAAGCCTAATATCAAATGACCCTTCTTGATGGCAAGCCACGGCGAAAGGTTGTAATTGACAAGGCACACATGCCAAGTGCTCCATGACGAGCTTCTCAAGCCAAATGGATTGACTCCATCCATTGCCATGCCCAAACACAAATTGCGTGGTTC
Source organism: Adiantum capillus-veneris (assembly GCF_014529385.1). Taxonomy (NCBI): domain Eukaryota; kingdom Viridiplantae; phylum Streptophyta; class Polypodiopsida; order Polypodiales; family Pteridaceae; genus Adiantum; species Adiantum capillus-veneris. The sequence continues at coordinate 90,356,588 of NC_140934.1, forward strand.
ACTCTTAAAATGTGGCCAGGTATCTTCAATGTGCCTCCAAGCCTTTGAATCAGCGGCGGACACCCTAAATGTTGCGTCAGTGAATCTTTTCGTAGAATGCCACCGCATCAACTTTTCAATGGAACCACAATGAAACATGCTTTTTATCCTCGGAATAATAGGGAAATGCCGCAACACTTAGCTGGCACTGGCTCGCCAACTGCATCTTGTTTGTAGTGCATTGCTCCGCACTTAGGACACGACAGACAATCTGCAAATTCATTGCGAAAAAGAATGCAATCATTTGGACATGCATGAATCTTGTTGTAGTCCAAACCAACTGAGGTCAATAGTCGCTTTGCGTCTGGCCTGGAGGGGGTCATTTCATTGCTAGCCAGGAGTAGTTTCTCCCGCAACAACCTATTTAAGCCACATTAAATTAAAATCTCCCCAAGCACGTCACCGTTGCAATCAAAAAATCTCTTTTGTAAGTTATGTACCTAAACAAAGCAGTGACGCTTGCATCTGACCACCCGTACACTGACAGCAGATTCAAAAATGACAGACAAGTATGAAGCACAGATATTTTGGCGCCTTCATAGATTGGTTGACGTGCCAACTTTCTCAACATGTCTTCAGGAGATAGGCGCACGTCTTCTGGTGCTGCTTTGTTAGCGTTCTCCTCGCTTGTCTGGAAGAAGGCATCCAGCATCTCCTCCATGCCGTCGTCTTGTGTCTATAAGCCCTCCTCTACTTCCATCCTTGGCTCTGGATTGGTCGGACCTTCACGCATAATCCTTTTTCTCTCTCTCTCTCTCATATGTAGGTGTTATGTCGCAAAAATCAATGCCCATTCCGTAGGAGTCGTATCGTAGATTCTGTATGGTTTCTCTAGCAAACTCTCTGTACTTGTGCACATGCTCATTACATATCCTACGCTTGCGCAAGATTTGATACTTGCAGATCGTGCACAAGCATGCAATCTTTTCCTCCATGTTAGTTGATGACATTGCCATCTACAATGATTATGAATGTTGTCTCAATATATATACTCCTCACAATGTAAACTACCTTGCATTCTCTAGCCTTGCCTGATCTCCGCACACCTTGGTCCAGAGGTGTACGGAGATCAGGACAACTAGGTCAAAATCTCATCTTTATTGGTCAAATCCTATATGTGTCGACACATACGTGCTCTCCCAGGTCTACATGACAATGCATGTAGCGGGCAAAATCCCTTTGCCCCTTTTAGTTCCATAGTTTCTTCTAGAGGGAGAGAGAGAGAGATAGAGAGAGTTTTTGTCCTTTTCACACAATTGGTCAGCCAAGCTAACTCTTTGACCACTACTCTCTCTCTATCTACTACTCTCTCTCTCTCTCTCTCTCTCTCTCTCTCTCTCTCTCTCTCTCTCTCTCTCTTTCTCTCTCTCTCTCTCTCTCTCTCTCTCTCTCTCTTATCCATCTTCGTAGCTATCTCTAGTTAAATATCTCTCTCTCCCTCTCTCTCTCTCTCTCTCTCTCTCTCTCTCTCTCTCTCTCTCTCTCTCTCTCTCTCAGAAGGGTAGCACCAATAAGAAATGGTTTGACATGGAATGTAGTCAAGCCCGAAAACACTTGCTAAGATTGGATGTAATCAAAGACAAGGAAGTTTACTTGGAATGTTCACACACATACAAAGCACTTGTTCAAAAGAAGAGGAGAAGGTGGGAAGTCGAAAACAACTTCTTTTAGCACAAGAGAAAGCACATGCATGTGGCAAGTTTTGGCAAAATCTAAAAGGCAAGCGCGTTGAGAGCTTTGGTGACTTGACTCTTGAGGATATGTATATGCATTGTAAGAACCTCTATGAGCAACCCAATGTTGATAAGATGGAGTGTTGTAGCTCCCTTCCGTTTATGTCTCCCTCTTTACCATTGAAGATGTATGCCGCGCGCTTGAGAAACTTGCTACTACAGCAAGGCAGGTGACCTTCAGGTGTCAAGGCTGAAATGATTAAATGGACAAGCAAGAAAAACACAATATTGGATATGCGATATGTTTAACCTTGCACTTCAGTATGGCATGCCTCATGATTGGAGTGCAAATTGGATCAAACCTTTGCACAAAGGAGGAGATGTAAACAATGTGAACAACTATCGCGCTATAATGGTTGGTTCTTTAATGGCAAAGTTATTTGGATGTATCATGAGATGAAGATAAGTGATTGGGCTGAAAAGAATGGCAAACGTGCACTTGGCCAAGCAGGTTTTCGAAATCATCATAGCACTATTGATCACCTTGTCACTCTTCGAGTTCTTATGGAAGCATCTCGATTGAAAGGAAAAAAGTTTTTGTTGCTTTGTGGATTTCAAGAAAGATTTTGACATGGTACCGCGAGGAAATCTTTGGAGACGTATGCAAAGCCTTCAAGTGCCGAGAGAATTTATGCATGCAGTCTTTCGCATCTACCAAAAAGTGATATGTCGATTACGTATGGGAGATGGAATTTCAAAATTTTTGCAAGCACTATTGGTGTCAAACAAGGATGCCCACTTTCCCAACCCTCTTTGGGCTACTCATTGATGAATTGGAATGCATGGTTCTTGACTTTATGCAGCAAGAAGGCATAGAAGAGGTTAAGATTGGAAATGCGGTGATCATGCTTTTGCTTTATGCCGATGATGTAGTGCTCTTGGCACATACCTTAGAAGATGCACAAAAGCTTATGAGTGTCTTGGAACGCTTTTGCCTACGTATCGGGCTGATCGTGAATGGATCCAAAACCAAGGTTATACTTGTAAAGACCCTCAATGATGAAAATCCATGCATTGTATATAACAATGAGAAACTTGAAGTGGTAGATCACTTCAAGTACCTTGGCCTCAAGGTTCCATCCAATCATAAATGGAAGGATTGTGCAATGCGTCGCTTGGAAGCCGGAAAGAGGGCCTATTATGCATTTGAGAACATGTGCAATGCAGGAGAGATCAAGTGTTGGGCTCTCAAAAAGTACCTCTTTGACACATTGGTGACACCGGTGCTTCTTTATGGAGTGGAGGTGTGGGGTGGAAGCATCGGGAAGTCTACTTGAAAAGAGTTTGAGAATGTCCAAAAGCGTTTTCTCACCAACTTTCTCCAAGTCAAGACACAAACACCCTACATGCTCTTACTTCTTGAGTCCGGATTGCTTCCCATTGAGGTCTTGGGCATGCAAAGGGTTGTGGAGTACATGCGTAAGACACAACGTAGCCCTTTGCATCGACTTCCTAGAATCGCATATGAAGCAAGTCAAATGGTTCAAAAGACATGCAAGAGCAAAATACTAAGTTCGGGGTGGATGCTTGATATCAAGAAATGGTTTGAAATATGGGATGCATGTCACTTGGTCAAGGATGCGTCGATCGACTCCCAAGTTAATGAG